>NW_018743175.1:3050236-3375236 GCF_001683475.1 Chenopodium quinoa
TAAAGTGTCGACAAGTATATACTAATTACTAACCTACAAAAACAAGGAACTTCTCGTGTTTTGGCCTTATTGCATCTAACTCGAGGAACAAGTAGCAAAAGATAAGGAGCACTTAATTATTTTTATATTCATTTTACCAAATAATGTTTGTTTCCTAATATCATACATTAAGGTAAAATTAACATAATACATACATTAACAATAAGTGGGTCGCATACATTGAGGAAATTGGCTTTTGGGACCATACTATATATGCATTTAATATATATATATAGCTATATACTCGTATATTTGACATTAGAATACTAACAAAAAAAAAAAGGACCATTTTTATAATATTGGTGATGTGCTTTTCTCCTCGACTTTTGCCATAATCTATTTATTTTTGCTTACTTCTTCTTCCCAAAGGAATCATACAATTTATTATAATTGTGGATGGCACTAATTAATTTTAATTTAACTTTAAGTACATGTGTATACTTTTGATTTGAGACTTAATTTCTTATAATTAATCTATATTGTGGATCATTACAATATTTTCCTTAAATAGGTTTTAATATAGGAATATTAATTGAAGCACCTATTGTCATTGGACATCTAGGTCAAGGTTTTGACATCATATATAAACAAAATTATCCTTTCCCGTAGTTATTTAGTATAGAAAATAAAATATGAATTAGTTTGTACTACAATTTAAAAGGTGAGGATAATGTTATCTCTTTCGGTCTCCCAATTGCACATTAATTATCATTATAATTAACATTATAGACAAGCAGGTAAAAGCTGATACAGATAATAACACCTGACGTAATATAAAGAGTATGTTTGAGAACTTAGTAAAGAATACCATATAGAAGAAACACATAGACTCAAGATTAATTATTAACTTTGTTATTGTTAATTACTTAGAAGAAAAGCTATATAGACGAAACGCTTTTATATCTAAATATGTATGCATGCAATACTTTATATTTTATATTTCTTTCCCTTTTTTTCTTGGAAGGCTTCATGTTTCAATTTGAATAATCAGTCAGCCAGACATGTGAAATGTATATAGTAGAAATTTCTTTGGCTTTGGCATTACTCTTCAAAAGATTATATCATTTACTACATGCACATTGAATTGGTTCACAAACATAAATTTAACAATGTGGAAAGACTAACGATATTATAAAAGTTATGAATTGGTATTATAGTTAGTAGTTACCCTTTTGCATTGTTTTAACACAAGCTAGCTTAGGAGATATATGTATAATGGCTTATTCAATTCTTTTATTCCCATTGTTAAACTTATATGTATTTGAACCAATTTGATTTCTTTTATTATTCTCATGAAAGAGTAAGAGGACGGGTAATACGATAACCAACTAGCTACTAGATGAGATACACTACGTGGTTGTTCTAAATATATTTGGGACGATTTATCAAATTATGGTTCTTTTGAAACTTATTTACTATTCTGCGTCGGTACTAAACTTAATTACGAAATTGCTATCCACGTAGGCTTGGAAATACGTTTGGGCAAAATTAATTTTATAAAGACAAACCGCTACTTCAAATAGTGGTTATAGTATCAAAACCGCTATTCAAGGTTGCGGTTTTCCTTAATACTCTACCCAAGACACTGCTCAATTGAATACATTAAAACTAAAAAAAAAAAAAACCACACACACCACGACAACCCTCTCCATCTCCACCAGAACCATCACACATATCATATCGCCGGTCGTCTTCGACGCCTCTTGCACACCAGCGACCGACCATAGAGCGTTGCCACCACCACTTATCAACATAATGCTTCTTTTTTTTTGTCTTCTTAATCAATTCAAATAGTTGTTTAAATTAGTTAAGTTGTAGCCATATAATGTCAAAATCGTTATATAAATTCAATTTTCTTTGGATTTTCGGTGCTTGTTTGGTTTCGTATTCGAGATTGTTGGATTTTGCTTTGGTTGCTTTTGTTTTTGTTTTGTTTTGCTTTTGCTTTGGTTGCTTTTGTTTTTGATATGGTAGTTTAAATGTAGAACTTGTATGAATGTGTACAGTGCAGGAAATAGTTACAGGTTGAACAAATGAGGGATGAAAGATGTCTACAGGTTGAACAAATTTTCAAGTATAAGCTTCAGACTAAAACCGCTACTTGTTTATGAACTAAAATCGCTACCTCAAGTAGCGGTTTATATACTAAAACCGCTATTTTAAATAGCGGTTTCAAGCTGGAAAAAAAAATTAAAAAAATTAACAGAGCTACCCGAGTTTACGTGGACAACAATTTCGTAATTAAGTTTAGTACCGATACAAAATGATAAATAAGTTTCAAATGAGCCATGGTAAATCGTCCATATATTTGTACTAACTTAACCTTGGCAATACTAGACTTGAATTTATACATACTCAACTGCTATCATTAAAATAAAAAAAAATAAATAAATAAAAAATAAAAAAACATCACTTATCGTTGTTATTAAAATCACATGCTACTTACAAGATTGCCCTTGCAAAACATTATCTAATTTGCATGGACATACATTATCCCAAGTTTTTCCTTGCAAACTTACATACTACGTCGTAGTATAAACTAATGAGTGATTACCATTTCAATCGCTTGTTATTATAAATTTTCCGAGAAAGTATGAGTATATACCCATTTTTCTTTGGAAATAAGCTATTGAAAATTAAAAACGTTCGAAAAAGATGGTAGTGGACGAGTAAATACCAATTCCACACAAGGGAAATGAGGAAAATTTAAGAAGATAAGACTTAAGCAGTGGCGGATTCAGGGGGCAAGGGTACACAGAGGTACAGTTGTACCCCATTCTAAAAAAAAAAAAAACAGTTGATCAAAGAGACCTATTTTTTTTTTTTGTAACAACAGGTTTTTTAAGTATTGTCATACAAATTGACAAGTTGACGACTAGAGTATATGAAAAGAGACCGCCTACTAAAACAATTGTTCTATTTTATTTGTAAACTTAAATTAATTTTTTTAAGAGAAAAAAACATTTTTCTTTTTTTTTTTTTTCCTTTCCTTTTTTTTTTTTATCCAAAACACTTAAATTAATTTTTTTAAAAGAAAAAATCTTTTGCACTCACTATATACTTGTATTATAGTAATTTTTTATGCCTTCTTCACTTATATATATAGTTTATATACTAATATAACACTACTATCAAATATCAATTATTATAAATATTATCTTACTTAAGATATATTGTTAATATTCTATGATTGTCTAATGATTTCTCGTTATATAAAAATAAGAGTTTGCGCATTATAAGTTCTAAACGTAGTATGTTCATTAATATACTTTAAATTTTTTTCCTTCGAATAAAACTTACATCGGAGTATTTTAATTATTACTCCCTCCGTTTCATAATGTTAGTCCCATATGCAATCAATCACATAAAATAAGAAAATAAAAATATTTGGAATCTAACATTAAAGTACAAAATAATTCATAATTAGTTTACCTTATTTAAGTTTTTTGAATTTTTTTTGGGAAAGCATAAGTCATAATTGCATAATTCAAGGTAGAGATTTCCTTAGTTAGAGTCATGTCACCAATCCACAACCAATAATTCCAAAAAAATTAAGTTAAAAATGAAACATATTCAATATGGGTAGATATTTTTGAAACGCCCAAAATAGTATATGGGACTAATATTATGAAACGGATGGAGTATTGATGATTAATAAATAGTATGCCTCAATTCGAGTACTCGTATATTAGATTGTGACAAGGAATTAAAGTAAGTGTAATTAGTTACACTTTAAGTTGTTACAAGTATTTTTTTAGTTTATTTATACAATCGTTGACTTATTAAAATAAAAACTCGTCTTTTTTATATGTGGTTGGCCACACCGTGTGGCAGGGATTACTTGTAGGTGGTTTCTCATTTGGTCAGGGGTTACTTGTTGGGGGTATTGTTATTCATTTGGTCAGGGGTTACTTGTTTGGTCAAAGGTAAATTCTAGGGGTTACTTATTCAAGGGTTACTCGGTCGTTCAGAGGTTACTCTCACACAGGTAACGCGCTAAATGACTAAATAAGTAACCCCTGAGTAAGTAACTCCTGAATAAGTAATCCATACAAGTAACCCCTAAATAAGTAACCCCTACAAGTAACCCCTGCTACACGGTATGACCAGCCACACAGAAAAGTTGCTGATTCGGCTAAAATTTTTATAAAAGTGTAATTGTATGGCCTTTAATTGTATTACGTTGTATTAGTTTTATTTATTTGGTCCAGTTATGGACAACACTAGTTAAGTAGTAAGGGATATATTCGACGACTAATGAGATGGTGGAAATAAACAATAAATAATTGAAATTTTAGTTTGTCAAGTTTTATAATTTTTATTAACGAGCCGAATTTCGTACTCCCATCCCCACATTCTTGAATCCACCACTGGAGATAGATGGTAAAGTATTCAAAGAATGAAGTAACGGGGAATGGGTGAGCCATAACAGTTAGTTGTTGCTTTTGGTTTGGCGAGCCCTAGTGTGGGGTTTGTATACACCTTCATGGAGGACATTCCTTTGAAAATGAAACTATATTTACACTACAAGTTTCTAGAGCAAATTTTCCTGTGCTTTTTAATTTATATAGGTCCTTCTTTACTCAACATTACCCTAAAACTTATTTTTGGTGTTGTCAGCATCGTTATTCGCGTGTCTATGTTATATTAGGTGGGTGTAAATAATAGCACTCATCAGAACGATGCATGTTGTATAACCATTGCTGGTGAGTGACGCTCATTAAAACACTTTTAAATAAATACAAGTTTCTAGAGGTCTCTTACTAGTAACTACGACAACCAAATATGTGTTATATATCCATACATGCTCCAAATTAAAGTTAAATGTATGTTTTGTGGCCCAAAGATTAAAAAACATGCTAATTAAGGAACATTTTTTTTTATCTCATGATTTATTTTCTCATCAAATTAAGTCATTGATGTCCATACATGCATGCATGGTGGGTCCTTTTAATCAACAAGGTCAATCTATAAAATGATAAAACCAAAGATGATCTCATAAAACTTATATGGAAAATGTGTCCATTTAGAATTCCATCTTTTACATACCATTATATATTAATAATACATATTAAAAGTTTATTTGGCTTTTGATCTCAAAGAAAAGTTGAGCCATAAAATCTTGCTTTTTTTTGTTCAATTAGATTAGTTCCCAACTGAAATTGAAATATACAAGTGTTACCAGCAACTAGATTTTCTTATAATCTTATCTATCTACTTGACACCAAGAACTTTCTAGTTTGATTAGACTTGGCCTCAAAATTTGGTGATTATAGACTTTTCATATGTATTTCCACATAATTTTCTATAATATTGACACAATCTTAATCATTTTATGCACAAAAATACATTTATGCACAAAAATACAAATTTTAATAATATGATAATTTGTTGCTCTATATATTTCTTCCGTACAAGATATTGCTATCCAGCTAAGAATATGACATGTCTTAGTTTTCACCATGATCTTGTATTTGCCATGGTCGCAATTTTACATGGACTAATCTGGGGGGCCTGCCATTATTGTTTTCTTCAACCTAAAAGTTGAACATGTAAAATTATATTGATTTGAACCCAAAATTTGATTGAGCTATTGTATCAAGGACAATTGTTATAATATATAACTATAGTTGGTTTGTTAGTTTCTAACGATCGAATAATAATTCGATCAACTTGTGATGTATGCAGGTCGTTTGGTGCACACCGTATGTTAACCTTTTATGAGTTAAAATTTTACAGACCTTATAAAATTTATCTTTTCATGTTACGCGCACCATTTGAAAAAGTAATTTAAGATGATGAATCATTAACTTAAATAATAATGTGGCGATAGTATAGGCCAGGGTATTGAATGCTTAAGTGGATATGGTGCGTGTAATAGTTTGCACCCATGCATATGAGATTTGATTTTGTGTTAAATCAAGGCTGCTATGCATCACATCTAAATATTACGGCCCTCCAAAACTAAAGTTACGTACAAAAGTAATATTTGTTACTTGTTAGGGATAGGGAAGGATCTAGTGAAAAACATGATTATTAGAATATAATTCCATATTAGACCACATTTTTCTTGCTCTAATTATCAGTTTATCACTGTATAATATTGAGAAATTTGGCATGGAAATGTACTCCACAAAATATTCTTAAATGACTTGTAAGACATAAATACTCTATCAAATATTCAAATGGTACGGTTTTGTCAATTTATTGAACTGGTTGTAACTATCTCGTATGTTCTCCCTTTTTCCTCCTAACCTACAGTACAATATTTGACAATTTCCATCCCTTCTTTTATTATTGTTATTTACTGTTATGAGTGAAGTGAGTTTGTTTCCTTTATTGTTATCTAATGTAAAGAATTTAAGTTGGATTGACAAAATGTGTTATGTTGGCCTATTTCACCATGTACTCATGATCAATAAAAATCGCTATTTTCAATATTAGTCTCAAATATAAAGCATATTTTGATTTCGATTTAGATATAGTGTAACTTATAACTATTATAAGTAGTGTCTATATTTTTACCTGGTAACCTCTTAACTATAATTTTGAATTGCATGTTCTTAAACATGTGTAATGCTAATGGAACATTTTTGTTACAACATATATAACTGTAATTAGACTAATTGGTACATTAAAGTTCACATTCACAATCCACAACTTTATTATCATAAAATAGTTTGACCCTCAAAAGAAGGGGGTTTAACTACCTTTGTTTAAATATAGTAAACCATAATAATATTATAAATTTTGTGTACCTAAACCTTAATAGTGTAATTAGGAGAAATATAGTACAACCCTAATCCAAATTGAAACCGACCACACAGTTTGGCCCAATCAAATTCTAAAGAAGTTTTGTTGGATTTTGAGCAGCCCTCCCTTAGCTGAGCTGCCCCGCTAAATGACATGACATTTATTTATTGCTAATACAATTTTTCTGATTATTTTGTTTCTTTAATCTCAGGTTACCCTATATATTATCATTTTATGTATCATTTATTTATTTCAATAACACTATGATTTATTAATTTTGTTATTAGTAATTTTATTATTATTGGACTCTAGAAAGGAGGGAGTTGACAAAAATTAATGGTACGTGAAAAGGACTTGTGTGTCATGACTAGTATTCAACATTTAGTACCACTTGGTGTACTTTATTTTTTAATCCCATCTTTTTAATTACTATGGAGTGATTCGTATCGTTTAATTTATATTTGACTAATTAAACAATTAGGGACAAAGTATCTATTCATATTTTTATAATTAATGAAAAATATGCATTTGTCTTTTGAAATAAATACGTATCAGTGAAAAATAATGCTACAAATTCCTAAATAACGCTCATCACATTTGACTTCAAGATCAATTTCATTCAATTTTGTCCGTTACAGATATATCATTACTCCTTTCGACTTTAAAAGCAAGCATTTTCTCTTTAGCTAGATCATTGTGAAACAATTAATATTTAAAGAAAGAATTTTTAGAGACGAAGCGAATAACATAACATTATCATATGAGTAGCTAGGTAGCTAGCTACTGATGCCAATAAATAAAAAGAAAATAAATAAATAAAAATTTGAAAATGGTAAAAAAAAATTATTTAGTATACGGGTTGTGAAAAACTTAACCACTATATTTGTCTTATGACTCTTATCTAACAAAATGGAACAATCAAATCCAACCAAGAGAAGCATTATAATATGGTTTGTTGCTTAGTACATTTGTCTTAGTTAATTAATAACTCCAAAAAAGTGGGATATATATAATTGTCACCAATTTTATATAATACTCCCACTTACATCTCTCTCTTTCAATTACTTCCATAGTTCTATGTAATAGTCTCAATGTCTCATGCATTTCGCACGTACTACTCAAGCATTAACCCTTCACACGTGTACAAGTTCAAGTGTCAATAATTGTGAATCATTTTCAACAAGGACTACCACATCTAATTAATAGCCGTTTTATATTATATTATTTTAAAATGAAAGACAGCTTAGCAGGCATGTATTTTTGGTCTTTTTAACAATATGTTTAAATGGAAATTTAACATATTTGTATTTGAATTTTGATGGCTCATTTTCATGAAGTTACGTTTGTTGTTGTTGTACATTGAAGTTGCGATGTTGGACTTATTTTTCTTTCAGTTTCAGGGGGGTGGGCGGAGAAGGTTTTGATTTGACAACGTACTTTTTGTTGCATTTATGATCCGTCCAACTTTTAGTAAATTCTATCTTCGAAATACATGGCCGGTTAATTGAATTTCAATCCCGTTCTTCAGTTACGTTATTCTTACATCATTATTAAGCCAATCACAAGCCAATGATAGAGGAGAGGTTATTCCTGAGCAAGTGAGTAACAATACGTCTCGTCTTACATGTTAGCGTACAACTCATATATCATGTTACACACGCTGTCTATATAATAATCCTGAATTTTTCCAAGTCACATAAATACATGAGATTAATTCTTTTGCTCAAACACATACACGAGTATTAATATTGAGGCTTGTTTGTCTATTAAAAAACATGCGCCAAATTTGTCATCATGCAACATTTAATTTGGTACGTATTACAAAAGTTCACTAGTAGAGGTAAATAGCTATCCTTTATTAGTCTATGCACGTTGGTAGAAATGTTGAAATAGCAGGTGAGTCGGATTAACGAGGCATGGTACCACGGCACTACTATACAATGTACAAAGTACAATCACCAATTAATTAAGAAGCAAATATTGACTTGGGTGGTTGGATACATGAACACACACTATAATTATCAACCACATATAAGTATATAACCAATCTCATCTTAATATTTGACTTTTATAACTTTGTGCCAATAATTATTATTTGACTTTACTCTGTAGTTGGAGTTGAAGTAATATATTTTGTCCCATTGCCTCTCCTTTTTTCTTTCATTTATATATAGAATTTAGTTCATATGAAGTTACATTCTATTCACTTTAATTTGATCATTTACACATAAATAACGAATTATTCTGTTTATTTTTGGGATAAATGTATATATATGACATTATGTGGTTTCGTAGTATTACTAAAAGAGTATACAAATCAAATATAAGTCTCAACCACCAGCTTATACTTTTGATTTAGCTGGTCATACAACAAAATGAGATCATGTAAAATGCATGTGAATAAGTCAAGAAAATCAAAGTAATAGTACTAACAAACCCAGGTTTTTTGAAGCTCCACTTGGGTTCAAATTTACAACTTTTCAGCTCTATATTAGCAATGACGATTGTTTTTAAATTTAAGCACGGCTCATTTTATTAGTCACTTATGGAGTAAAACATTGTCACTAGTGGAAAAAATGCCATTTGTAACGGCCTATTTGTAACGGGCAGTAATTTTCCAGTTACAATAAACCTATTGTAACGGGCAAAATAACGGTCCGTTACATTAAAGCAGTGTAGTGGTACGGAAAAGAGTGTTTGTAACGGAAAAATGATGCCCGTTACAAAAATCGAATTATTCGTAATGGGCAGCGTTTTTCCCTATACAAATAAGTCGGTGTTTGTAACGTGCACTAGTTGCCTGATACAAATAGGTTAGATACGTAGATGTTAAAAAACCCTAAAAGCGCCTAACTGCATTTTTCACTTCATCATTTCAAACAGCCGTCTCACACACTCTCTCCTCTCTCACACACTTTTTTGGATTTTTGATTTGATTTAATCCTTTTTTTGTGTGTGTTTTTGCGATTTGATTTTGATATTTTATTGTTTGGGGTTGATTAGGTGAAGGATTAAAGATCTGTGCTCGATTGTGCAGAAGAGGTTTATTTGTAACGAGCATTTCAACTGCCCGTTACAAGTAACAACTTATTTGTAACGGGCAGTGCCCGTTACAAATAACATTTGCTATCCGTAACGGCCACAAATGTAACGCCCGCCGCCCGTTACGGATGGGTTGTATTTTCCCGTTACGGATAGCATTTTTTCCACTAGTGTGTCCATCTCCGATTAGTTTAGATGATTAATTGTCTCAAAATCGCGCCATACAATTTCTGGTAACTTTCTGGCATCTATTTAATTATAACATCAATTAATGTCTAAGCTTAATAAATTAGAGGTCAATTTTACCAACCTTAGTTAAAAAGTTACCAACACACATAGAAAGGTACATGAAATGCCCGTGCAAGAGCAACAACTAACATACATACAACTCCAGTTAGTTGATTCTCCAGCTAGCTACTTGTACCCAAACCCCACTCTATTACAACTCATCTCTTTCTTTGCTTTGCTTCTTCTTTAAATAAATCCCATTAACTTTTTTCCTTTCTTTTTCACAATTCATACACGCTGCTATACGCTGCGCATTATCAACCAGATGCTCACCTGCATAAAGTTTTACAGAATAATTGCAACTTCATGTAGACAACAGCTCCGTTGTACGGAGAAATATAACAAATTAAAGTTGGTTCGAGTCAAATTACGTAAAAATTAACTTTGTAGTTATTATACCGGTTTTTACTTATTAAAACTTCTTTTTACTACGAGAAAACTCACTTTAACACTCATTTTAAGCAGAAGAACACAATCTTTGAATAAGCTTTGTTCTATTTTCCTTATTCTTATAAACATCAAACAAATTAAAATCTAATATGATCCAACCAAAGAACACAAATGTTATTAATATAAATTTACATTACATTATATACCTAGATTAGAATTGACCTTGGAATAGTTGAAATAAGATGAAAAGAAAATAACCTAAACTCACTACTCTCTCCATATTATTAAAAATGCGCCATGTTTGACCTTTTACAATGTTCATATAATCAACGAAATTTGGTCGGTTGGAATCTTCTCAAAATAGAGTTTTCGAATATCAACTTTTTATAATTTTTAATTGTTAAAGTTTAGTTGATCAAACTCTGCATTAATAAACATATCCAGTTAAAATGAAACATTTATTTTGAATAGATAAGAAATTACATAACACTCCGTAATTTATAACTTTATATATATTCACCCGTTACATCATCATAAGGCTTACTAAATTGTTAAAACAAACTAAACATTCTCTAAAACAATTTTAGTAAAATTTCATCTCAAATTACCAAATAAAAATGGTCATCTTTTAAGTATAATTTCTTTAATTGCATGGCTGACCTCAATTGGAAAATGAGTCGGCTAGTACCTCCATCATTCTCCACCTCCACTTATGGTGCGCTAGTTAGCCCCACTTCTCTCACCTTCACGGGTCCCTTTTCTCTAACCTCTTATGGTTTATTCTACCTTTTTCTTTTTTATTTAATTATTTTCCTCACCAAAAAAGAAATTAAACAATTCCATTTATAATTACAATAATCATTATTATTAATCTTTTTACCCTAATTAATCTTATACCGCCTTTTTATTCTATGCTTTTACATGGAGTTGGTAGCTAATTAGTTTCCTCTTTTAATTAACTTTATAATTTTTAATTTAATTTTCTATTTCATGACATATTGACCTTGGATTATATTAATAATCCTATTATATACTATAGTTTTTTTCACCTAGGTTTGTTAAAATACGGTTATTATGAAATTTTTAATTACACGAGTGGGTCATTGTAAGGTTTGGACGTAATGGTGTTATTGTCGTTTATCAATAATCCATCTGTAATTATTTCATTACTTTATTTAAGCATGGGTATAAAATTATTATTTTGTACTTTTAAAAATAATTCCAATTATTAATACATGTATTGCACCATGGTTATGCAATTGGCAAATCTTAATGTCGTATGAGCTAGAGGTTTTAACAGTGCTTATAGATCCCTTTCAAAAGATATTTAATATATGGCTACAAGTTTATTTCCAACTAGTATGGATTATAATTTTTTTTTTTTTTTTTTTTTTTGTATTTTAATGTATTCTCGAGTATCATGTGGGATCTCAATGGACGAACTTAATCCTCCTAATTTAAGTCCGATCCTAACTTTTTTTTCCAAATATTTGTAACCATTAGATCAATCTGAGATTTCCTCATCTTATGAGTTGGCTCTCTCAAAAATCACAGATTTACGCGTCATCTTGAATCAGCAATATACGAGACTTGTATATATAATACTGAATATAAAAAGACTTAAAATTATGTGATATTGTGTATGTGTGACAAAGGGTAGTGTCCAACCAATAAACCCACCAATTCATTGAAAGCAATGGTTGCAAAATATGTGTGCCTACTGATCTAGGACTGTTGAAGTCTTAGTTCATTGAAAATGACATAACAAATTTGTTATACAAATAATTATATACTCTGTATTATATGTGACAAATTTGATTGGTTTTTCAACAAAAAAACCAAGCTTTTATATATTTATGTTTGGTCATTATTCAAACGTAGAAGAAAGGTAAGGACCATAAATTTATTTTATAAAAACTTAGGGTTGTAATATAAATACTAATAATAAGGTGCAAGTTGAAACCATGAAGTGTACTGTCTGTCCCGCACCATTTAGCTAGTTATAATGCCTTTAAACTATGTCGTCGTTTCATACTTGTTATTTTGCGAGTATCTTCCTCGAAGTTATTGCATGTAATCCCTTGGTTATGTTAACGGTTTTAACCATTTATTATTGATCTTCCTACTTTTCGTTTATATATATTAAAAAAATAATTCGACACGAAAACGACCCAAAACAGTACGTTTGCTGGTTGGTGTTACATATATACGGGTGATATATATTATCGTCCCATAATTTTTCTTCTGTTCACTACGTCGTCGTCGTGTTAAGCTCCTTTAATTTCCTCCTCCTTTTTATTAGTGGCTCTTGAGAGCTCACACATTCGTGTGGTCGAGAAATAATATGAGGACTCGACGGGGAAGGCGGTCAGATCAGGTATGTCCGACCTTAGCTTTCTATCAAGGGATGGATATGTTGTTATTTGTTTCATGGTCGATAAATAATTTTAATGTAATTTGTTTCAGTCAGTTGATAGTATAACATAACATAACGAGACTTTTGTTTGGTTTTTTTTAGGCATTTTGGCCTTCCCTGGTTATGAAGAAATGGCTTAATATTAAGCCTAAGGAGTATGAATTTAGCGAGGATGATTTCGATACTGAGACTGAAAGCGAAGATGATCGTGATGGTGTGATTTTACACAGTTACTAGTTATTTTTGCGGTGTCTCTCTCTTCTAAGTTGGTGTTTATTTATTTTATTTTTTTGGGAAAATTTTCAGCATTTACTTACAAGGAATCCAACCTCAAGGATGCTAAAGACCTTTTTCATGGACCTGAAAGAACTCCATCGCAATCCATGGGTACAGACCAAATTTCAGGTAATAATAATTGGATTTTATTTTTAATTTTGTTCCAATTTGATGAAATTTTGAAATCTTCACAATGTTTCGGGTATGAACAACACGTCGTGTTCATACCCGAAGCCCGCCATTCAAATAAGTTGATTGGCTAGCTGTTTGATTGAATTAGTCTTGGTGTAAGTTAATAAGTTTATGAGCTAAATGAAGCTAGTGTCTATTATAGGAGACAGGAAATTTTTATTTTATTTTTTTTCTTTGAGGTTTATGATCCATATATATCTAAAAAAAGGAAGTTTCACTAAAAATGTGAATTTGTACATGTTCTGATTATTTGTTTGTTTCCATTTCTGTTCAGACAAATTACCTAGTGAACGTGGTACTCAATTAAGACACAGAAGAGGAATTTCCGAAACGCTTCGAGTTGAATACATGAAAACTAAAGATGTGAGGTTAGATCATCGTCGTAAGTTTGCTCATGTTAATTTCATGTCCAAAAGATAGCTAGACACATACTGTCATTTCGATTTTTTTTCATAACATCTTTATGCAAACATTAGCCGTCCCGTGTTAGAGAAAAAGTGTTATCAGATAATCATCTTATAAGTTAGAGGAGTTATTATATAATCTTACGCGTCGCTCCCTAATAACCAATTGATATGTTATGCAGAGTGACAATAGGGACATGGAATGTAGCGGGTAGATCTCCATCTGATGGTCTTGACATAGATGACTGGCTTTGCATGGAAGAACCAGCAGATATCTATATTATTGGGTAATTTTATGACTTTTTTTTTAATTATACTACTATTTAGTCTGTTATTAATTATTTACTTTGAACTATGAGATAATGAAATAGTGGTCCGGTTATACATGTGGTCCCCGTAATCTAAAATTTATAATCCTTATATCTGCAAGCGTATATATCATGAATTATAACTGTTCACATCTCTTGTTGAGAACAAAGGGGACTTCATGTTGTGTCTTCATCTCGTGTGTTTGGTGCTTCAAGTTTAGTGGTCGTTTGGTAGGACATGAGCAGATATTTGTGTTTCTCTTATCGGAGGTGCTCTATTCTAGGAAGATTTAGACTTGTGTAGCAGGATAAGTGTGTTAAACATCTTATCCCGAACCAGTAATAGTTAACCGACCGTACAATATATGTCTACTAAACAAACACATAAGATTATACGTATCTATATTGACAATGTGCGGCTCGTACAGTTGTTGATTCGTCTATTCATCTTATTTGTTCATTTTAAATTTTTAATTAATTAATTATGCATGTGTACTATAGCATCAAGCTTTAAAAAAATGATACATCCATTCACTATAATATTACCAAGTTCCGCGTTGAATTTGGAAGAATCATATTGATGCCTAATGTCAATTGGGCTTTAATAAATTATGTGTCAAAGCATTTAGCTAGCTTTGAGGCTAAATTTTCATAAATAATAAAGCATGTATTCGGCGGTGAACAAATAGATTAAAAATAGCCATTTGTCTTGCTGAGACTTGATAGAATAAATCACAATTTTTAAATACAACTGATGTATTAAATAATGAATACAGAGTTTAGTCACTTCAAATCATATGAAAGTTTTTCACGATACTGATTTCTGTATTTCATTTTCCTTACATCAACACTTTTTTTTCCTCATCCGGCCATTCTTCATACTTTCATTCCTTATATTTATTACATCTACTAGTATTATACAATTTATAGAATAAATTAATAATTAGGGGTTATCTTTGTAGAAAGTTTCAACATCTGTAAAGGTTTAACTCCAAAGCATTATCTTCTGGTTGGAAATCAAAATATCTACTTTCGTAAGTTTTGTTGACCTTAGAGAGACTAGGTAAGCCACACGATCGAGAGATAACATAAAAAAGGTTAAAAACTACCCATAATTATCCATTTGTAGGAAACTTTCTTGTGTAGTTATGTTAGGTGTTTCACCGTATTTAGACCATTCTATTTTATATCATCAACTTTTTGCCGCCCAAAAGTAGATTTGTGTGGATAAATTCATGACATTCATATCTTTGTACCTTCTCTTAATGTTTGTGTTACAACTTACAAGTGGAGGGCGGGATGCCACTTTCCCTTCCTTGTTGTTGGCAAGCACTTGAATTGGTAGTTACTCCGTAATTGTAATCAACCACGTATTATAATTGACAATTAAACACTAGTTTGTCCCACTAATTCAATTTATTAATTAATGGCATGCTATACTTTAATTTGTTCTTCTTCTTTGGGTATGACAACTCATGATTTTATCAATGTTTGTAATCAACAACTCTTCAATTGAACTAGTAGTGGTATACGATTTATATAGACTAGATTTTTTTTTCGTGTAACGCTTATCACATACATGTTACAATAATTATTTTAGTGGAGATTAGTTTTTTGGTACGCTATAATAAATAACAATAAATTTACAATCAACAGGTCTTGTTGTGGTAACATAACAAAATCCGTGTATGATTTTCTTCGTTATATTTTGTAGTTTTCATCCTTGTATGAAGTTTCGTGGCATAAAAATGATTAGTGAATGGAAACGAGCAAAATATTTATGTCCTGGACGTGTCTTAAATCTAAGGGGCAAAGAACTAATTTGGGTGCATTTTTTTGTATGGTAATTTGCAGTTTTCAGGAGGTGATCCCCCTGAATCCAGGAAATGTTCTAGGAGCAGAGGATAACAGGCCAATTTCGAAATGGGAGTCATTCATCCGAAAAACCCTGAACAAAACATCTGAACCTGAAATCGACTACAAAAGTTACAGTGCACCCCCTTCTCCAATCTTAAGGGCATCCTCTACACTAGACGGTCTTGCAATCGAGGTTGATGTCCCTTCACTCGGTCTAGCTAACGAGGAATCCTTAAAGAAACCGAACCATGATCTTGACTTAGGTAGACATGAACTTACAGGAAAGTACAGTGAGGAAACAAAGGCCTTAATAAAAAGGATTTATGGAATTGACAGTGACAGAAGGATAGATTGGCCTGGACATTCATTAGTCACAGTGCCTTCAAATCTGTCTTCAACTTCAACTCTGAAGTTACGCCGAGTTCTGAGCAGTTCAGGAATGTCAGGAGTTTCATGGATGGGAAATCCTTTAAGTTTTGATCCTAACTTGATACCTAATAATGGAGGATTGAAAAGGATACATCCTAGTCTCGCGAATTTGCTGATTGAGGAACAGCCTGAGAGGTCTGAAGATTCTCATGATTCTGCATCAGATGCTTCTGGTGAATTTTCTGCAGAAGAAGATGATTCTTTATTTGGTTTACCAGAGGATAGTCCACCTAGTTTCTCAAATGGTAATACTCATCGTAAGTATGTTCGAATTGTCAGCAAGCAGATGGTTGGTATATATGTTTCAGTTTGGGTTCGCAAGAAGTTGAGAAGACACATTAGCAACTTGAAGGTCTTTCCTGTTGGTGTTGGGTTTATGGGTTACATGGGAAACAAGGTAATTTAACTTGTGACTTTTAAGGCTACATATTCGTATTTAAAACTGACAAGTAATATTACATTGATAAATAATGTAAATAGACGAATAATAATGTGATTTTATGTGTGCAGGGATCAATATCTGTTAGCATGTCTCTGTATCAGTCGCGCATGTGCTTTGTTTGCTCTCATCTAACATCTGGTCACAAGGATGGAGATCAAAATAGGCGCAATGATAATGTATATGAGATCATTAAACGTACTCGGTTCACATCAATCGTTGAAGATAACCAGCCACATAACATTCCATCTCATGAGTAAGCATTTTTTTTTCAAGCTGTCAAGTTGGTGTTGTCAATCTGAGGTTACTGTATACGTTATGAGATTTCTAATATGGATTTTACTGTTAACAGCCAAATATTCTGGTTCGGTGATTTGAATTACCGTCTCAATATGTCAGACCATGAAATAAGAAAGCGTGTTGCTAACAAAGAGTGGAATGAGCTCATTAACAGTGATCAGGTAAGATTTCTGACTGAAATTTACACCGTGATTAGCAAAACAGAACCAAATAACATACACCATCTAATATAACTGCACTGTAATATACTCTGAATATATATTAACAGTTACAATATTTTTTACAGCTAAGCACAGAGCTTCGCAGTGGGCATGTTTTTGATGGATGGAAGGAGGGACCAATAACTTTCCCGCCTACATACAAGTATGGCATCAACTCGGATAGATATGTTGGCGAAAACCCAAAAGAAGGGGAGAAGAGGAGATCACCAGCATGGTAAGTAAACATGCTGTCAGTTTGATAAAAAGCTGTCAATTAACATATTTCAGAACTTGAGTAGTTTAGTGTTTATAATCTTTATATCAGATAACATCAGGTTAGATTAGATTAGATCAGATTGATTCTATTAATACGTTCTTAAAGATCAAAAGGAGCTTGATAATAACAGGTGTTTATTGCTGTTGTGCAGGTGTGACAGGATACTGTGGTCAGGAAAGGGCATAAAACAGCATTTCTACAGAAGAGCAGAAATAAAGATATCAGATCACCGTCCTGTTAGTTCCTCATTCTCAATTGAAGTTGAAGTTTTAGACCCGAGAAAACTTCAAAGAACTCTTCATTACAATACTGCAGCAATACATCCAGAGGTTTTTCCGGATGAGGATGAGATCTTTTAGTGTTCGGAAATAACAGGTAAATGCATCAGCTTGTTTAACTGAGTACACGAAAATTCCAGTCCATTTCTAACTGTTATTGCGTGCTTAAGAGATAGAAGGAAATTCTGACAACGATGTTCCTATATGCTTGCAGGGTGAACATTGTTTAGAAGACTAATTATGTAATGATATACTGTAAATGGGAGAGTTCGGATCAGTGATCAGTCATCTGACTTGAGATTTTCGACATTCTCCTGGATTCATAGTTGAAATCTGTTGCTTTGGGTGTGTGATCGTTGTTGAGGACATAAAAGAAAAAAGAAAATCATATAAACAAAGGTGTGAATTGTGAGGTACGTTGTGTAATGTGTGATTATACATACTTATATAGCGCGCAGTTCTCACATCATTAGCAGTTTCGTTTAAAGCAATCAAAAATTGTACAGGAAAAAGTTATAGAAATTCTTTTGTTTTAGAAAGTGTTTGGGTCCAATTTAGTCAAAATTGGGCCTGAGCACTAAATGATCCAATTAAAAGCCCAAGGTCAAGGTTCAACTCTCCAATTGCTCAAAAGTCAAAAGTCAGCCCACAAAGTAAGCCAATTGGGCTAAAGCCCAACCTCTCCAAGTATGATGAGGTATAAAAGCCCTCATATTAACACATTCAAGGGGAGATCAGATACATTATGACATATGATCATTGATATTCCAATTCGTATGCTCATTCTTGCATTCAGAAATATCCCACAAAAGCCTCAAGCTACAAACTCTCTTGCATAGTGTCTTCCTTTTACACATTATACTGACTTTAGCATCGGAGGGGCCTTCCTCGGAAACACCCCCGAGGCTAGTTTACGTGTGTTCACTGTGCAGGAAACCTTCGGCCCAACACAACTTGGATCGAATCCAGTCTTCTCCATTTCAACGGACCTTCGGCAAGGTCCCATTGTTTTCAACCGAAACAATTTGGCGCCGTCTGTGGGGAAGACTTTCAAAAATCTTTAAGCCAAATTCCTAACCAAGATCATCTTGCAATTATCTTAGCAGCCATGGCTAAGAACCGCAAGAGCAAAAGCCTCCGTCAAGGAGCGGGCGAAAAGCCTAAAACCCCTACACCATCGCCCACGCCGGACCGGAACTCTCCCAAGGGTGCCGGCTCGGGGGGAGGATCACACAAGGAGGATTCCCTATCTCCTATAATGCATGACTCTCAATATAGGCCGGACCACTCTCGGTCTAGCAGGGGTCAGTCTGATCATAGGACATATTCAGTGTCCCGAAGCCAACCATCGGCTGCACGGCCTCATGCCCACACTCGGCCGGGGACCCCTTTGACGGGGCCCAGTTCGGAAGAGGTGGCAAGAGCGCTGGCAGTACTCATGGAGGCAATGAGGGCACAGAATATGCCACCGCCTCGTGATCGAACTCCTCCGCATACCCGGCATCAGCGGAGGAAGTTAGACCATGACGGTGGGAAGCTTCCTTCCTTCCGGGAACTGGAAGAGTGGGAGGAGGATTCTTGGAAAAATGAAAAACAGAGGAAGAAGAACTCTCAATTATTTAAAGGATCCTCATCCTCAAGACCAGCAGCGCATAAGAGCAGCAGCTCAGCTTCTCGGCCAGAATCTACTCGCCGGGAACCCGAGACTGCTCGCAGAAGCGTCCTTGACCGACTCGGCGGCCAGGAACCGAGCGTGCGTAGTCGCCTCTCGTTCCCTGCAGCCGAGGCCCAGACTTCCCAGCCAGGGACGAAAACCACTCCTACCTCTCTAAGAGGGCGGAGCGCGGTCCCTTCGGCCAGGAACAAGGGCAAGGCCATTATGCTTCCCGCTAGTTCACCATTCGAGCAATGGATACTGGAAGAGCGCGTACCCACGGTTAAAATACCGTCGCATATCACATATGACGGGACCACGGATCCGAAGGACCACGTGGCCTCGTATGAGACTCATATGCATCTTTGCCCCAACCACTCTCAAGGGGGTCGCGCAAGCGTGGATCTCCAAGGGAGTAAGGCAAGGCTCCATAACAGGTTGGGATGATCTGTCCTCCAAGTTCAGGAGCAAGTTTTCCACGGCAAACCGCCGAGAGAAGACTACCGCAGAGCTCATGGGTCTGCAACAGGGGGAAACTGAAAGCCTCCGAGACTACCTGACCCGTTTCAGTAACGAGTCATCAAGCGTCTCCCAGCTGGACCAGGGGCTAGCTGTTTTTGCAATGCAGAATGGCCTTCAGCCAGGAAAATTCCTAGACTTTATGGTCATGCATACCCCGCAGACCTTGGAGAAAGCTCTTAGTGCTTCGGATAAGTTCATCCGAGCCGAAGAATGGAATAAAGCAAAAACCCAACCTCAATCCGGGGGAGGGAAACAGAGGCAAATACCCTTGTCTGAAGGCCAAGGCCATAAGGCAAAGGGAAAATCAAAGGCCTCGGAGCCATCTTCGGCCAGCGACCTAAAGAAGGACAGGTTTGCCTCATACACAGGCAGATATGAGTCCTACACTCCGCTCTCTCTTCCACGCGCCAAAATTTACAGTGTGACGAAGGAGGAGCAGAGTTACCGAAAGCCGAGACCACTCCCAGAGTGGTATCAGCGAAAAAATAAAAATCAGTGGTGTGAGTTCCACGATTCTTCGGGCCACAACACTGAGGAGTGTATCCAGCTGAAGGACCAGATAGAAGACATGGTCCGGAAGGGATACTTGAAAAAATACATCGCGGATCACCGCGAGAAAAAAGAATCCGAAAGGTTAGCAAAGGACCCTCGGCAGGACCTTGATTTCCCTCGGAAAAACAGTAAAAAACCGGAGGGGAAATTCCCTCCGATCAATGTTATCTCGGGAGGAATATACTCTCGGAGGGAGCACAAGCGTCACCTTAGAGCTTTGACTCACCAGGTGAACAACGCTGACATTCAATCTCCCCAGTCGCCGGTGCCGAACATGACGTTCACAGCCGCCGACTGCCGGGGGATTACGTTTCCTCACGAGGATCCGTTGGTGATCATCGCCACGGTGGCCAACCACGACGTCAGTAAGGTCCTTGTTGACGGTGGCAGCGGAGCAAACATTCTGTTCCGAAAGGCCTACAACCAAATTAAGCTGAAGCCCAAGCACCTTACGCCGGTACCCTATCCGGTATCCGGGTTCAATGGGGCTTCAACTTATCCAGATGGGAAGGTGACACTTCCTGTCACCATCGGTTGCGATGAGGCAGCCCGGAACGTCATGATTGAGTTTTTGGTCATCGACGCTCCTTCAGTGTACAACGTGATTTTGGGGAGACCCATAATTCACGAGATCCAAGGGGTCGTCTCAACTTATCATCAGCTGATGATTTATGTCTCAGACGCCGGCTTCCCCGAAAGGATACAGGGCAACCAGAAGGACGCCCGAAGGTGCAACTACCTCAAGCCATCCAGTAGTCGCCCAGATAACGACAAGGATGAGGAGGAGAAAGAAAAAGAAAGAGAGCCAAGCACAAAAAAGCCGAAAGGCCTAAGTGCTTCGGCCCAAGGATCAGTGCCCAGAGAAAAAGGTCCCGAAAGGGAAAAGGTTGACTCTTCATCTGAGCCGAAAGACTCAGAGAGCCAGCCGAAGAACACAAAGACTGGGACACCTGCTGACATTGGCAGCAGACCAGATTCTGAAGAGTCCAGTCCATCGGCAATGGACATGGACCAACAGACTGAAACAGCAGAGTTGGCCGAAGGAGATGCTGAGAAATGTGTAACAATCGGGATGGACCTTGATCCTAACACCCGTTGTGAACTTATTCAGCTCCTGCGGGATAACAGAGATGTGTTTGCTTTCTCGGCAGCTGATATGCCCGGGATAAGTTCAGACCTCATCTCCCATAACCGAAGGGTCCATGCAAGGCCTCTCAAAATTGGGGATCTTGTCCTTCGGAATGCTGCTGCAGTTCAGAAAGGCCGAATCCATGGGAAGCTCTCAGCTACATGGGAGGGACCTTATGAAATTTATGATGAGCTTCAGCCAGGGACATACCGACTTCGGCAGTTGGATGGAACTGAGTTGAAGAATCACTGGAATGCTGATGTACTGAAAAAATACCATGTGTAAACCCTTCGGGGCAGAACAATCTTTGTAAGTACATTTTGAACTAATGACAGGCCTTGGAGCCGCCATTTATATAAAATTTACAACTTTTTATCCTTTCAAAATTTTCTTTGTTCTATCTACTCTTTGAGGGTTTTTTATTCAGCCTCGTCTGAAGCCTTCGCCTTCGGGTAACTGGGTTTCAGATTGCTGACAAAACCTGTCTTTTTAAAGAACACCGGTCTTTCAGCTGAAGTCAAACTTCAGTAAGACTTGTTCTCCAAAGACATGAGTCCATGGACAATTCTGGGATATTGCCTTAACTGAGCCTTGTATCCCAGAGAGCCATTATCCGAAACATTGCCTTAAGTTGGCCCTGTGTTTCGGGTATCCATTTTTCAAAGATAGACAGAAAATCAAGGATAACAGCAACAGTTGAAAATTTTTAAATCAGCCTCGTCTGAAACCTTCGCCTTCGGGTAACTGGGTTTCAGATGGCTTACAAAACTCAGTCTTTTTAAAGAACACTGGTCTTTCAGCTGAAGTCAAACTTCAGTAAGACTTGTTCTCCAAAGACATGAGTCCATGGACAATTCTGGGATATTGCCTTAACTGAGCCTTGTATCCCAGAGAGCCATTATCCGAAACATTGCCTTAAGTTGGCCCTGTGTTTCGGGTATCCATTTTTCAAAGATAGACAGAAAATCAAGGATAACAGCCTTTTTAAATCAGCCTCGTCTGAAACCTTCGCCTTCGGGTAACTGGGTTTCAGATGGCTTACAAAACTCAGTCTTTTTAAAGAACACTGGTCTTTCAGCTGAAATCAAACATCAGTAAGACCTGTTCTCCAAAGACATGAGTCCATGGACAATTCTGGGATATTGCCTTAACTGAGCCTTGTATCCCAGAGAGCCATTATCCGAAACATTGCCTCAAGTTGGCCCTGTGTTTCGGATATGCGTCTTCTTTAAGAACGCTGGTCTTTCAGCTGAAGTCAAATTTCAGTAAGACTTGTTCTAAAGAGGTTAGTCCCAGAAAGCTAATATCCCAAGCATTGCCTTCAGTTGGCCCTGTGTTTCGGATATCCAACTTTCAGACAGTCAATCTTCAGTAAGACTTGTATCCCAGAAGCATTGCCTTCAGTTGGCCCTGTGTTTCGGATATCCATTTTGAAGAAGTTCAGAAATTGCTTATTCAACTAAAGTCATACTTCAATTTCTGTGGGGGCAAGAAGCACGCAGTGCAGCTATGTTCGGCAGAGTTGAAGAAAAGAAACAGTAAAGCATTCAAAAATAAAGCAACTGAAGAAAAAAATTGAGCTACAAGTTCAATAATTCAGTATCGGCAGCCGCCCACAAGCGGAAAATAACAGCTGCCGAAATACGTACATAAGCAAAAAAATAAAACTGCTGTACGACAAGGCAAGCTGAAGCAAAAAACAAGGCAAAAAACTCAGAAAGCGGCAAGTCTAAAGTTAAGCACATGATGAACCGCAAGATTCTGAAGACGACTGCCCGAGTTCCTATGCTTCAGCCGGCGGATCAGACTGATCAGCGTTGAGTCCCATGGTGGCCTCAGCCCCAGCAGCAGAAGAGGCGGGCTTTGCACTTTGCCGAGCCTCCCTTTCCCTCTGCTCAGCTTCCAACTCCAGTCTTTCAGCTTCCTCTTCGGCTTCCTCAGCCTTAAGAATTTCAGCTTCAGCTGGAGTTGCAAACTTCATGTGAGGGTCTTCGGGATTCTGGACCCACTCAGCACATTTAGACCAGTCCAGCTTCGGCTCAGCATGAAGGCAGACTCTTCGGCATACTCGGAATCCGTTTCTGAAACCCATCTCATATTCCTCTTGGGTATAGACACGGACTTTGAGTAAAGCCTCAGCATCAGCCAGCTTCTTCTGGGTCTCCTCCAAGTCTTCCTTGGATTTCTTCAGCTCATCAGCGACTTGGGAGGAGGAGCCTTTCAGCTCATTCAGCTCTTGCTGAATTTGGGAAGCCTTTGTCTGAGCCTGGGCCACTTCAACTTTCTGGATCAGCAGTTGATCCTCAGCCTTTTGGAACTTAGCTCTTTGAGCTCCAGCAGCAGCAGCAGCCTCTGAGAGTTGGACGTCTTTGGCCAGGAGCAACTCTTCAGCAGCCATTCGGCTGGCTTCAAGAGCCTCTAGACGCTGCTGTACTTCAGCTTGTGCAGCAGTTCCTTCTTGAATTCGGCTCTCAATAGCAGCCTTGAATTTGGAGACGTCCACTCCCATATGCTCCTGGAGGAATTTTTCCCCTTCCATCAGTGGGGGAAAAACCTCCATCTCCATAGCATCGCAGAAGGTTTTCAGAGCTTCGGCAGCTTTTTTACCGTACTCCTCAACCTCCTGCTGCTTCTCTTCAGCTGCTGCTTGCTTCAGCTTAGCAAGCTTAACTTCCTCTTCAGCCACCTTCCTTTCGTGCACAGCAGCGTCTACCCTATCTTGTAGGGTATCAATCAGCTCTACAGTGAGAGTCTGATTGTGCACGAACTGAAAACAGGAAGACAAAAAAAAAATAAGTAATAAGAAAAAAATAGAGCTGAATTTCGGAGGAAATGAAGGAAAATTACCTGCATCATCAGCAGTTGGTTAGACCTGGCTGGGTCAGGAACTGATCTACTGGATTCGCCCATCCCAGCAGTGGCCTTCAGCGACCAGATCCTTGCCCTGTCTACTTCGGACATGCCAGCAAAACTGCCGAAGTAGGCTTCAGCTCCTTCTCGGTTTTGACCCCATATGAGGTCCCAGATGTGATCTGGGATTGGAATTCGGGGGGCCGAGAAACCCATTTCTCCAGAATGCAGAGTCTGGAAAGAAGGGAAGGACGACGATGGAGCTTGATTAGCTTTGGTTGTCTCAGCATCATCCTTCTCAGAGGAGTCAAGTACTATGACCTCCTCTTCTTCAGGGGTGAGGACGAAAGCCTCAACCTCTCTGGCGATATCTGCCGTGAAGCCCTCAGCACTGGACATCACGGCATCTTTATTTTCGTGCTCAGCAGCACTCTTCTTGATTTCTTCTTGGACCCCTCCCTTAGGTTCGGGAGTTCTCTGATCCACCTCCATCTCAGGAGGTGGCGGAGGGGTCTTTTGAGGAGATTGGGGTGTTGGCTGGGGAACCCTCGGCGATCCATTGCCTTCCTCAGGTTCCCTTATTGCGACGCCGATGGTCATCGGCCTCTGCTGAAAATCATGAGGGCCGATGATGGCCATCCTTCGGCGCCTTTTCAGAAGGGGCTGCTCGTCCATATCTGAGTCTGAAGACTCTTGTATTTGATCTTCGGGACGAACAGGAGCTTTGCCTTCTCTGTGTCTGTTACTCTCTTCAGACTGTAACAGACAGGGGGGAAGAAGAGTGTGAGTAAAGAAAAAAAAAAAAAAAAAAAAAAAAAAAAAAAAAGTTGTCTGAAAACTCACCGAGGTTTTCAGCAAAGCCTCGTCTTCTTCAGCTGCAGCTTCGGCTTCAGCAGCTCTGGAGGACCCTTCTCCTCCTTCACAAGCCTCAAGTACCCGTGCAACCTCTTCGGCTGTGCGGGCAGCTTCAGCTTCTTCGTTCAGCAGCTGAAACCAAGGGTCTCTCTTCTTCCACCAAGGCTTCTGCCTCTGATACAGAGCAACAGCCTCAATTTGGAAGTGGGAAGAGTCCAGATGAACTTCCCTATGCCTCGGCTCAGTGATAGACGGGGCCCGTTCAGTTACAACTCGCTCTCGGTTAACACCAAGACGAGCGTAGTTAATACCAACGTTGGTCTCGTCCCGCTCTGAAAAAAGGAAAGGGAAAAAGTTTAGCTCAGATATGTTGGCACAGCATAAAAAAGCAAAGCGAGAGAAGAAAAAGAGGTAGTTAAAAGCCTCGGCCCCAGCCGAAGAAGCTTACCATCCTTAAACTTTCGGCTGAGGCCAACAGCTGCTAGCATATTCTCTTGGAAAACGTAATGCGTATCGGGGAGCCAAGTCTCCGGGATATGCTACATTCGACCACTCCCCCCCGGGTTCGGCAGCTTGCCGAAGATATGTTGCTGATCCAGGTTCGGATCCGCCCCGTTATCTGCGGGGGACCTAGACTTCCCATTTCGGGATCAGGCTCAGCTAAGTACCGGGGAGCGCTGAAGACGCAAGGGTGGCCCGGATCTATGGGTGCCCTAACCCAAATCCATTGACCTCTCCAGTCCTTGTCTGAAGAGTCATTTGGCCACATGGTCAAGTATTGGGGCCGGGACTCAATCCGATACCACCCAGAACCATGGCTTCCGTGCCCACTCTGAATATTTGGCACTAGCCGATGGAGCTTTCTGAAGCAGTGCAGGTTCGGCACGTATTTGAAGAACTTGCAGACCCATAAGTATGTCATCACCCTTCGGATGCTGGTGGGGGTTAGCTGACATAGGGAAATGTTGTAATGGATCAGCAAGTCTCGGACGAAAACGTCCAAAGGGAACCTCAGCCCATACTGAAGCTGTCTCGTGTACACCCCCACATACCCCGGGGGTGGACGATGGATTCTATCGGATGCTGAGGGCATTCGGCACCAATATCCATCAGCTTCAAAAATGCCGTAGTGCAACTCAATTTGCTCAGCAAATCGATATTGATCGGCGTTCTCTACCCACCATGAGTAGGGGCGGTTCTTTATCATGGCCGAAGCGACTTCGGCATTCTCCCACTCTGAAAACCCAGGGAGGATATCCCAAAGGACAGCGGGAATTTCATCGTCCAGTCCAGAAGCACTCGGCTCATCCGTTCTTTGAGGAGGAGCCGAGGAAAGGGGAGTCGCCCTAATCCCTTCAGCAGGGTCAGACTCCGGCCTTTGACCATTCCAGGTCCCAATCCTATTCCTAGGATCGGGAATCGGCCTTGCTCTTCTTGGAGCACGGGCTCTACCTCTAACTCCTCTTGCCATGGATTATTTCGAAGAGAAAAGTCGAAAGAAAAGGGGAAGGAGTTCGAATTCGAAGAAAAATAAACTGAAATCAAAGGAATTTACCTTAATCTGAAGCGAAAGTTGCCGATTTACGAGTTCGTAGTGGCAAGTCTCAGTTTCTAAGCTCAATGCTCGGGGGAATTTGCGAAGTTTTGATGCGGGTTCTTGGTTTCTCTCTCGAAGAATTCTGGGTTTGTGTTGGTGAATAAGTGAGGAGAATGACGCGCCTCTGTTTATATCTCCAGGTACGGGATACGAAGAGTCTGTGCTTTAATTTCTCTTAAGTACCCACTAAGTAACCATTAAACACATGTCTTGTGATTAAACCGCCCATTATCCGTCCAACTTCCGCAAATCATTAACCGTTGTTATCTCATTAATTACGGTTTAAATTCAAATTTTTGGATCAATTAAATCATTTACTTCCCTCCTTTTCTGAGTTAAATCAAACCCGACCCGTCATTCTTCCAAATCGGGTTTGGGGGGCAAGTTGTTTGGGTCCAATTTAGTCAAAATTGGGCCTGAGCACTAAATGATCCAATTAAAAGCCCAAGGTCAAGGTTCAACTCTCCAATTGCTCAAAAGTCAAAAGTCAGCCCACAAAGTAAGCCAATTGGGCTAAAGCCCAACCTCTCCAAGTATGATGAGGTATAAAAGCCCTCATATTAACACATTCAAGGGGAGATCAGATACATTATGACATATGATCATTGATATTCCAATTCGTATGCTCATTCTTGCATTCAGAAATATCCCACAAAAGCCTCAAGCTACAAACTCTCTTGCATAGTGTCTTCCTTTTACACATTATACTGACTTTAGCATCGGAGGGGCCTTCCTCGGAAACACCCCCGAGGCTAGTTTACGTGTGTTCACTGTGCAGGAAACCTTCGGCCCAACACAACTTGGATCGAATCCAGTCTTCTCCATTTCAACGGACCTTCGGCAAGGTCCCATTGTTTTCAACCGAAACAGAAAGTAACGTAAATAATGTACTTGGAGTAGTATGCAGGTGCACCAGTTTTGTAAAATCTGTACTACTTGTGAGCTTGTATTATATATATATCGTTTGTTCGTTCTTGGTTCGAGTTTAATTTCCATCGCTTTCGTTTACAACTTAGCTCTTCGATTCTTGGAGAGGCGGATAAAGGAAGTGAGCATTTTAGCACTGTTGCATACATATCACTATATCAGTTGGTTATTATTAGATTACTTACTGTGTGGCTTTCAATGAAGCTCCCACTAGAAAATGCTAGGGTGGTTAGATGTGGTCACCTTACTATTGTGATTAAATACAACTATGCAAGTGGAAGTTGTTAACTGCATTAACTCAAGTAGTTTGTGTTTGAAGATCAACAACTTCACAACAACTAAGTCTATAATGTTGGTTTGCAATTTAATTAGTACATCATACTCGAATTAATGATGATACGAATTTTATTTTGAGTACCCATCATTGTTCTCCGTAAGTTTTTTATTATACTTAGTAAATTATGAGTGTGTATATTTTCCGCCAAAAAATTAATGGCCGAACATGATTAAAGTACTGTAGTAAAAATCAAAATGTAACATCAATTGAACCCGCTCATAGTGTTTTAGTGAGCATATGAGTGCGTGTGAAGCTATGTTAGAGAGATTGTTTAAACAAAGATTGGTTACAAAAAGACGTTAAGAGCAAATTGAGCACACATTATATTACTTTGACTCAAACGTTTGGTAAAGTTAGCTACATCAAACTTTGATTCCAGAAATATTACTATATATGCAGGTCAGAGTAGCAAAATGCAGACAAAAAATACAGCACAGAAATATTATACTATACTCAATCTCAAGCCCAAGAACCAAGAACCAAAGCAAATCCCATCAACAATGGAGTTTGGTTTGAATTCATACATATAAGACATGTAAAACATTACAAAACATAATTACTTTCTTCTAAAATATGTCAATTGGTAATTACTTATATTAGTTATATACATAGCATAAAGATCTTAACATTGAAATTCCAATTAACTTCTTACCATTTTTTAAACTGTAATGGCCTTCATGAAACTACTTTTGGTAATTTTGATTGTAATGAATTGCATCGAAATCTCGAGCCAAAATCTTCTGCTTGACTATTACAAGGAATCCTGCCCTTTATTGGAAGAGATTGTGAGGTACGTTGTGAAGACTAAAGTGCTAAGGGAGCCTCGAGTAGCGGCTCAATTACTGAGGCTGCATTTCCATGATTGTTTTGTGCAGGTAACTTCAGGTGATAAACTCCACCTAATAACTTCCAAGTATTATTATTGAAGATTGAGTTATCGCTAATCATTATGGGTGTCTTTCTTTTGCACCCTATTAAATTTGTTTAAGGGATGTGATGGATCGGTATTGTTGGACAGCAATGGTGGGATTGTTAGCGAAAAGGGAGCAAAACCAAACAAGGATTCACTCAGAGGTTTTGAGGTCATTGATGATATTAAGTCTGCAGTAGAAAAAGCGTGTCCATGGACAGTCTCTTGTGCTGATATTGTTGCCATTGCTGCTCGTGATTCTGTTGTTCTGGTACATCCTCTAACCCCTCTTAATATTTTCATCACATACATGATCACCAGATCCGGTTCCAAGCTACTCTAGAAATTATATGACCAACAATAATAGCATAGAATTTTAAGTGATAAAATTATACAATACGGAGTATCATAATAACACTGACAAAAGATTCAATAGATCCAAACTGACAAGCTAAGACAAGCTCGTTTTACTCAATCTAAATGACCCGTTAGCCACCTCTAAATTCGACACAATAGTAGATATCCCTGCTTCACTTGGAGCTCAACAAGTACAAGTTTATAATTTCATAATGTTTTGGTTCTTTGAAGAGAGGAGGGCCATCGTGGGAAGTTTGGCTTGGCAGAAGAGACTCCTTAACAGCTAGCTTTGATGGTGCAAACAAGTTCATCCCAACTCCAAACTTATCACTAGATGCTCTCATTGCCAATTTTAAGCAACAAGGTTTGGACACCAAAGACTTGGTCGCGTTATCAGGTAATCCATTTGCTTAAGCCATTTGAGGATTTAGTATAATTCAATATAGTGTATGTCAATCTAATAACAATCAAGCAACTTTTCGCGACAGGAAGCCATACTATGGGGGTGGCAAGATGTGTAAGTTTCAGGCAAAGGATCTATGACGCTGGTTTTCAAGAAAACATCTACGAAAGGTTTTCAAGCTTCCAGGAAACCCTGAGTTCAATATGCCCAAGATCAGGGAATGATAATGTGCTAACACCCCTTGATTATAGTACACCAACATTTTTCGATAACCATTACTACGAAAACTTGGCTGAATCAAAGGGACTGTTACACTCAGATAATGTGCTAGTCCTTGAAGACGAAGGTGGAGATATACAACAGAGAGTTTGGGCATACGCCTCTAACAGAGAGTTTTTCTTTGATTCTTTTGCTAGTTCAATGATTAAGATGGGCAATATTAATGTGTTAACAGGGGAAAAGGGTGAAATTAGGAAGAATTGTAGATTTGTGAATGCTTGAATACAATATACTCAATACTTAAAAAGTCCATGAAACAATTTTTCTATCTTCTGAAGCAGAAAGTGCAGAGCTGCCATTCAAAACTGCCAAATAAATCTTCATTGCAAAATACGAGTTGTTGAATATAGACGTAGTGAATTAAAGCTTATTGGAATGGTATAATGTGAAGGATTCATAGGCTCATATCAAGAAATTCAACCAAATTTAATCCTGTACCTCATCGTGTAAATCTCAAAAGCGCGGATAAATATGTAATCATGGCCTTAAAATTCTTCAAAATGAAAACTAGATTAATTTTGATTCTATCAAGTTAAAGAGAATGATTTAGCCATTGAATAGACACAAAACAGCCATTAAGAGGCAGCTGAACTGCAACCTGAAGGGCGATATGGGCACAAGCATTGGGGCTTGGCATTCGTCACTTCTATTATTCAGAGAAGCCCGGGTTGCAACATGCAGATTACACAGTGGTTACTTGCAAGTTGCAACTTAAGAGTGCAACTGCGAAGAAATGGCCATTGTAAATAAGAGACGAAGTAGTACAATCAACTGCTATACCGTATTATTTCAACATATCACTTAAAAAAGATCGAGATGACTCTTTACGACAATAATCTTATTATAACAAAACGAAATGTAGGTATCCACAGCATACACTATGTCACACAGTTTATACAAATCAATTACAACAATTGTAAAAAGCATCATCAGAACGGATTTTCTTTCTCATCCACAGCCTAAAAGGTCTGTGTTGGAAGGTGTCCTAAGATAATATTCCAAACTCTTCACATGAAGCTCAACTATTAGTTACAAAACAAGTTTAAAAGATTTTCTAAAGAATGTAGATGCAACAAGAGATCGCTCAGTAGTGGCTAGTATTAATGGTTCGATTCTGCCAGCGATTGTCCTCAACTTTAACTCAGAAGAGGGAGCTTGTTATCCTCATTGTAATCTCTTTACATCCTTTAATAAACCTGATGTTATTCCGTAAAGATGTTCAAAGAACAACTTAAGTGCTATATAAAAACAAAATCCCATATTTAAATTTGAAGTTCATTTAGCTCAGGAAATGAAACAGCTTTTCAATCAAAAATTTTCTGAAGCAGAACTGGCATTAAAGCTGTGCTAATTCATCCTCATTGCCAAATTCATTTGACTTTAAAGTTCGAAATGTGATTGATATACAGACCACAATAGCAATGTCCTAATTTATATTCTTCATCACTCGGTTTCGAACGCGATATCAAAATGTATAGTATCCATACCCACATTTATTTGCAAACAATGACCAGATACAACAAACAACTACCCACATTGTCAATGGTAAAAACTAAAAAGTGAAGAGCATCATCAGAAAGGATTTTCTTTCTCATTCACAGCCAAATTAGGCTGTGTTGGAAGGTGTCCTAAGATATTTTCCAATCTCATCACATGATGCTTCACTTACAACATTATAGTTTGTATTATAAAAATTAAGATTTCAATACAGTATTAAATTGAGATTGCTCAGTAGTGGCTGATATTATTGGTTCGATTCTGCCAGCAATTGTCTTCAGCTTTAACTCGGAAGAGGGAGCTTGTTATCCTCATTGCAATCTTTAATCAACGATAAATTTACTTTTATCAAAAACAATTAATTTAAAATGAGAGAATTTGATGGGATCTCAGCATTTTGAAATTTATCAACATTAAATATTTCAGAATTTTCAGTACTAAAAAGACATCATTGACCCATAAATATGCATTTCAAATCCTAAGTAACAAAAACGAAATCTTGAATTAAAAAAATTTAAAGGCATCAGCTTTTCATGGTTAGCATCAATAAAATTCAGACGCAAATTACCCATTTGAACGATATAGATTCATCAATTGCCCAGTTTATACAATTAAAGATCAATCAAATTAATTCACCCATCAAAATTTTTAGTTTTTATAAAACAAAAGGATACGATTTTTACTGAAAAATGAAAAGATAGTTTAAGAAAAGGGGATCAGTTCTCCAAGGTGAAAAAGCATCACAGAATTTCAGACGCAAAATACCCATTAGATAAATGGGATTCATCATATACCCCAACATTTTAAAAGCGACGATTAAATTGAAGAGAAAAAAATAATTGAAATTTTAAGAGAAATTGAAAGACGATCAGAACCTGTCGGGATTCATTGTGTCATCAAACCCAGTAAACTGGAATCAGGGGATTGACAGACTATGAATATATATCGTCATCTCGTCTGTTTTTTTTCCCAATTGAATTGGGAAATTTGAAACCCTAGATTTCGACAAATAAATCAAAAGGTTTGAAATGAAATTGGAAGAGAAAACTGAAAGTTAAATCGATGAAATTGAGCTCAGAACTTCTTAGAGGTTGTGTTTACCGTCATAGAAGGAATTCAGTAGAAGACCAACTCTGGACACGAAGTTTTTCCTCATTGCTGCGAAATTTTAAACAATAAACAGAAATTAAATATCGAATAGTTCAGAAAATGTGAGATACGAACCAGGTTGTTGAAGAGAGAGAAAATTGAGTTTTACAAATGGAGATTCAGTTGATTGTTTGATTGAAACTGAGGAAGACGATTTATTTATAAACCCTAAAACCCTAAATAGAGTGAAGTGGAAACCCTGATTCGAGGTTTATGTTGGGTTTTGGGTCCGGCCTGTATTGTTGATCCCTTGAATGTTGGCCCATTAAGCTAAACTTGGTTAAAATTTATGGGTGAGAATGTGAGATTTGTTTGCCTTCACCCTACTTTTTTGTAGAATGATAGAGAATTAGTAAAAATAATTTAATTCAACAAAAATCAATTAGCAAAAAATAAATTTATTTAATTTCATTAAGAATAATTTAAATTCGGTAAAAATAATTTAATTTTAATAATATTAATTTCAGTTCAACAAAAATAAGGTGAAGTGAACAAGGCCTCATTACTTGTATTATAAAATTATATACGTAATATATGATTATTTGATTTTTTAAAATATACTTATATAGGTCTAACAAGATATCAATTGTTATTATTAGTAGTAGTATATGATCAAAGTTCAGTTAAATTAGGAAATCAATTTGATCAAATAAGACTATATAATTACATAACACCATATTATAACTTATATTCATATTAAAAAAAAACTTTATTCCAGATTAAGAATATATGTTCTTACTCTTCTCGTAAATAGTGATTTTGTGAATTATGACAATGTGACCACTTAACAATACCTAGGAAAAATCCTAATAATATGAATTACTCCGTTATCAAGGCAATGTTATATCAGGACTTATCAAGCTAAGTTTGGTCTAATGGAAAGGAGAGTACCTTTCAACTATAAGGTTGGAGGTTCAATCCCCTGTAATGACAATTTGGGGGATATGATTCCCTTACCTCCTACTCTCCCAAATTGTCTAACCCACTAACTCGGGTTGGGTTGATCCGTGAGGGATTCCGGCTCGATAGGGCCCTTCATCTAACCTATATATATTTACTAGTTTTGTGCCCGAGCAATGCCCAAATGGTTGATAAAAGTTTAGAATTAACTTTTTGGATTGAATGTTAGATACGATCATATAATCTCTTTTAATAATGTAGGATATTTAGACATACCGAATTGAAATATATTTTATTGAACTGAAATTATTTTTACCAAAGCAAAAATTATTTTTTATGATTAAAATTTATTTTCACTAATTCTCTATTATTTTTTAAATAAATTAAATATATTATAAATGGATCTTATTTTAAAGAACTTTTTAAAACGAATTTTATGATGGAAATAGATTTGAATTATAAGATATTTATTAAAAGTTATGATTAATTTTGTATATACGAAATATTAGAAGTATATCGACAATAAAACTCTATACGATATTTTTATCTTACAAAATCTATCTAGAATTCGCTTATCTAGCATCATATGTGTCACAATAATATTTATCTAGTTTTGTACCCGGGCGATGCCCAGATAGTTGATAAAATTTTATGATAACATTTTTACTTGAATGTTAAATACGGTTAAATAATTCGTTCTGATAAGGTAGGATATTTAAACATATGATATCATATGGATTGTATTTTTTATAGTTTTTGTTTGTAAATAGATATCTATGTTATTATTGACTTGAAATTATTTTTATTGAACTTAAATTATTTTCACTGAATTGAAAGTATTTTTACCAAATTAAAATTATTTTACTGATTACAATTTATTTTTACTGATTCTCTAATATTTTTTAAAATAAATTAAATAACAATGCATTTTGTATGCGGATAGCCATACCAAAGTAACCCCTATAAAACTGACCGAGTAATCCCTTTAATACTAACTGAATAACCTCTAACACTGACTAAGTAACCCCTATCTATAACACTAATTGAGTAACCACTTTAACACTAACCGAGTAACCCCTATAGCACTAACGAAGTAACTCTTGTAATAATTGGTGACACGGTTTGGCCAACTACGTATAAAAGCTTATGATTAAATATATTATAAATGGATCTTAATTTAAAGAACTTTTTAAAACGAATTTGATGATAGAAATAGAATTGAGTTATAAGATATTTATTAAAAGTTAGGATTAATTTTGCATATATGAAATATTAGAATGTTATCTTAAAAAATCTATCCAAAAATCGCTTACTTGGCGAAAAACTAGAATGTCAAGTGTCGTTGTCTCATGACCTGACTGCGAGACCGACTTTATTTATTAGTGATATATGATATATAATGTTATGTCATAAATTTAGGAGTTATAATGGCGCATTGTCGTCAAAAGTTTCCACAAGCGTAGTGTACTAGTGTGTAGAGTTGACTCGCTAAGGTGGAAAATAAGCAAGTAGAATCACATAATCACATCCTAACAAAATTCAATTTAGGACTCTGGAAGACTAATTGGTGTGGCCTCACTGTGAATTAGCTGACTTCTCCAAGACCAAAAACCAACTGAATCTAGTTGATATCCCATTCAACTTCGAATTAAAAATATTTGTAGCAACGGAATCATTTGAATTAGGTCATATTTGGGCTGATGGATCACTTGATTTAGTTTCAGCTTAGATAGCTTGTCATTGGGCCAGATATAGGCCATACGTAATCAATACTGTATTGAATATTGTAGAGACACATTAGAAATCTTTTGCTGCCGAGTAATTATCATTCAGTTTTATTTAGCTCTATTTTCGAAAAATATAAAATTGATCTCAGCGTCACAAATCATTCAAAATGCAACAAAAAATAAACCTTGGGCTTGAACTCAAATCTAGAATTTAACTGTAAGCGACACTAAAAATATACAAATGCAATCCTAAATAATTAGGAATGCCTGTTACCACCCAAGGGGAAGTGGGGAACTTGATCCGACAATATTTATGCTACTCTTTGTACTACATCGAATAATAACTAGCTTACATCGACCCTGTATTTTTATGAAGGCAAGAAACTAATGAGGACACCAAAGAAACAGATGGCACCTACAAAAGATTTGGCTCTATAGGATACGCTACTATGTTGGTGGACTGACTAATTTCACTGAAATATACTGCTAACGGAGCAGTCGTCATGAACCCTCCAAGTGGTTTCCCCCAAAAGGTTAGCTGTCGAAAGAACTGACTAATTTCACTGAAATATACTGCTAACGGAGCAGTCGTCATGAACCCTCCAAATGGTTTCCCCCAAAAGGTTTGCTGTCGAAAGAACAGTCAGCTGACGGAAGAAGTTCTGTTCTGCCACTGGAAGTGTGTTTGTTATGATCACTTCCTGGAAACAACCACTGGACAATCTCTCAATTGCTGGTGGACTGCAAAACAAACATCAATAGATCAGATTAGCAACTGCTTAAGTGGTGATGCATATATCATGTGATTTACTATGATGGACCAAACTTGTAAGACCATGAGAGTTTTCAAAGCATCGAACGTAATCATTTTGCAACTCAAATGCCCAGTACTGGAACAAACACATTTAAAGGAACTCTTGGCACAAGTTTTCTGATGAATGTAAAGCCTTAAAAATGGACGACTTGTCAAGAAAACAACGAAGGAGAGACAATGGAGTCGTCAAGCAACTCTAGTGAGTCGTGACTAATAAAAGGTGTTAATTACAGAGTTCGCAACTTCGCATACATCATCTAGTACTTGATTACGAGTCATAGGATAATACTAACCAAGGTTCACAGAGTTAAAGAACAAACTCAGAAGAGAAAAGGCAATTCAGTGAACCTCTTTACAGAATAACAACACATCAATGTTAAAACTTGCATCTCCAAAGGAGTGATCAGTTGTATGCAGCCTTAAGAGAATCCAAATTTCTTAATGAAACAGGCCTTTTCAGGGACTAGCTAATAGTGGTGAGGTTGTTTTACAACTCACACTAAAAAGTTTAAAACCTCTTCACAATACAGAAACTTAAATTTTAAATATAAAAAATTCTTACCTAAAAACAGCATGAGTGCAACAAGCATAGACTTCTCTAGCCCCCTCTTCATGCAGCAATTCTGCACCTTTTGTAATGGTACCTACAGTCAAATTTTTCATTAGTTCTCATATCAATTACATAAACAATACTTTCACACCAAATTTTAAGAAATGCCAAAATTATTTAGCACTCAAAGACCCAAAATCAAAAGATTAACCAGCTGTCCCAAAACCTTTAAGTGGTGCTATTATTTCAACAAAGACAAAAAGTCTGGCCATAAAATAGTAAGTTAGACCAAATATTGTATAGCATTGTCAACTGCTCATACAGATCCCCCGACCCATGGCATGGGCAATGAGCAATGGTACAGACATTTACTAACGAAACATGCTATTATAGACAAATTACTAGTCCGTATTATATTAGGTGGATTTAATAAAAATCATAAACAAACACGGAAACAAAGCCCTCTATATAAAAACATCTAAGCAGAAAATGAGCATTGAATTCCTTTGAGCACTTCTGAGTTTCAAGAAAAAATAAGTCGAGATTTGCGAGACTTTTAACTTATTATGCAGCAAAGGATAACTTGTCACAACAACAGTAAAAACTGAAATTTATCATGTAAACTACTTCAAGCCGTGAATAAAACAATGTAAGTCGCTAAATATATCCTTTTACAGAACAACTTACCAGCAGTGTCAATCATGTCATCCAACATAACAGCAACTTTCCCTTTCACATCACCAATAAGATTCATCACCTGCACCACATTAATTCAGGTAAAAGCGCCGTATGTTACTTTACCTTAATGAATATCCAACAAGATAAATATATGAGTAGACACATAAAAATTATAATCACAAGCAGTCAACATATATGTGGATTGTGATATGCACAAGGATGAACCAAGTATGAAGTCATAATTTTTTAATAGCATGTAGTGGATGAAACCTATGAAGGAGGCACAGATTCTGATATTTGAAGATGACTCAATCATCTAAAGCCTTGGAATAATAGTGTTTGCCCATAACAGCTAGAATATTAAGCACTTGACAATAACAAAAGGAAAGCTCACTACTCTATCACTTATCAGCCAAAGGTCTTCCAACTTCCAAAAAAAACAATACTAGTAATACAAAGACAAATATAAAAAAAAAAAAAATACTTTACTGATATGCTGGATCATTCAAATTCCAAACAGAACTATTTAAAAATAAAAATCACCTCAGCTACATTGTGTGCATGCCGTCTTTTATCCACAATAGCTAAAGGTGCATCAGACAGCTTTTTGGCAAATGCACGGGCCCTTGCAACCCCTCCAACATCAGGGGAAACTACAACCAAGTCACTTGAAGCGATACCCTTGCTGGCTAGATAATCAAGTATCACGGGCTGCATGCATATTAATAAAAGCATCAGAAGTTGCAAATGATCATCTCTAGATGTCACCAACATTCATCAATGCATGTACTCAAAATCATCAATCGTTACCTGACAGTATACATGATCTACAGGAATATCAAAGTATCCCATCGATTGCCCAGAATGGAGATCACATGCCAGCACCCTGTTAGCACCTGCCTCTGTAATGAGATTTGCAACTAGTTTGGCAGCAATGGATTCACGGCCCTGAGTCTGAAATAAACAGGTAGACTCAGACAATATGGTTTTCTATTCTTCAATCACAGGAAGTACCCAACAGGAGACATCATAAATTTTGAGGCATGAACCTCAAAAGGATGTGACATAGACAAAATGACACATAGTAAGTCAGGTAAATAAATAACTTGACACTGGTAAATCCAACCTGCAAAGCACATCAACTGAACCAGATTCACACCAATAGTCGACTCAAATCACAAAAATCTCTTGATTTTGGTTTTAAATCCCAATAAATATACCAAGAATACCAATAGATGAAATAAACAAGGGAGTTCATTGTCGAAAAATAAAGAATTACTTGCCTTCCTATCTGCTCTAGCATATCCAAAATATGGAATCACTGCGGTGATATTTTTGGCTGATGCTCTACGACAAGCATCTATCATAATTAAAAGCTCCATTAGATTTTCATTTGCCGGAGGGCTTGTTGGTTGAATGATAAATACATCACACCCTCTGACACTCTCTTCTAGCTGCACATAAATCTCGCCATCTGCAAACCGTTTTATCTTCACCTTTCCAAACTCCAGACCCATATACCAAGCAATTTCCTACCACAACCAGTATCAAAATGATAAAACCGACAAAGTACACTGATTACACAAAAGTAAGACAACAAATATAGGGATTATAGACACCAACCTAAGCATACCTTTCAACCAGAAACATGAAAATTAAAATGACAATGATATTAACTATGAACTGACCTTAGCCAGAGCAGGATTTGCCAACCCTGAAAACAGTTTCAGCCTTGTATTACTCCTATTTACAGAATTCTCCAAGCGTCTCGAGTGCAGGAATTTTGGCAGCGACTGCTCGTCCAGGATTGGGACTGATGGTCGTCCATTAACCGTCTTCAACGGCTCCGAACCATTACATTTCTACAAGAGATACAAGGCAGTGTTACACATTTACAACATATCACAAAAGCAAATCATGAATTCAACCGGAATTAACTGATTAAACCTGTCCTGCTTCCTCATAACTAAGCTTAAAACACAATTTAAAGTAAAGATTGTTGATTATAACCGGATTGCTCGATTCGAGATTTCGAGCCTTTACTTCACATCACTCATCTTATACAACCAATTATAAAAACAAAAAACAGTTTTAATCCGATACTAGTTTATGAAAAGTGACATTTTTTTTTCCAAATGGTTAAAAATAATACAGTATATGTCACTATTAACTCCGAAATAAATAAGAGCATTAAAAATTAAAATTCAAGAGCAAGTGTTATCATTAATTGAAGACTTAAAAATAAATTATAAAAAAATACATTACAAAAATATAATTCAATCAGCTTCCATAACTGCAATTTTTATAAAGTTGAATTATAATATTCTTCAATTAATCATCAATTTATTGCACAAACTTCATGAAAATTATAAAGTTGAATTATGAATTATAACATACTTCAAAAAAAAAAGCAATACCATGCATTATACCAAACTGACACCTAAACAGAAAGAAAAAATCATCAGAAATCAGAAACACCACTTCTGGATTTCATAGTTGATACATTCATCTAAATCGCAACAAATAAACTAAATAAAATGAAAATATAAAAAATAACATAAAAAAAATTAAATTAACAAATAAAAAAAAAGACTTACAACGGAAAAAGGAAGAGAGATGCGACAAGGCGGCGAGCGAGGAGGCGGGGCAAAAGTAGGGCAAAAGGAAGTAGAAGAAGAGGAAGAAGAAGAAGATGACAAACAGCGAAGAGCCATTGACGCCATTAATGAAAATCGAAGGAATATCGAAGAATTAGGGTTAGAGTAGAGCGACCTTTGACATTCACGGAGGGAAAATCAAAAAAGAGGAGAGAGAAAGAAAGAGGAATTTGAATGGCGGTAGCACTCTCTCTCTTACAATTGCTGAGCTTTGGCTTTCTGCGGAGAGTCGGGGTGTATGTATTCCTCCTTGTGATGTCGTAACTTTGCGCAACTTGCTTTTCTAGGACTTGGCCCCTCTTTGCCTACTAGGAGAGGAGAGAGACAACTACTACTATTATATTGTATGTGGACAGGGTTTGGGTGAGCTACGGCGTTACATTTTATTTGACCACTTAACTACGGAGTAACTTTTTTCGGTTTAGGTTGTATTGTCGTAACTGATCTATTCAAACGATTTGAACCATATGAGGTCGGGGTAGCTGGTATACTATTGTGATGTGAAAGTGTGAAACACCCAAAATGAGGACTTGGTAAAGCATGGTGTAGATCTTAAATAAAAATTATTGGTTCATGGAGTTAATTTTATCTAGACGCGGAGATAACATTATAAAAATTAACAATAATATTTCGAATACCTCATCTCATACCTTTGATATTAAAGATCATTTTTCAGAAAAAAGGGCCAGATACTAGAATCATTTTTTTTTTAAAAAAAAGGGACTAAAGAGTTACAATAGTTCTAAATTTTATCCCCAATAAATCAATAATCATATCAATTTATTACTCATGAAAATCACGTGTTTTCCTTCAAAAAAAAAATGAAAATCACATGTTACAAAAATGCACATTAATACAGAGTACCAATCTAATAAGACAATCAAATCAGATTGGATTAAGAAGCCTAAATTTTCATAATAGTTAAGCCACATTTTCTTTAAATTACTGTTAAAAAATTAATAATTAAAAAAAATAAAAAATTGACTTCATTTAGACATTTACATGAAAAAAAAAACCAATTCGGTAATGCTTATTGTAATAAACCCTTCAAAATACTTGTAGATATTCTCAATCAAACAATGGTTATGGAATAGTAAGGAATGAAAAGTCCAACTACGGTTAATAAGGCCCTGTTCACTTCACCTTAAAAAAATAATATTAAGTAAAAATAATTTCAGTTCAGTAAAAATCAGTTTTAATCAGTAAAAATAATTTAAGTTCAGTAAAAATAAGTTCAGTAAAAATAATTTCAGTTCAACAAAAATAATTTCAGTTCTATAAAAATAATTTAAGCTCAGCAATAATAATTTCAGCAAAATTAATTTAAGTTCATGTACTTTGATGCTTTTTTTTACTAGGATTTTTTTTGTAAATTATTTTTTCCATATATTGCAAAATATTGTCGTACAAGATTTTTTAATAATTCACATATATTTTTTTTATGCGTCACTTTTGTCTATACTTTTATCACATATTGTATAGTTATAAAATATAATATATTTTTTTTTTGTCAAGTATAAAATATTATGTCTTATTGATAATATTGTAGTCGGTGATATTTGGTAAATATAAGTACTATATTTTGTCAAGTGCTCATGATATAACGGTGTGGAAAAATTGCTTAACTGATCCTAAATTCGAATTTCCACACCCTCCTCTAGGTAGGTAATTCTTTAATATTATTTTCTTTTAGCATGATAATTTATTCTAATAAAAATTTTATTTTCTTATCAGGAAAATATTATTTAGTGGATTCTGGTTATCCTAACACACTCAGTTATTTGAGTCCAATTAAAGACAAGCAGACAAGGTATCATATGCCGGAATTTCACAATGGTCCTCCACCTCGAGGAATGCTAGAACATTACAATTATCGTCATTTTTCATTGCGTACTACAATTGAAAGGTGTTTTGGCAACGTTAAGGGGCAATGGAAAATTTTGAAAAACATGCCACAAATGTCTCAAACATATCAATTATCAATCATCTTATCAATGTTTACTCTTCATAATTTTATCCGATTGTACACTTTAGGGATACCAATTTCAGAAAGATGTGCAAATGTTGAGCCTAGAGCGGAATACTCCATATTTGATGAAGGTAGGAAAGCTCAGATGGATATAGTACAAAATCAGATAGCAGAACATATTTGGCAATCAGTTAGGAACATCGAGGAAGAAGATCATCATATGGACGTTGAATAATAAACTTAAATAGTCATATGCAATAAGAAGCAATCCTTGTAATAATTTATGATTATAATAAAGTTATGATTTTATTCTTATTATTATTAGTTTTATTGTTTTGGTATGTTTGGTTGTAAAGTTAGGCAATGAAATTAAAGGCAGTATCCCTAAACCTAATATCATATACAAGTATATCAAATACATATTCCCATAATATATAGGCCAACCATTTTTATGTACGATATTATGTAAATTTAAATGGTTGGCATAATAAATATCGTTATATATACCAACTATATAAATTACAAAAATAGATTATTTTACCTAATATATATATATATATATTAAATCAGTAAAAATAATATCTAAATCAGTAAAAATAAGTTCATTTCAGTAAAAATAATTTCAGTTTAGTAAAAATAACTTCAGTTCAGTAAAATAAGTTCAGTTCAGTAAAAATAAGTTCAGTTCAGTAAAAATAATTTCAGTTCAGTAAAAATAATTTCAGTTCAGGAAAAATAAGTTCAGTAAAATTCAGTTTTAATCAGTAAAATTCAGTTTAAATCAGTAAAAATAATTTCAATTCAGTAAAAATAATTTCACTTCAGCAAAATTAAGGTGAAGTGAATGGGGCCTAATAAGAATCATCAAATTCATAAAAGATGCACACCTTATTGTAATGCATGATGCATGCAATTTATAAACAATGACTTGTTACTATCATTATTCAAATTTATACTTTTATTTTATTGATTGTCATATAAATGTAAAGTTTCCTTAAAAAATTACTTTGTATTATTAATAGAGTATAATTATCAACCTTATGACCAAGCATAGCTTGGATGGTTGTGAAATGCAAATCTTGCCACTAGAGGCACTTTAGGGTGGGGATTTCCTTATCCATCCCCCCCCCCCGGCGGCCCCACTTCCAAAGTGTCTAGCCTGCTAACCCGAGTCGAGAGGACCTGTGAGAGGTTCTGGCCCAGTAGGACCCAAAAAATATCAACCATGCGTAGAGTGTAAAACTAACCACATGGCTTATATTTATTTATTTATTTATTTAAAAATCAATAAATAAATATGAAAAATTAGATAAATGATTTATATTTAATTTTGACATTAAAATTAAATTAAAAAATCAGCCAATAAAAAATTAATATAATGGTAGTCATTTTAAGGACGACTGACATAGAATCATCCAACTTTACTCATCAACTTGGTGCGACAAGAAGTCATGTACTTCGTATTCAATATATTGTCTCAAGAGCTATCGCGGCAAGAAAGTAACAGATTCACATCACATCCACTCTTCTCTTTTCAAATTATAAATTTAGCATTGAGTATTGTGTTATATCCAAATTCTAACTAAAGAAGTTGACATCAACTATTCAACATCGTTACTCCATACAAAATAGTGAATATCGTTAACTCGCACACCTTTTAATGAATTAGATGATAGTAGGATAGTTATCCCTTTCTCTAGCTACAAAAAAACAAATAGTTGAAGTACTACGGAGTAGATACATTGTTGATTACGAGCATACCATACATCAATCTAGAAGATGAGATGAAAACGTAAGCATCCATCCTTTAGTTTGTTAAAAAAAGAAAACGCATATCCTAGTCTTTAACTCGTGTAAGCTTATAACTCGTGCTACATATTTGGATCGAAAGGGGTGTGTTTTAAACCATGAAAGTACACTTTTCAAAGAGACACGAGAATTTCTATGGCAAAACACAAAACACACACGTAGACCAACCATGAATTCCCCACTTGGACTTGGACTTGGACTTGTGAGTGGCAACCCGAATATAATTCGGTGGTGGGGTCATGTCATGCTACTCTTTCTTTTATTTTCTTGGTAGTTTGCCAAGTGCTCTAAGATTACATCAATTACATGGAAATGAGAAAGCATTGTCATCTTCTTTGTGATATTCTCTTAACAAATTTATCCTTCTTTACTCAAATGGAATTAGTTCTTTGTACAATTCTTAGCTTCATGGTTTTTTATTCCATGATTGGATTTTGGTCTTGAATGGATGGTATGCAATCATTTGACATGCGTAAATCTCCACCGATCATGCTTGATCGTGTGATGTAATAATTTAAATCTGATTTATATATATTTGTCAGATCGATGTAATTATTTAATACTCTTTTAAGTGTTATTATTGTATAATCAAATATATATTTCATGACACGACTTCGACAGAACTTGATCCAACCTTAAACATTGATGGATGCATCGTACATATATCGTCATTGTACTTATCTTGATCTAACATAATCATTATGAGTTATGACATTATCCACTTGAGATAAGATTAAAGACCTAATCAGCCAAAATGCCAAATTTGTTAATTTATTTGTCACGTATCATATATTCTTACCCCCAAACCATGAAATTTCGTGCAATTGATGACAATGCACCTAGTCATCTCTAAGCCCATCAGTATCAAAAAAACGTTCTTACTTATGCATGCAACTAAAGTTACATCCAATTTTAATGCTACGACTGTTCAATTTAATAAGTATTTCTCTTGATAGGATTAAGTATTGTTGCACAAAAGGTTCAGTACTTATCAACCAAAAAAAAAAAAAAAAAGGAACAGTTTATATCAACATTAAACTAAGTAAAATTTTGAAAGCTACTCACAATCACAAGACTAACAAAAGTCTAAAAACGTTTAAAACAGGTTTTGGAAGAATTATACCATAAGAAATGATTTTGTGTGTCATGACTCATGAATATCAAATTGTCATTTGTGTTTATTTCGTTGTTAAGTTCTTCAACAATTGAACTGCATACTCGTACATTGACAATTATTGCTAGCCACTTGAGTTATGTAGACTTGTTTTGATACATCGTCATTTGTGAGTTCTTCTACGAAGGTTTCCAATGATTATTCCAAATAAAAATTGTCGCCTTAGAAGCCAAACAAAGAAAAATGAAAAATGCACTATCATGATTTAAGGACAATGTTCTCCACCCTTGTATAGGTTGCACTCCGTATTACTGTTGTCTATTTGGCATCTTGGCGATTTAAGTTTAGCCGTTTAGGCATCTATATTGAGCTTTAGCCCCTTTGGTGTGTCACAATAGGTGTAGTACTATGAGCTGCTTACTACATAGAATGATCATTACATTCACACAATCTCCTACTTGATTGACGGCTTATTAGCTTCATATGATATCACAACAAACGCGTTGAGCTCTGGTTTGGAAATTTAGCAGTCCAATCAAATATAATTTTGTCAAGAAGTCTTTTGTTTTAGGAGAAAAACTAAGCCTCTTGGATATTGAAAATTCTCATCCATTTTTTGAGATGATCACTTCAGTAGGAAAAAATCGAATGCCAGTCAGTAGAATGCAACACAATTTTGAATAGTAAGCTGGAATAACACAAATGCTATGCCTTTCTACAGTATACGAATGCAGGCTATGGCTTGAATTCTCATTTTCTTCATCTTTACCCCTCACTCTCACACCACCCTACCTCTATAGAAAAAATAGAGCCATGTACATCAGAATGGAGTGTGATATACTTCGTATATCACTTCAATGTTAAAAGGACACTTTGGAGCGGCTGGAAAACCTTGTTGAAGAGGTTTTCTCGTCTCTGCAGAATACCCCTCCACTGATTAACTCCTCTTACCACTCTAGCCAGGCAGTTTAAGGCTCCCCTGACGATTGGTTTGCTGCCTCCTCTTGAGACTGCAATGAGAAAAGCCATCAATACTCTAGAAGTTTACAGGGTGATAAAGTGATAAACTCATCTGTAAGAACAGCCAAATCCAACTCTTTGGATAAGGGACATCCAGACATGTATGGAAATCTAAGCCAAACCCAGTAGCATAAGTTCAATCCAGATATTACAATTAAATTCTAAAAAATGACCCCGTGAACTTCATCACAAAAGCATAATTTAAGAAACCAATTTAAAGTGGGTGGCAGGGGGAAGCGGAGGTGAGATGACTTGACTTACCTGTTCAGAGGGTTGAGAGGAAGACTTGAGTTGGGAGCTTTCCATGTTTGTAAGCAGCTGAGTTACAGTATTTAAATGAGGAATACTGCATACATGTAAACCAACAAGATGAGGAAACACAGAGAGGATGCCCAATGATCAATTGATAGATACAAAAGGTCCAATTCCTTGAAAAAAAAAAAAGAGGCGAAATTATAAGATACAAAACCTCTGCAAACCATTTTCCATATATGCATCAAGTGAGGAAATCACTAGTGGCAGCTGCTGCAACACCTGCATCATTTCTTAAGTGACTAAGAATGAAATTTGAGCTTAGGCACTTCTGCTTACATGAGTCTTATACGTAGTAGATGAAACAACATACTTGTCCTGTATTTTTTATGGTATCTGTCTTTGCCAAAAGGTTCTTGGGAAGCTTCGCCAGGTGAACCTACACATGAAAAAAATCAACATATATGCTAGAATTGACAAAAATTACGTTAAGGTTTCTCAATTTCACTAGTATGATTAAATGCCACATGACTTAACTAGGTGCACCACCGCTGGTGCTTTTCCAGCATAAATCCCCAACAAACTGTATGTAAATGCTTCCTTTACCTCATAAACTAGGGGAACATCCCTTTCCTTTCTCTACCTAGGTTTTAAAAAGTTATAATGCTACTTTCAGGCTAACTATACTTTCTCAAAAAATAATTCAACTTGATTTATTAATATCCTTACTTCAACTTACTCGTTTAATCACAAGTACTATCTCATATCATCCTTCCACATTGCGTCCAATCGTCCATTATTGCTACAATCCACCGAATCAATGCAATAGAACTACAGTATTGTTCTTCATTGACTCCATTCTCATGATTCGGCAAGTGTTCGTATATACGGTAATGGGCTAATGGCTAAATCTGTAGGTGCCCTAAAGGCTAAACTATTAGGTTCATTTACCAAAACGAATAACACAATCCAGTTAGGGTATTAGCTATGCACAATACGGTTTGAATAACAAACAAATGAACGAACATACCAATATAGGCTTCTAACAAGCAAAACTGCAAAAAACCAACTTTCCCACGCAATTAAGTAGGAGTAGGTTTTTTTTTAACTTCATAATTCACTGATATCCCACTCATGTTATCAATTTCTTGGCCTAAATTGGACCTTTTTTTGTAACATTTCTCTGTCCAATAATCTAATTCCGGTTTATTCCCGATCACTACTGTCTACTAGTCATCAGGTGCGTTCATCCATATAATCAATTGACACATGAAAAATAGCAAGGCTAAAATACCATTATATATCACCTAACATTCAAAAATATATAATCGCTTTGATAATTTGCTTAGGATAAAACGAAGAGCTTAAAAAAAAAAAAAAAAAAAAAAAAAAAAAAAAAAAAAGCTTTGATCACCTAGCTACACCTGGGTCTCCGCCTTCCAAATTATTAGAAGAAAATCCACAAACTTAGCTACAATCAAGAGCAATGTATATAGCATGATCAATCCTAAAAGGAGTCAAAATTTGATTAAAATTTTCAGCTCCAAAACCCTAGAAAATCAAAATTGGGGAAATATGATACATGATAAATTACTCTCCTAACAATGAACGATAGAATGAATTTGTCAGATTCATGAAATAACTGAAATTTCCAGAAAAATAATATAAAAAGGAAGTATATAAGATAGAAGGGGTGGAAATGAAGAGAGAGAAATGCCTGAGAAGGAGAAGAATTCTGCATAAGTTGGAGAAGATTGGAGGTGGATTGGATTGACTGTGAAATCTGATCAGCCACGGTTGCTTTCGCTGTCCCTTCTCTACTGGTTCGTCCTCTTCCTCCCGTCGTCGCCATTTTCACTCCAAACAAAAAAAAAGTATGGAAGCTCACAACAGTAATTTTCACTTTTTGTTATTGTTTCTACTATTATGTCTCTCACATAGTCACATGTCAACCCAATTCCAAACCCGAGTATTGAGAGAAAATCAGAAAATTCAACTCAAAATTGACCCAATTTGACCCATTTATCATATTTTGTAATGACCCAAACTACTCGAACCAAACAATCCGAAATTTAATCAGAACCCGACTTATTGACTCAAGTTGACATGTAAAAAGGTTTTCTTAAGGTTTTTTTTTTTTTTTTTTTAGTTTTTTTTTAATGTCTATTTTCCAACTTTTGAGGACAAAAATCTGCTAATTTTCTTTTTCCCCCTTTATGGTCTAAATTAATTGGGGTGCCCAAGCATTTGTTTTTTTTTTTTTGTTTTTTTTAAAGGTAAGGAAAATAACATTAGGAAGCCCTCCTCACGAAGAAAATTCCTAACGTATCAGAAGAAAGAATAAGGAATAGACTAGAGCTATTATAAACATCAATATCCATCTTTTCAGACACTAAATGGCCTACATTAGCGATCCAATCTGCTGCTCGATTTGTCTCTCGGTAAATGTGTTGAATACTCCAATTATGAAACTGAGTGAGGAGAGACCGAATATCTTTTATAATATGCTCGATCAGTCAAGGGATTGCCCAAATGCCTTTCACTGAGTTGATGACTAATATATTATCACCTTCAATCTGAATGTTCTGAATGCCATATCGAAGAGCTAGTTGGACTCCTCTATGAAGAGTTGTAGCTTCTGCTATAAATACTTTGGTATTGCCGAGGTTGAAAGTAGATGCCTTGATGGGGGCTCCGCTGCTATCTCAGATGATGATTCCTGCTGCTGTTAAGTTGTTGCGAACCGAACCGTCGAAGTTTAGTTTGAAGAAATTGTTGAGAGGTGTCTTCCATGAAGTGAGAATGAATGGTGGAGAATGAATATGAGGATAATGGTTATGGGATCTCGAGATGGGAGATCCCATGGAAAAAAAGGTATATCTATGAGACATAAGAGTGAGTGATTAAAATCAATTACGGGATTTTCTGAAATTGTGAGAGAAGTTTTAATCACTTGAACTATCCCTCACTCTCCAAGCGATTGAAATATGGAACATGGAGGCTTCTACAAAGGTGCAACACTTCTTTTGGAGATTGTGTATTGACACAATGCCCACTAAAGCGCTTCTGAAAACTCTAACCCCTGACAGAAAATGCAAGCTGCCCTTGGTGTGATTTGGCCAACAATTTGTGTAATCACGCTATCTTTAACTGCATGTGTGTGCAGTAGCTGTGGGAAGAGGGAGGGTGTGGGAGGTTGCTGGTAGATAGGAGTGGTACAATGTGTGACATGTTGCATGGTTGTTGTGGCTCGAAATCATAATGGTGAAGTCTTGTTTGTTGCCACTTCAAGGATTAGAGCTTGTTGGCACAAAAATTGTAGGAAAAGGGGGGGCTCCTATTGACGCTGAAGCTTGCGATAAGCTACAGGATATGAAGATTTTGTTCTAATTTGATTGTCAAGTTCTCATCAATTGTCGGCTCAAGGTTGTAGTTTATTTCTCAATTCAGAGTAAAATATTTGTGAGTTAACCATTGGAGAATTACCTTATTGAAGGTTGCCCCTCAATTTAATACATCAACATTAAGGTTGCAGTTTATTTCTCAATTCAGAGTAAAATATTTGTGAGTTAACCATTGGAGAATTACCTTATTGAACGTTGTCCCTCAATTTAATACATCAACATTAAGATTGCAGTTTATTTCTCAATTCAGAGTCAAATATTTGTGAGTTAAACATTGGAGAATCACCTTATTGAACATTGCCTCTTAATTTAATAGATCAACATTTGAACGTGTGACCTCAAAATTAGAAAGTGAGTACCTCGCTATCTCCACCAAACATGGTTGTCTGGTTGGTAATACATCCCTTATTAGAGCTTATTGTGAACCCTTATATTCCCCCTGTCCTTAACTTTTGTCTCATCTGACTTTTTACGGACTCATAGATTCTTGTTAAAGTTTATGTTTTCATTTATATACGTGTAAAAATTATAAACTGACATTAATAAACTATATAATAAACGAATCAAACAAGATTGCACATGAAAATATTCTTTTTTTGTAAAATACGGAGTAACGGGAATTATCCGTTAAAGTTTAACCCAAATTTAGACCAAAAAATAAGGACGGAAGAAGTAATATATAAACATTTCCTCTAATTGTTACCCTCACATACACAGACACAGGCACACTACTGCGGGTTCTGTCCAGGCGCAGCTACGGCATACAACATCGGACCACACAAATTTAATTGACGTTACGATCTTCAATCCTCTCATCTGTGAGTTCGTTCAGTCATTCATTCATTCATTCCCCTTTCGATTGAATGTCCCCTTAAGTTAATTTCTCAATTTCCCCTTTATTTAATTGAAAATTTCCCTTTAATTTCATTCAATCTTGCATCAAATTAGAGCAGATTACAACAAAAATTGTATCTTTCTTATTTCTTTCCGATTGAATCTTTATAAGCGCAGTTAATTTACTGGGTTTTGAAACATAAATTTTGTTTTTCAAAATGGGTTGTACTGTGAGGGAAAAACACATTAGAACAAGTAGAAGATCAAGATCAATGAAACCCACAAACACAGATGTTGATAATCTTCATCATCACCATCAAACTCTATTTAATGATAGAACTTCTGCACTGGCTAAGTCTATGCTTGAATCTGGGTTTAAACCATGGGCGTATAACATGGGTTTTAATGATTCTATGCAAAATGCTGTTTCAAACCCTAATAATAACCCAAATTCTAGTAATGCCCAGAACCCTAGTTTTGATGATTGTGGATGGGGGTATTGTACTGAGGAACAATTAGAGGAGATTTTGTTGAAGCAATTGGAGTTTTTGTATAATGAGGCGTTGTCGAAGCTTGTTTCTCTAGGATATGATGAGGAGGTTGCATTGAAAGCAGTGTTGAAGAATGGACATTGCTATGGGGGTATGGATGTGTTGACTAATATCTTGCATAATTCATTGGCTTTTTTGAATAGTGGGTGTTGTGGAAATGATGGGGGTCATGAGGAGTCCGAGCTTATTTTTACGGATTTGAGGCATTTGGAAGAGTATTCTCTTGCGGGTATGGTTTGTCTGTTGCAGCAAGTTCGTCCCAATTTGAGTCGAGGGGATGCAATGTGGTGCCTCCTTATGAGTGATCTTCATGTGGGTCGGGCGAGTACTATTGACATTCCTATGCTTTCCTCACCTAGTAATGCAGTGAGCAATGTGGAAAGTGTTGGTACCAACTCCTCTGGTTCTGGAGTTAGTGTCCCCCCTGGGTTGTGTAAGTTCCATGGGGGTTGGGGTTTTGGAAATGGGCCCAATTCAGAGCTTCCTAGTAATGATTTTGGTGGCTTTTTCCCGTATTCAGAAGCTAGCATTCAGAGAGAGATTGATTGTGCTAAGAGGTTTAATCTCAGTCCTTCGATGAAGTCCCTGTTGAAGAGGAATGTTGCAGCCTTTGCTGCTGGGTTCCGCTCCAAACAGAAGCTACAAATGCAATCTCAACCTTGCACCAGCTCTGTGGTTAGTGGTGATTCAACAAAAGAAACTGCACCCGCCACTGTTGATGTGCCAAGTGAGCCTGGTGTGGAGTCTAATGATAATAACCAAGACATTGTGAACTCTTTGTTGAGTAAATTTCAAGATTTGAATCTTGATGAGAATTTAGAGTGTGTTACAGAGGATCAGAAGGATGAGATAATCTTGACTTTGTTGCATCAAGTAAAGGATTTAGAGAAGCAGGTAAATGAACGTAAGGAATGGGCTCATCAGAAGGCAATGCAAGCTGCTAGAAAACTTAGCAGTGATCTGACAGAACTTAAGATATTGAGAACTGAGAGAGAGGAGACTCAGAGGTTAAAAAAGGGTAAGCAGACCCTGGAAGATTCAACCATGAAGAGGTTATCTGAAATGGAGAATTCTCTAAGGAAGGCTAGCAGTGAGGTTGATCGTGCCAATGCAGCTGTTAGACAGCTTGAGGTCGAGAATGCTGAAATTCGAGCAGAGATGGAGGCTTCTAAGCTGAGTGCATCTGAGTCAGTCACAACCTGTTTAGAGGTTGCAAAGAGAGAGAAGAAGTGTTTGAAGAGACTTTTGGCATGGGAGAAACAGAAAATGAAGATGCAAGAAGAAATTGCTGCTGAAAAACAGAAGATTGCCGACTTGCAACAGCAATTTCTGCAGATTCTTGCGGATCAGAAGGAAGCTGAGGTGTGTAAACGTGTAATAATTGCTTAATTTTTGTTATGCGCTGTTTCTATGTGCACGCTTATTTCCCTGTCATTTTTTGCTGCAATTACTCTCTTATCAGTGAAATGCTGTTGCTGTGATGAATTTTTTTCCATACTTAAACTCTCTTGACGATCTTCCTAAGGTAACTAGGAGTCTAGGACTTATCTGTTTGACATGGGTCTCATAATGGCGCATATTCATGCAATGAAATGTCCCATCCTACGTCACTGCTCGGTTTAAGAGTAGGAAACTATCAGTAAGTTGATGGCGTAATTTGCTTGGATGTAGTTCTTTTTAAACCTTTTTTTTCTCCATACTACTTAAAAATTGAGCTAACTTGATACTATATATCCTTCTTTGCTAGTTTATATACATTTGTCATGGTTGAAGAAACATGTCTCATAGGAAGGATTACTCTTTTAGTAACTGTTTAGCTTTATGAAGCCAAATTTATAACCCTTTTGCCCTACATCATGGCCTGTATAATATTTGGAGGTCATCCTACACATGGAAATTTCATAAATGTTCTTAGTATTCTGTATGTTTTTTTTTTTTTTTTTTTTTTTTGGGTATGCTGGTTCTTTTAAGCAAGGAAATTATTAATCCTCCATCAGGAATTAGCAAGCATGTATCCAGGGTTTTGAGCTATGATACTTTGTTGTGTGCATTGCCTCAATCTAATACAGGGTATGCTTTTGGAATGTGAGGTTAGTTGGGAGGGTGATCTGTCCCTCAGATCAGAATTCTTCCTTTATCGATGGCTCGATCCCCCTCAGATTTCTATGTTTGTTCATGAAATCATGAAAAAATTGAAATTATATACAGATCTAGAGATTAGTTTGAAATGAACATAAGTAAGAAAGGATTTTAGTGCCATCTTTAATGGGTGGCACCCTCCAGAATTCCGCTAGAAGTTGGAACTGAGCAAGGGTGAAAGCCCTTCTTTACCATCTTGCGGAAAGATCTTTGGTCCTAAAAATCCTGGCTGTTTTTGCTTTTGTTGACTTACCATTGAATATATCTGGTGTTTATTATCCGGCATTTCATTTTTTTGGGAGGATGAATTTTGCTGATGTGAAATGCTTAGCTGAATTTTGGATATGGAATATTTATGTCATGTGAGATTTCATACTATCATTTAGGGACTCTTTCATGAAATAGCTTCTTATATCAATTGCTCAGATGACACTGATTTCCACTGCATGTTAGGATACTGATGGCCAAACAAAAGGAGATTGTACTTGCCAAGATGATGTCTTATCTTCTTCTCTTTAGTGCATCTCACACTATGTGTATACATCTTTTCTAATAATAGAAAAGGGACAATAAAAAAGTTCTGTAATATAGGATATTCTATTGTCATGTACTTCCTCTGTTTAATCGCAACACTTTTTCTATCACGCTTGTTAATGCAAAACCTTGACCATTAATTTGTATATTTAATTATGTACTTTGTATTAGTAAAAAATGGTGAAAAATACCTTTCATAAAAAATATTATAAAAAGTAACATATTACATAATTACATTTGTTTTTATATGTTTGTAAATAATATGGTCAAACTTAGTATATGAATAGTGCTAAAGTCTAAACATTGTAATTAAAAAGAATGGATAAATTGTACTGTTAATGTTACTTAGATTCCATTAATTGACCTGATGCAAAAGTATAAGCTGCTTAATTTACATGTAAAGTAGGTCAAAACATGAATAATCTGGCCTTGAATAACTTATACAACCACTTTTGCTGCTTATGGTGTAGAGTATTGGTTAATTATTGTGGGATAATATAATCCTGCATGCTTCAGAAATGAGAGGAAGGGTTTGCTCTGTTGTGTGAATGCTTCTAAGAATTTAATCTATTATTCATGTTGTGTACTAAAACTTGAATTGTACTTTATGAAACATATTCCTGACTAGCTCTTATCGACTTAAGAGGAAAGAGGGAAGATGTCTGATTTTTCTGCAAAAATCTTTCACTCTATTTTATCAGTTATCTTCCTATTTTCCCACATACGTATTTTTTCTCTTGCTCTGTATATTTTTGTGATTATTCAACTAATGTGGTTCTGCAATTTCCTGGTCTTTTGCTTCTCTAATTTACAGTTGATACAGATGTACATGCATTGGTCTTTGGTGAATGTTGACATTAGCTACTTAAAAATATTTCCCGTTTACTGACTGAATGGAATTGTTAGACAATATAAGGACTGTATTTCTGTGGTAATTTCTCCCGTAGAATGCACTGTTATCTTTATAGATGAATCAATAAAGCAAATACACTCTTCCTTGCCATATTATTTGTATATGATTATATTGAGGTTAATGCCTTGTATCTGTACTTGGTCTTGTGATCATATGTAAATTTGCTTGTTTATCAAGTCTTAAGTGATACGGAGTACTTTTTTCATTGGATTTAATTCTGAACCAAGCATTTGTTTGAAGGTGGCTTTTAGTTAACAGCTGTAATGCACTTGCAGGTACATTACTATGTGTAGCTGCGCTTTATTTTCTGTTTTTCTGTACCTGTTTGTCCTTGTTTTGGTTAATTTCTTGATATTTTTGGTATTTTTTGTCCATTATCTTCCCCTCAGCCCCAAAAAAGAAAGAAGAAAGAGATTTTGAAACGAAGGGGAAGAAAATGTGGCAAATTAGTAGCTTATTTTAAAATCTTATTCTGGTGTCTGAGTTGTTTATTGCTAGTACACAATATTTTAAAGGGTGATGCCATTCTCTTCTAGTTGGCTGCTTATAATTCCAGCTGAAGTTAGCTCAAATTATCTATTTACTAAATCAAGTATATAATGACAGTCGAAGTGGAAGAAGGAAGTGAAGAAAAAGGAGCATGCAATGACTCAGGTGGAGGAAGAAAGACGTTCCAAGGAAGCGACAGAGGGAAACAACAAGAGAAAGCTTGAAGCCTTGCGCATGAGGATAGATATAGACTTCCAGCGTCACAAGGATGATCTCCAAAGGCTTGAGCAGGAACTGTCCCGTCTGAAAGCAAGTGCGCATCTCATTGAGCCACATCGTGATTCTTCAGATGTTTTTCCTACAGGACGCCCTGAAGCAGCAAAAAATCAAGGGGGGACTATTGCAAGGCTTCTCCGGGAATTGGATGAACCTGAAAAGGAAGGGTCAGAGAGAGAATGCTTGATTTGTATGAAAGAGGAAGTTTCCGTTGTGTTCCTCCCTTGTGCACATCAAGTAATGTGTGCTAACTGTGGCGAGGATTATGGGAAGAAGGGTAAAGCGATTTGTCCCTGTTGCAGTTGTCCCATTGAACAGAAGATCCGCGTTTTTGGTGCTAGCTCATAGACACTCAGTTTGTGGCTGAAATATTTTTACTGCACGGACTTCTACAGGTGAGTGCACTCTGCAGGAAACAATGTATATAAATAAGAGGGGGTGGGGAGCAGAAAAATCGTGTTATGTGCTTCTGTTTTCAAACTATCGAAGCATGAAATGCTATAAAATAAGTCACCAGGAAGGTGATTTGACATGGTTACCTGATGTTTGACTATACTTAAAACTTCACAGATGGTATATATTACATAACCTTGTTAATAAGGGAAAGCTAATACTTTGATGGTAAATTGTTGTAGCCTCTGGTGGACAAAATTGTGGTAAAATTTACTGTTCTTTTTCATGCTTATGATTGCTATTATTCTTCGGCCTTGAAATTTTCCGATATATTTGCAGTGATGTTTGTTGATGTTCTTTATTATGGAGTACTGTTTGTGATGATAATTGCTGAACTCTGTAAGTAATATTAGCAGGAAGTATAACCCAGAAACAGATGTTGGAGATTGTTTAGGTTTGAGAAAGAGTTCGCTAAACTATTATTGAGTATTAGATGGCTGCTAAATGTTAGCCATTCAGCCTGAGTCTTATAGGAATTAGGAAACCCAGTTATCAGTGAATTTGATTAGGCTAGGTCAATTTGATGTATTGCTGCCTTGCTGGGTCCAAGTTTTCAGGAGCAACGTGCTATATTTACTTAATTGGGGGATGTTCTGAAGGAGTCATGAAGGATAACGATGTAAATGAAATTCGGTATCAAGATGAGTTTATTGATTTCATCGGTCATGCTAGATGATATTTGCTACTCCACGTCGTACATTTGTGTTCCATTATTGATATACGAAGTACGGAGTATATAATTACGAATAAATCAATTATATTTTAAGAATTTACATGAAGTTAAGTGTATGTTTGCTTGTAAACGGTTTATATACATCGCTTTAATAAAAGGTCCCAAGCAAATTAGAAGTATGGTTGTTTTTTTTTAACCTACAACAAAATGAAATCAAACTCCTTGTTAAATATGGAGTAATGATAACTGAAATGCTAAGGGCTTATTTTGTTTAGTTTATTTCCACTTATTGTAGGAATAATAAGCTCAAATATAGAATTAAGTTTTAATAAGGATTATCAATTTTGATTTAGAACTAAGATTATTTTTAATAAGTTTGAATAAGTTAAGATAATTTCAAATTAGTTATAATAAGAAAAGATAAATTCCAATTCAAATAAGTACATATTAAGTAAATAAAAGTATAAAACGCACCTCAAAATCCCAAATAATGTCAGTGAAAAAAAAAGGATTCCCATTTTGCGTAGAAATGAAAGAAAAAAGAGCAAAAGAAAATAAAGATTTCACACCTTTGTTTCATAGTAAGTTTGAACTTTGAGCAGTGTTAGGTGAGGTCAATATCTGTTACTGGAGAAACTTTCACCACTATAGATAGCTGCAATATTAATGCATATGGCCATAAAGGAATGATTAATTGATTAGGCTTGCTTGGTTGATGTAGAGAGAGCTATAAAAGACAAATAATTTAAACGAGATCCGTGTACAATTTTCATAAACAGCTGACCTCTATCACTTACTATGAGCAATATAATCATTTTCCTCGTCATCACATACGTTCTAACATCCATATAATCATTTTCCTTATCATCACGTACGGTCAACATCTTGACTTCCAAATCTTGTTAACTACTTCTTCCGTCCCACAAAGTAGTTAATCCAATCTGACTCAAAGATTAAACTGATTTAAACTAATTGTATATTTAACAAATATATACCCAATAAATGAAGATAACTAGACTTGACTTGAATCAAACATGAATCGAATGAAGTAGTATCCTTTTAGCAATTGTGGTAAATATTGCTTTCTCATGCCCTTTGACTTTCCTATAAGTAACTATCTAATGAAAACAACCACCGTACCTTAAGCATCCTTTCATATCAAACCATACTTTTAATAGAATGCATGTGAATATATAAGAAAAGAAGCATTTTAATTTATATCACCCTCTATTGTTCACATAAAGTTACACCACCCCTTCTATTGTATCTAGCTATATTTTGTGACACTCATCAAAACTCTAGAACTTCCAAAAACTCTCCAAACTACTATAATCTGCCACCAAACCTATATAGTTACACCTTATATTATATATTTTTACCATATTCATTTTTATACAATACTTAAGATCAAAGTTGAGCATTATTAGTCACTTTGATTATATTCTTGTTAGTATCTTAGCCTCTAAGGAGCAAAGTATGCTCCTTTGTGAACTTGAGAATGGGGATTGACAGCATGGATGCTAAAGCAGGAGGTCCGGTTTCGAGTTCATCAAAAGAATGGAATGATGAGAAGGGTAAGACGGGATTTTATGAAGAGAGGTTAAGGAGGTTTGCAGGTTTGGTATACAGAACATTCTTGGATGTTGGTAGAGAGGACCCTAGACGCGTGATCCATGCTTTCAAAGTCGGTTTGTCATTGACACTGGTGTCATTGTTGTATCTATTGGAGCCTTTGTTCAACAGTGTTGGACAAAATGCTATATGGGCTGTTATGACTGTTGTTGTTGTTCTCGAGTTTACTGCAGGTTAGTTCTTTTGCTTGTTTGATACTTGATAGCATCATTATAGGGTCTGTTCGTTGATAATGCACTTGGTACTGGTTACTCGTGTTAATTTTGAAAACTGACATCAAAATGGTTGATGTAGGTGCAACATTATGCAAGGGATTGAACAGAGGACTTGGGACAATTATGGCTGGATCATTGGCGTTTTTCATTGAGTTTGTTGCCAATAAATCTGACCATCTCTTTCGCGCTATCTTCATTGCATTTGCAGTTTTTTTAATTGGTAGGTTATGATCATCTATCCAATCCTGTTAAAACTTTCTTGTATTTTATAAAGTGGTTGGGTTGATGATTTACCTTAATGGTTTGGATTTGGCAGGAACATCAGCTACATATATAAGATTCTTTCCATATATAAAGAAGAATTATGACTATGGTGTGGTGATATTTTTGTTAACATTTAACTTGATCACGGTGTCTAGCTATCGCGTCAATGATGTTCTGCACATAGCACAACAGCGGCTCTATACCATTGCCATCGGCTGTGGGATCTGCCTCTTAATGAGTCTCTTGGTTTTTCCACATTGGTCAGGGGAAGATCTACACAATTCTACTGTCTCCAAACTTGAAGGCCTTGCTAACTCTATTGAAGGTAAAAGAGTAAACTTAGACTTGAATATGTGCAACTAGTACTACATAAGCTGGTATAAATAACTGAATATATTCAACATCTGTGTTCATCCTTTCATGTGAGCTATAATTAACTTCTAGTGGTGTAACATAAACGGAATCACTTGAGGTAGTATCCGAGCCAAGTCTTTGTCTCTTTGATAACTTCACGGCTTGTAAAAGCGACCCAAGATTTCAAGTCACTTTACAGACTTACGAAAGTGACATAATATGACTTGGCTCCTATACTCTTCAGTTGATGTTCATTAAACTGAAGTAAGTACTAATATAACATTAACATACTGATTAAGACTAACTTCTATTGTATACTTGTTTTGTAAAAGTAGTGAACATGGTCTTACTTAAGGAAATGGTGAATGCTCACATGATATATGTGAATGACAGTCAAGTTTTGAGGCAGTGTTTCGATCAGCATGATCAGTAGTTTCATTAAGTGCCTTCCTATTGTTTTTGATGCAGCATGTGTCCAACAATACTTCAGTGACTCAAAATCAGAAGCTGAAGAAGATAATTTGTCTGACGATCCAATCTATAATGAAATTTTAGATTCAAAATCTGCAGATGAGGCCCTGGTAAGGATGCATATTATGCTTGAACTTACATACGACAGTAGTTTATTCATGAACAACAGCTTACAGTTCTGTTCTCTGTACATATATTTACTTTTGAGATGAGCAGTTAGTCAAATTCTGGTTGTTTCAGGCATTATATGCAAGCTGGGAGCCTCGGGCATCAAGGTATTGCTATCGGTTCCCATGGAAGCAGTATGTTAAGGTAGGAGCAGTTCTTCGGCATTTTGGCTATACTGTTGTTGCTTTGCACGGATGTTTGCAGACCGAAATACAGGTACTGCAGTTACATTTCTGATTAATCACTAGAGTAACCTTTCTACGCTAATATATGTGAAGTTTTTCTATGTAGCCTCAATGATTTTTTACCTTTGTAGACTCCAAAAGCAGTTCGCGCATTGTTCAAGGACCCCTGCTTCCGGCTTGCAGCAGAAGTCTCGAAAGTTCTAAGAGAACTAGCAAGGAGCATTAAAAACCGACGTCATTGCTCTCCATCAATCCTCTCAGACCACCTCCATGAAGCGTTGCAAGACCTTGATACTGCCTTAAAATCTCAACCTCGGCTCTTTCTTAATCCCACCCTCGATAACCACCACCCTGCTCCACCCAACTTTCTTACCTTAGCAACTTCTGCCAACAATGGCTTTAAAAACTCCCCTACCACAGTTTCAACAAATTTTGCCATACCAAGTTTTAAGACTGACTCTTCTGCCCTACTTGAGTGGAAGAATAAGCGAGATCAGAAGACTGCTACAGCTACTGAGGCTCTAACACCTAAAGAGAAGGAAGGTGGAGGAGACAGAAAAATGTTAAGGCCAACATTGAGCAAGATTGCCATCACAAGCCTAGAGTTTGCTGAAGCATTACCATTCGCGGCCTTTGCATCATTGCTAGTGGAGACAGTTGCTAGATTGGATCGCGTCATTGAGGAGGTAGAAGAGCTTGGTAGGATAGCACAGTTTAAGGAGTTTAAGGCAGGGGATGACATTGTTGTTAAGTGTGATGATAAGCCAATTGGTAATGGTTATCATAATAACCATCTGCCTTCCCATGGTTTTGATTAATTGATTTAAGAATAATTTCTAAACTGATTGTACTTAGTATGTATTAATTTGAACTTGATTATGCAATTTATTGAAATTGTGTCTGTTGTTATTGATGGATATAAGGCCCAACATATGTCATGACATCAATTTTTCAAACCAAACAATTATAACACGTAATAAAAAATGTGAAAGCCTCCACTTGAAAGATGCAAAGACATCAAAAAACACTATTTGCTACAGGTTTGAAGTGGTGGAAATAGTATTGTGTTTGAGTATGCTTAAAATTAATTGTTTTAATAATTGTTATAGATGTTGTATGACTAATTTATTAATAATATTTATACCCAGTAAAAATAAATGTAGCATGGAATGAGTATTTTCTTAAAGAGAGTATTTGGTATTTAAAAAATTATACTCCGTAATATCCTAAGATACATAAATAAAATTAATACAAACAAAAAAGGGAAAATCTTCTACTCCCTCCGTCCTATAATATAGTTCTTGTTTTCCTTTTGAAAATCCAAAATGTTGTTCCTATTTCTATTTTTAGATAGTACGTAAAGACCAATATATCCTCACATTTTTAACTTTATTTATTGTACTTCCTAAATTACCCTTGATTGTTGCACATGCTTTGTACTTTTTTCCACTTTCTCTCTCTAACCTTTATTTATAATTGTACTTTTCACTTTTATTAATGTACTTCTGGTAGATATGTCAATTTGGGACAATCGATCAATTCCAGATCTTCAAGAGAGGACAAACAACTTATCCATTCCGGTATTTCCCTCAACTCTTCATTTTGTTTTAGTTGCAGATAACGGAGGTTCGTCAAATGTTGAAGGCCACTCGGAAGACCCACCATTTTAGGAAGTATTACAAATTGCAAAGAGCGAAGATTAGTTTTGAAGGCTTTCCAAGGCATCATTTCATCTCCCTCTCCACTTGCCGTTGGTTGTTCATTTACTGATACATCAAGCACTTCACAACTCCAAAAGGTCAACTTCTCCAATGCAGTCAGATGTTCCAGGCCTTGAGATATGCTTCTCAACTTATTACATCTATAGAATTTCAAACGTCGGAGAGAATAAGATAGAGTTGCAAACTAATAATGACTTGATAACTAATAATGACTTGAGAAAGCCTTGTTTGGTTCACTTTTTTTATACTGATCTGGTCTGATCTGATATGATCTGATCTGGTCTGGTCTGATCTGATTGTCTGATTTGACCAACCTTTGACCTTAAGTGTACGATAATCTATAAGGAAAAAATATATCAAGTGGGATCTTGTTAGATTCGTAATAATGTGTAGTTTATTAATATGTAATTTTCACAATTATTTTGATTACGAAATTAAGAATATTTAGCGATAAAAAACCGCACATAAAACGATGTTCTGATCTGAACTTATTTTTTCTGATCTGATCTGATCGAACTTATTTTTTCTGAAATAAGTAAAAATAAGTTGAACTAAACAAGGCCTTACACTCAATAATCCGTATTCCCTTCATCACTTTTATACGGTTACATTTGGTTTTTATGGGTGTTAAAAAAGACCTTGGGCCTTGGGGTGTAAAATGAGAACATTTATTTTGAGAGTAGGTAAATATTTTAGTAAATGAAAATATTTGCTTTATTGATAGTAAGTAAATATTTTGGTCTTTCAAAAAAAAAAAAAAAAAAAAAAAAAGTAAAAATTTTGGTAAATGAAAATTATTTTCTGATCTTGCTTTTTCATCCACTCAAGTAGGGCAGAGTGTCTTAAACCTTAGTGTGGCAAAATTGTTGAGAATCCTCAGATTATGGTGGAGGAGTTTTTAAAGCTACTGATTGAGGGTCTTCCACCAAAAGAAAAGGAAGATAAAGGAGACAGAAAAATGTTGAGGCCAACATTGAGCAAAGATTGTCGTCATAAACCTAGAGTTTGCTGAGGCATTACTTTTTGCGGCCTTTCTATCATTGCTAGTGGAGACGGTTGCTAGATTGGATCAGATCATTGAGGAGGTAGTTTAGTATAAGGAGTTTAAGGCAGGGGATGACATTGTTGTTAAGTGTGATGATAAGCCAATTAGTAATGGTTATCATAATCATCTGCAAATGAAGAGGTTAATAGTCCTTAGAGTTAAAATAAATTTACCTTAAAGGGCCCAACTGGGTTCGAACCGGTGACCTATTGATCTGCAGTCAATTGCTCTACCACTGAGCTATGGACCCATTGTTGTTTAATTCACAGAAACATATTTATTTAATATGGCTATGCGATTTACCTTTTACTAATAGAAACTTTCAAACTAACACCTTGCAAATGCAAATTAACTTTAATTTTACTTTATAATAGGTAATACATTAAACTTTCATAATAATATTACAGTAATTTCGTAATTTATTATGAAATAATTCAAATGAAATAACACAAACCATGAATTTTACTTTTTTTACCAAGAATGTAAGGTGGTGGATTCCTTAATAGCCAAACCTATCTTGTTCTATGATAAATTAAGAAAAGAGAGGAATAATAAAGTATAAAGGAGAGTAGTAAGTTTCCCACATATATCTCCTAGGCTCCAAGTACGATCTGAACTTAATTAATGGCGTCGTGGACTCGTGGCTTGGTTGTGTGGACATCAACTCAATATATTCCTACAAGGCTCATGGCTACCTATTGCAACATAAAACAACAATAAGAGGTTTAAACTAACATTTTTATGTTTTGTTTAAATCATAAACATTTTTAAAAAATATTACCAAAAAAATGTATTTTAAAAACTGTAAAAAGCCAATCCAACAATCTCTTTTTGAACACCAATCAACCAAGAGTCCAAGTTCAGAGATAGTAATGACCAAGCTACCAACGTTTTGTTACAAATTTACAACATCAAGTCATACAAGAGAGGAGAACAATGACAGAATAAACAACAAACACATGAAGATAAGATGTTTTTGTTATACATCTAAGTTATAAAAAAAATGGGTGGTCAGTTATCTATCTGGAAAAATAAATGGCTTGTTGTGTCTCAAACACTGTATTTTACAGGTGGAGAGGAAGCCCAAGGAACTTATTTGCATGGAACACTGGAAAATCAAAAGTTGATGAGAAACCACAGCCTAAGTACTATGACATTGATCTTCCTTTCCCACCTTTTTGTTTCCAAAACATTTCTAAATGGTACTGTTTCCTCTTTTTTCTCTATCTTTTTTTCATCAACATGCATGATATTTATTTCAATTTTTTTTTTAAAAATAGATTAATATTAGTATATTTCAAGAAGTAAACTTTTAATTTTCCTATTTCATAAGATTGAATTTGAACCTTCGTATTATCTATCATCTATATAGACTGATTAAGGATAACATTGCATACGTCTAGACCTTTGTTAATCCGGAGTCACACTAGTGTAATATTTCGGTGTCGTCTTGATGGAAGTATTAAACTAGCATTTCAGATACTTAATTTGGCCTTATTCCTGTTAATAATATATTTTGTTGGGAAAATATTGACTGACAGGAAGAGAACTGAAATGCTGTTACAGAGCAAGCATTGATGGATTTAATGCAATTGACTTCCACAAATTCTGTGACTTTAAGGGCCCTTGTGTTATAATAGGTTACACAAACAACAAGCCCTTTAAGTTTGGAGCATTCAATCCAGAAGGTTACAGAAGCACAGATGATTACTATGACACATTTGATGCATTCCTCTTTTACTGGCAAGAGGATGGGAATACTGATCCGACAATACTACCCAAAGTTGGGGGCAGTGGAGCTGCCTTTTTCGATTATGCCCGTAGGGCGTAGGGGGCCACAATTTGGCTTCGATGGACTGCTCATCGGCCCACCCCTAACTCCTGTCATGGGTGTGTTTACAGGACCTGATCCAAGTTCAGGTGCAGGTGATCTCAGGCAAGCAAAGTCTAGACTAAGGTTATCCTATGCTAAGAGACCTGATGGAAAGGATTCTATCTTTGGGGATGAATCCAACGCAACCCTTGAGGAGGTCCAAGTCTTCTGCAGTCCAGACATAACAAAATTATACTTATGTATTGTTTATAATCTTGCTTGTACAGCAACATAATTATATAATGGGATGAAGACATTTTTAGCGCTTTTTATGTCTTTGTATTAACAATTTCCCATTTCCGATAGCTTTCTGGATGGGTGGCCAAGTTCCCTAGACTTAACTCTACTTTCGCGGATTAACTAATAATAGCAGAAGCATTTGCAGCATTACTAAAACTAATTCAGAGTTCTAACATCGTCCAAAAAGATAGGATATCACTCAAATTAGTCTGATACCAGATTTCACTTTTGTATAATATCATAAGATTAAACAAATTACAATATTTCAACAACAAAACAGGTTTAACTTAACCAATTTTAAAAATCAAGGTGATTGATAGTTTACCTTAATGATTTGGTGTTGGCAGCATAAGAAACAGGCGTCATTGTTCTCCATCATCCTCTCAGACAACCTCCATGTCTATCCATCTGTAACAACATTGATTAGGAATCAAATAACTACCAAAAAGAAAAAATGCAGAAAACTTAAAATATAAAAGTTGCAGTAAAATTACTAATAATACGAGGAAGATTGGGGAAAAACCTTATACCTAATTGCAAACAAGCAGCCCCAAATTGGATGAAGAACATCCAATTAACCATAATCAATAAACATATTGCCTAATTCAATCGAATTTGAAAGAGGTTTTCGGGTTGAATTTCTTTTTCCTCTTTTATGCTAAAAAAAAAATCTGAGTTTTGATTTAATTTGCATGTAGGTATTGAAATTCATCTAGTTTCAAATTAATTTTGATGAGAGATAATATTGCAGGAAAATAGTATTTGAGATATTTTGAAGGAGGCATGGAGGTCGAGAAGCGAGAGTTGGAGTTGAGATGAAAAATAAACAATGAGAACTGAGAATAGGAGGAAGAAGAAAGAAAACTCAGAAAAGCCTAACAATTTGGACCAGGACAAGCTAGAGGTAGCCGGACCGGGTCACTGTAAGAATTTGCCCACGTAACAATCCCCTCTCGAGTCTTGAATACATTTACCCGGGTTCAAAGTTGGTTGGTCCTCCCTTTCAAAAAAAAAAAAAAAAATGTATTTTTTTTTTTTTTTTTTTTTGGGTAAAGAACGACTTTATAGGTTCAAAGTGGTGATAAAGGTATTTATAAGTCACTTTTATTGTGAGGGACCTTGACATCATAATATGGCCGTTGGCTTCACTTTTTCGGTGTAAACTATCATGTGATATGCACGTGATGTATAAAAAAATGTCTTTCCTTCTTTTTTTCCCATGATTTTGAGGAAAGAGAAGGAATTTTGAGAAAATTTTTGGAGATATAAAGAGAGAGAGTGAAAACGTGGGACAAAAAAGAACAAAATGACCTTTTTAAAACACCACGTGCGAGATGGTTAAACGCCGGGAAAGTAAATTCAACGGTCATATTCCGACGTCAAGGTCCCTCCTCACGACAAAAGTGACTTATAAGGACCTTTTTCACCACTTTGAACATATAAAGTTCTTTGCAAAAAAAAAAAAAAAAAAAAAACATTAAGTACCTTTTTGACAAATTTTTCTTTATAGCATTATTAGGGTAGCTAACGCCACGCACAATGTGCGCGCTATATCTAGCAATATTCGAGAAGCTCTTTCGGTGTTACTTTACGACACAACATTATTTGTTAGTAGCATTAATGAAGGAAAATATGTAAACAAATATTTTTAGAAGTTTAAATGTCAGCACACTATTCTTAAGAGTTTATAAAAAAATGGCTAATTAACATTAAATGGGGACAATTAAGTAAATAAACATTTTAGAGGTTATAATATAATTATATTGTCTAGACACTATTAATAAGAGTTTTCTCATACTTTTTTAAAGGACAGAGATTAAAATTCAAAGGGACAAGTGACAACATGCTACCGCCATGTGTCATCTTTCTAGTAATATGATTTGGCGTCACATGAACGCTATATGTCACTTTATGTGTCATCACTACTCAATTACACATCACCCTAAAACTCTTCATATATGTAACTTTAAATTTCGTATTTAATTTTCCTATAGAATGTACTCCGTAACTCCTAAGTAATTGCACAATATTCTACAATTTAATTTATACGACATTAAATAACACAAATGGTTGTTGATTCATTAGATGCAAATTTCTAAATTCAATATCGGTCAAGCAATTATTTTACATAAAGGGGTGTTTGGTTGGTAGAGAGTGATAAGTCGTGTTTTGTGCATATTTATTAGCTTATTTTTAGTTGATTTCATTAGCTTAGTTGAGTGTTTTAGTCTAATTTGGTGCAATTTGGTTTAGTTTCGATGATTCGATGCTTTTATGGGTAGTTTCGTTGTTTTTGATATATTTCAGGCTTAACGGAGCTAATTTGGATGTTTTACGAAGTCACGAAGCTAAAACCGAGGCCCACGAACCTTCGCGAAGCTTGATGATTGAAGAACGAACGATTTAGGGCTTTTTGGAGCTAGGCACGGCCGTGCCTAGCAGAGGCATGTCCGTGCCTCCAAGTCGGTTTACACAGCTATGAGCTTCGACATTAGGCACGTCCGTGCCTAGCAGGGGCACGTCCGTGCCCATGACTGCAGAATTACACTCGTCAAGAGGCACGTCCGTGCCCAGCACAGGCACGTCCGTGCCTGGAAGTCAGAAGCCGAAGAAGTTTTCACTCGCTCAGAGGCACGTCCGTGCCTATGAGGAGGCACGTCCGTGCCTCCTGGGAAGATTGTGCGCCAAGTATTTTAATTGTTTTCTTGTTTTTCTAGGAGTATAAATACACTAAGTAAAGTTTTATTTGGGGATTAAGTTTTTATTAGTCTAGTTTTACATTGTTAAAAACCTAGTACTCTCCATTATTTTGCTTTAGCTTTTGTACTTTCAATTCTCCATTTAATTCAAGATTCGGTATTTTCTTTTCATCTTTTATTTCTTAATTATGTTTTCTTTAATTAATTTTGTTATTGTTTATTTCATTATGAGTGAGTAGATTCCTTATTCCAAGATCTAGGGTAGCCCAATTATGATTGATGCATGAATTAATTCTTTAAATTCTCTAATAACTTTTGCAATTGCTTATGCTAAATTGATTGTGATTATGCCAATACTAGATTAGAGATAATTAGTATTGTTTTTATTCCATTGTTTCTATCACAGCGAGAGTTGGGTTTAAACGGATTTGAGTAGATCAATTTAGGGTTTGAGATTCAACATGAGAATAGTTGGGTTGATAATTGGGAAGTTAGAGTAATGTTTTTAATGTCTCTAATTTGCATGATACCATGAGAATAGGCTTGATTGTATGTTAGGGAAGCCATTGATACTCGAGAGAGGTCCTTGGTATTGATTAGGGTTTACTTTTCCCCGTGTTAATTGGAATTGTATGTTAGGGGTAGATATATAATTGCATCGATCGTAATTGTGGTGATACTTGATCTTGGATGTTTTAGCTTATTGATTTATTATATTCGTTTGATTTATTCTAGTTTTCTATACTTTAGCTTATAGTTATTTCACCACTATTTAATTTTTGCTTAGTAACAACTTGAGTCTAGATAATTATAGGTGAACCATAGTCTCTGTGGGATCGACCCTGACTTACCCTACTACATAGTTAGGAGGATTAGTTAGGTTATTTTTGTAAGGTGTGCGACCGCCTATCAGAGAGGAAAGAGAATGACATTAAGAATACCCACTTATTAAAATTACAATATGCACTTCAATAATAAGGGGGCGTTTAGTTGGTAGAGGGGAAAGGGAATGACATCAAGAAAGGGAATGAGAGAGAAGGGGAAGCAACTCCTAGGTTGCATTGTTTATTTTACATTTTTATGTAGTATTAAAAAAGAGGGATCAAGTTTCAAGTCTACCCCTTCATCCACAACCACCACTATTACCACCACCATTGTCATTCCATATGGCTCCAACACCGCCGCCCCTCCCTCCTTCAATTCACTGCCACGTACACCGATGCCAACGCCACCACTACTGCTGTCGTGCTTCTCTCTCTCTCTCTCTCTCTCTCTCTCTCTCTCTGTGTGTGTGTGTGTGTGTCTGTCTGTCTGTCTTTCTCTCTCTCTAGTAAACTTGTAGATTTGGTTACTTGGTTGTTTTTAGGGCGTTAGGGGTTTTGTTTGGCTTTTTAGGAGTTGTTTATAGGGTGGTTAGTGGTGTTTGCATAGACGGTTAGAGTTTTTTTGGGTGGTTTTCATGGTGGGTGTTGTGGTTTTGAGGGGTGATGGTTTGGTGGGTATAGGGCTATTTTCGAGTGGAGTTGGGCGGTTTCAAGGAGTATGGGTTTTTTTCCGAGTGGGTTTGGGTGATTTCGGTAGGAAATGGTGGTTTTGGGTATGGGTGGGGTTTTTTCGGGTGGATATAAAGTGAATTTGGGCGGGTGTAGTTCTGATGGCGGCTAGGCGGTGTTTCGCTGGCAGGATGGTGTTTATGGTTTCTAGGCGGCGGCTCTGGTGGCTTGCCAACAGTTTTAGTTTGTCGGTTGGTATTTTCAAAGGTGGTGAAAAAGAGTTTGGGGGTTAGAGTGATTCCCTTTGGGGGAGGGGGGGAGGAGGTGGGGAGTGAAAATAGAGGAAAGTGGGGTAATAGTAGGGGTAAAGGAAATGATTGAGTCTATAATATGATTAAAACTCAAAGGGACAACATGATAGTTCCATGTGTCACCATTTTTTCCATATGATTTTACGTCACATGAGCGTTATTTGTGACCTTATATGTCATCACTTATCACCCTAAAACTCTTCATATGTGTATAACCTTCGTATTTAATTTTCTCATAGAATGTAACTCCTAAATTATTGCACAATAATCTACAATTTTATAAGACATTACACACTAATGGTTATTGATTTCTTGGATGCTGATTTACTAGATTCAATATCAGTCAAGCAATTATACAAAGTACAATAATTTTTACATAAGCTACTTTTTATTTTGAATAACATGAGTTATTATTTTATTATGTATAGTAAAATGAATAAAACTAGCACTCATTAATCTTAAATGTATTATTATATTTTAGTTCACTTATATATATTGTTGGATACTAACCTTTTAAATTTAATTTTGATCAAACTTACAAATTTATAGTGATACGGGGCATCGCCCTGGCCAATGACTATTTTGCTTATCAAACAACAACAAAGGAATTCATCATGCAATGGTGGAACCAGAAATTATACATCGGAGGGGCCAAGACCAATTATACTTATTTTAATCTCTACATTAAATCTTTGTTTAGTCTGACATATCTCTTAATTGTTTTTAAATTTCTAATAAGAAAATTTAAAATTTTGACCCACTACAAACAATAGGTGTTTGACAAGAAGGTTTTGAAAAAAATTTAGGAGAAAATAAATTAATAAAAGAATAAAAAGTGAGCATTCGTTAAGCCCAATAGCTAGCAAAAAACAACAAAGAATTAAGAAGTTAAAAAATTGAGTGCAACAAGAATCAAACCATTGTTCCCTCAAAATAATAATAATAATAATAATAATAAAATCAAACCATTGTCACACATCTTGTTTGCAAGTTTGACCAGTTGATCCACCCACCATACATTGTTCAACAACATCACACAATTTTTTTTTTATATAAAATCAAGGGGTGGCCATGGCCTACCCTAAATTCATGGTAACTAATTGCTTTTCCTTTTGTTAAATACCCCCAACCAAACACCTCCTAAATTAATGCATCCTATTATTCATTTTTTTTTTTTTTTTTTTTTTTTTAAAGAAATCCTATTATTCATGTTTGTGCCTAAAGACATGAATCAATAATCAAGAAGAAGAATGTATAAGAAATACTCCGTCTGTAAGCTTAATTAAAAAAAAAAAAACGATTTTTTCATCATATACCCATAACTTTTTACTTTATTCACCATATACCTGTCAAAATTTTCAAATTCGCCATATAACCTCAGTATTCAACAAAAATATCACCAAATGCCTAAATGACCAACAAACGTTAACTCCATTAGTCATTAAGGTTAATTATGCCACGTGGCATCATAGGATTGATTATTTTTTAAATTAATTTAACTCTAAAATAATTATTTAATTGATTATTAAAAAAAAAAAAAAAATGATAAAACCACCCATTAGTCCACCACACTACCAACCACCCTCCCTACCCCAACCGGCGCCACCTTGTCTCCACCCCCGTCGGCATGCAATTCCCATTGAACCCCTGCGCCGGCGCCATCATGACCCCTGACCCCCCGAAATCGCCTATCCTTTTCCCCTAAACCACCATCCTCCCACCCTAAAACTTGAAAAACCCTCTCTCTCTACTCGCTGGCGCCCAAACCCACCTCCCCTGCGCCGGCGAACCCAAGTCACCCCTCCCCCTACCAACTTCACCCTTTTCCCCCTTCTGAACCACCACCCAGAAACCCAAAAACTCCAAAATCAAAAACTAAAGTTTTGATTTTGGATTTTGGGATTTTGGGTTGGTTGATTTAGCTAAATCGGGTGACAACTACGTTGGAGGGGGGGGGGGGGAACTAGGCCACCGGCGTTGGGGTTTCGGCATGGTGGTTTTGGCTAAGGTGGAAGGGCTAGTGAGGAGGCGTTTTAGGCGGGGAGGGAAGGGGAATTTGGGTTGGGTATGGTGGTTCAAGGGAGGGACGCAGGCACTGACACAGGGCTGGGGGAGGGGCGACGCTGGTGCGGTGGTGAGAACGATCTGGGAGTGGGCGGCGGGGGGATGAGCTAGCTGGCGGTTGTGGGAGCGGGGAGGTGGCTGGCAGTTGGTGGTGGCTTTTTTTTTCAATTATTTTTGTAAAAGTTTGTTTTAATTAATTAATTAATTAGTTTAAATAAGAGCCAAGTAGAGGCTGCCATGTGACATAACTAACTTTTAATGACAAACGTAAGAAAAAGAGTATGTGGTGACATTTTGGTTAAACTCAAAAGGCACACGGTGAATTTGAAAATTTTGATTGATTTATAGTAAATAAAGCGAAAATTCAGGGAAATTTGATGAAAAAACCGTAAAAAAAATAATAAAAAACAAAAAAAAAAAAACAATTACAGTGCATTACAAACCCAGCGTGTAGGGAGAAAATTTGCGGCGACAAATTTATGCGCTCGAATCTGCAGTCTTCAACCAACAATCGATACAACGTCTCTACATAAATCAACAATTGCATTAAATGCGATTTCTCCAAATATCAAACCTTTATTCAAGGTCTTTCTTAAAAAAAAAAAAAAAAAAAAAAAAAAAAAATCAAGGTCTACTTCAATTTTTTTAAAGGCAGAAAGAAATTCAACCTCCTATGATAATAGATCTGGAAATTATAAAGAATTTTTTTCTAATTGATGACTTAACTTTCGATCAAAATTGAGGTAATTTATCTATAAATTGAATTTTCAGTTTCAGAATCTATTTCTCGGTATTTATGATTTGATTGTTATTAGACTTTTGAATTGTATTTTTATATGAAGTTACCTGTCATTAGTCTCAGGGTTTTTCTCTCATTAAACAAATTTATAATTGAATGTTACGAGAGTGAAAATTTTGTTGACATGCATTTGGTTGATTTTATTTTGATTGAATTTCTCACAAGTTGCAATTTCAACCAAATTTTCCTATGATAAAGTTGTTACTGCTTTGTGTTTGTTAAACTTACCCTTAATTACTTCAAATATTGAAAGATATGTTTCCAGCTATATTGATTCGATAACAAAACTACGGTGACAAAGTCTAATTTGCGTAAATTATCGATTTTATTGTTTAATTATAGTGTTTAGAGTTGCCCTTTTTATTGAGACTTTGGCTTTCACTTAAATTACACAAAAAATTGCAAGTTCAGGGATTCAGAAGATGTCTTGCTATAAAATATTCATTGCTTCATATGAATGTGATCATTATTATTTTGTTTCATCTTTGTGATGCATTCTTGTTATTACGCGTGTTTGAGACTGGGTAGACTCGTTGATTTTAATTTATTATCAATTTGTGGTTATGGCAGACTTGGTGATTTTCAATTTTTCATTGCCAATTGGAGAAGAAGGGGCAAAGGTTTTGGGATGAGCATAAGAAAATTGTTTTATGAACTTCTGTAAGTGTGTCATTTTCTAAATTTTTGCATGTGGGTTTTCAATCATATACATGGGAGATAAACTTATGTAGTTATATGTCACTAAAAATTATTCGACATGAGTTGTATTTGTGCGTCTGGGTTTTCTGGCTAAAACTTATATGATCATAAATAAAGTGCTAGTGTCTAGTCAAATTTCATAATTTTATCCAATAAGGTTCAAGTCATAAGAATATGAGTACAAGAGGTGGACAAGCTATTATTTGCTTGATTTAGGTATTATGTAAATCATATAGCAGCTCCAAATTGCACATCCCTCACCTTAAACTGCCTAGTATTGCTAGTAATACTTGATACTACAAGAAAATTATCCCCGACATACTTCTAACACATACTCTTATTACTCAATATCCCCTCCCTCTAGCTAATTTTTGTGAGCTACCTTGAATAAAAATGGTTGTATGTAGTTGGTCTTTGAATGCTTGTACAAGTGTTTGATTTCAAGGCTATTAGCTCAAATGATAGAGCAATGTGCAATAGTTGTACATGGTGTGGGTTCAAGTCCTACATAGCTTATGTAGACTATAAGTAGTGCTTGCTTATAGTTAATGGTATGATGTATTTTGGTTAAGGTTGTAGCTTGGAAGATGTCTAAGTGCTCTTGTGTTGTTAAAAACAATTGTTAGCAACCAAATAGTAAAAGTGATCTTAACCTTGGATAAAAGTGACCCCAATCCAAGACAAGTTTGACCCATACCAAAAGCAGTAAAGTGCATAACTAAGGATAAAGCTAGGTGACCTTGATTAATAAAAAAAGTGACCCTACTAAAGGGCAAAAGTATAGATGATCAAATTGACCCTGATTAATATCTTAATTAAGGACAAAGTGACCCTACTCAAGGACAAAAGTAACCTACTCAAAGGCAGAAGTAACCCTAACCAAAGACAAAAGTGATCTTACTCAAGAGAAAAAGTGACCCTAACCAAGTACAAAGGTGACCTTAATTAGTTAAGGGCAAGAGTATAGATGCATTACAAAGTTCTCAGGTATGAAATCAGATTCAAGGGAAAATACATTTATTAGCCTACACTCCTACAATATACCATACAGAGTAGGAGAGTATCAAGTACCAACAGACAACAGTACTAATATAATCTAATCTATTACAGTAACAAGAGGGACGTGCTGAAATTTGGGGCAGTCTAGACCATTTGGGCATCGACATCTTTCTGTCAATCCTCGACATTCTATGATACTGAGTTTATTTAGGGAGGTGAGCTTGCTAAGGGCTTCCGGTAGATATGTCAATTTGGGACAACACCGCAAATACAGATCTTCAAGAGAGGATAAACAACTTATCCATTCTGGTATTTCCCTCAATTCTTTATTTCCTGATAGATTCAGATAACGGAGGTTCGTCAAATGTTGAAGCCTACTCGGAAGACCAACCATTTTATTAAGTCCTTCAAAAACCAAAGAGCGAAGATTAGTTTTGAAGGCTTTCCATGGCATCATATTTCTGCCATCTTCATCTCCCTCTCTACTTGGCGTTGGTTGTTCATTTACCGATACATCAAGCTCTGGACAATTCCAAAAGGTCAATTTCTCCAATTCAGTCAAATGTTCCAGGCCTTGAGATATGCTTCTCAAGCTATTGCAGCTAAAGAATTCCAATCGCCGGAGAGAATTAGATCGAGTTGCAAACGCTTCTCTTAGACTTTTAGTGTTCACCAGCTTGCGATCCCAGTGAACAGTTAATGAAAAAAGCTGGTGCAGACATTGTTTAGGGAGGGACATAAGTTGATCTTCCACATTATCCACTGTCAGCTCCTTCAACTTCAAATCAACCTTTCCCGAACCAGAACAAGATGCGGTTGTTGTTGATAGAGTTGTTGCCATCTTCAATACTGAGAGCCTCTCATTGGTGCCTGTTAGTGTCAAAACCTCCACTTTTGGACAAAATGGCAGGAATTTCAACTCCGGACAATATTGTATAACCAATTCTGAGAGATTACAAAATTGCATGGATAATTGATTATGATCATACTCTTGGCCTGCCCCAACTAATTCCGGTGACAATGTACTTTCTGAATCATCTGTACTTTCAATTGCTTCTACTTCTTTCCACCATCCTTTTAGGATTTTCATACACCTCAACTCAAGTACTTCAAGAGATGGGAAGAATAAAGATTGCATCCCTTGCAATTTTGATGATGGCAAGGAAGTGCCACATACACCATTCTCCATATATTCCACACTTTCCATAGACATAATCTCAAGACGCTTCAAGAAACGTAGTTGACTAAACATAGGGACTTGTTGACAACTACAATTGTTAAGTCTAATCACAACCAAATTTGGAAGAGTAATACACAAATCACCCCTCCTTGCCCAACTTGGAAGCTTCTGACCCTTGTACCCTTGAATCCAAAGTTTCCTTAAATTAGAATGCGGTTTGAGGCCCTCCAGCACAGCTTCATCATGGTTACAGTCATTATCAGCTAAGAAAAAGGCTATTATCAATTTAGTCAGCCCTTGTTTCTTGGTCAAGTTTGCTTCCATTGCTTCTCCTACCATATCCTTTTCAAAATCTCTGTAGATATCTATACGCAGGTAACCTCTCAATTTATCGAGTTCCTTTAAATCACTCAATTTAGCAGTACTGTTGGGCTTGTACCTTAATTCTGCAGAATGCTTATAATTTACTATAAATTTAGGCAGCTTATTCAACGAAGTCAATTCTGCTAATCCCGATGGCATGTGAGTTAATTTATAACAATCTTTAACATCAAGCCTCTTCAAATTAACAAGTTTTCTAATATTTTCTGTTAGTGTTCTAAGCTGTAAACACCCATATAGATTTAGTGTTTGCAAATTCTGAAGATCTGTGATTGAATCAGGGAGTTCTTCAATATGTGTATTTGATAAATCAAGGAATCTCAAGTGAATAAGCTTACCAACTGAACTGGGCAAACTCTTGAGGCTGAGATTATGTAGATCCAACACCCGCAAGCAGCTAAACCTCGTTGTTAACTGTTGGCATATGAATTTGCTGAAGGTAGACCCATCATTTATTTGCTCCGGCAAAATAAAGGTACGCAGTAGCTTCAAATTAAGCATGTCATTTGGGATTTCCCGTAAGGAGGTCAAATGATAAGCAAAAGACAAGTGGAGGATTTTGTCATCAAAATCACTTTCTGTAGACTTTGCAACCTTGCACTTGACTCCAGCCACTTCTTGAGCAAGATCATGCATCAGGTCGTGCATTTTGCAACCTGTAATAGCACCCCATTCGTTTTTTATTATATCCTGGAAAAAGCCCCTTTGCAACAAAGTTTGAAAATAGTCCTCCGCAGCCTCATCTAGGCTTTAGTTTTCATTGATTTCTGGAATAATGAAACCCTCTGCCATCCAAAGCTCTTTCAACAATTCTTTGTCTAATTCAGTGTCTTTCGGAAACAAAGAGCAATATGCAAAACAATTTTTCAATGGCGACCACAGGTGATGATAGCTGAGCCTAAGAATGCTCATAATATCACTTTGGCTCTCAGGTATTTTTGCTAGACTTGTTTCCTTGATTGACGACCACTTTCTCTCCTCCTTACCATAAAGCAGACTGCCTACGTGTCTTATGGCCAAAGGAAGTTTCCCACACTTCTTAACAATCTCCTTGCCTACCTCCACTAAGCATGGATTTTGTTGAGCTTCTTCATTGAATGCCATCTTTTTAAATAATTCCCAGGACTTCTCCTCTGATAGACCGAGTAACTCATGAGGAGGAAAAGTTCCCATTATTTCGGCCACCTCTCTTGATCGAGTAGTTACCACGATTTTACTTCCTTTTCTACCAACCTTTAAATAAGCTCTTAACTTGAACCATTTCTGACGATTATTATTCCAAACATCATCTAGGATAAGAAGGTATTTTTTATCACCCAACTCTTCCCGCAATCGACCTTGTAGCTGTTCCATATCAAACTCTGGAATCTCTGTGTTGGTTGCAGATCTGAGGATCTTTTTAGTGATGTCCTCAATATCAAAGTTCTCTGAAACACAGACCCATAATCTCATCTCAAAGCACTCCTTAACTTGATGATCGTTATATATGAGTTGAGCTAAAGTGGTCTTCCCCATACCACCCATTCCCACAATTGTGATGACAGAGGGCATCTTGTCTCTCTGCTCGTGCTCGTCGTCAGTTGAAGAAGAAGCAAGCAGCATGCCTATGATGACTTTCTTATCATCTTCTCTACCAATAACTTCCTCAACATGAACAAAAGAATCAGTCTGATCTCTCATCGGCCTACCCATTACCTTGTTAGAGCAGGGTACAAAGTTAAATTGTGTACCATCACTGACAATGTCAGCAACCTTTTTCCGAATTTTTTTAATCCTTCGGGAAACACGGAAGGCAAAGGCTATCTGATTGTTGCGGGAGAAGAATGTTTGTACCTTCTTACACATTTTGTTTCCGTCAATGAGCCGTTGTCGTGAGGCAATGGTAACGAACTCATCAAACAAGTCATCGGCATCGTAGACAACAGTGGTAAGCCTCTGTAGCCAACCACGAACAGCATGGCTTTCAGGGTGATTATCAGCGTGCCTCTCTTCAGCATCCAACAGCTTCCCTTTGATAGTGTTGATGGTGTCCTTGAGCTTCTCGAGCCGAGCCTTGAAGCCCCATGCCGAGGCAATCTCATTAACAGCAGTTGATCCCAGATTCTTTAGGACTTCCTCTGCAATGCCAAACAGTACTGCTTCAGCCATTTGCTTCTCTCTCTCTCTCGGTCTAGAAATCAGATTTTTTTGGTGATTTAAGTGAATTGTTGTGAAGAAAGATCAAGGACTTGAAGATGATAATGTTGGGCATCTGTATTAGTAAAATAGTAAGGATTTTGATGAATAATTCAAATTGATGACTAATCAATTCCATGCATGGTCAAGTGGTCCGGGTCTTGAGAGTGTGAAGACTACGGTCTAAGTGTGTAACATTTTCTTAGGATATTGATGAATAATTCAAATTGATGACGTGATATGTTGAATGGAAGTTTTTGTGGATACCTACAGTTGACTTGAGATTCAATAAAATTCAACATAGTGAGTAATTTTCTTAAAATGAACTTTTAAGGGCTTAACCAGATTCAAAGCGGTGAACTTGATACTAGTCGGAAGTCATACTTATGCTACTCGTGTAGTCGTATTCGTTTTGAAAACTGACAACAAAACTTTTTTTTGGTAAATAAAGAATTTCATTACCAAAGGGAAAAGATTACAACTTACAAAGAGCTAAGTTGAAACCAACAAAAAAGCAAAAAGAACAAGAGGACCAGAACCAGCCCCTTACACAAAACAGGCTAAAACAGCCAACTAAAACAGGAAAGGTAACATCAGGCCACCTTCTAGGAAGGGTTCCTGAGAGGTTCTTTCCCAAAACAGACCAGGGTCAACCCTCAATTAGTGCCACCTTCTAGGAAGGGTTCACCAAAAGAGAGAGCAACCAGACAGACAGAACAAAGGTCCTTACAAAGACAACAGACAGGAACAAAACATAAAAAGAATTACATAATAAGCAGCTTCCTGTCACTAGCAAAGCATCTACAGGCTACAGAAAACAGAATGTCCCTAAAAATAACTTCAGCAGGCTTCAATTTTCCTGTAAAAATTAGAGCATTCCTTTGCAGCCATACATGATATATAGTTTCAGCAAAACACATTCCCATCAATCTATTTTTAGCTCTAGACTTTTGGCAAATCTTCAAGATCCATTGCAGCTCGTAGTCAAGACAGCTAATAGATCTCTGATATCCAAAGTGCCTGAGAACTTGCAGCCACACTTTTTTACTATAAGAACAGTAAAAAAAACAGGTGCTGAGTAGTTTCCAAAGCCTGAGTACATAAGAAACATACAGGATCACATTGAATGCTCCATTTTTGCAATCTGTCTTTGGTAACAAGCCTATTCTAGATTGCTAGCCAAGTGATAAATAGGCTCTTTGGAGAAGCAGAATTGTTACAGATTATCCTTCTCCAGCACACTTTAGGAGCAGAAACAGTGATAGCTTGGTAAATTTTCTGAATCTTAACCTTGTTCCCCTGCATCACAGTACTCCAATTACCAATAGCATCAACACTGACAACAAAACTAATAACTCACAAACCTCAATACTTTAAATCTCACAGAGGAAATGAACAAGGCCTGATTTTCATTTTCAGAAAACAAAATTGTATGCAAGTGCTTAGATAATTTCTAGCTTTCTTGTATGTAAGGGCAACATTATGCAAGGTACTGAACAGAGGACTTGGGACAATTATGGCTGGATCATTGGCATTTTTCCTTGAGTTTGTTGCCAATAATAAATCTTCATTGCATTTGCAGTTTTTTTGATTGCTGACTGAAAGTTCACTTTAACTCTCTTGGCAGGAACGTCAGCTACAGACATTAGATTCTTCCCATATATAAAGAAGAGTTATGATTATGAGGTAGAAGATAACATGGTCTTACTCCCTTTGTACTCGAAAGCATGTAATGAAAAATAACATGGTCTTACTTAGGGAAATAGTATATGTTCACATGATATGTGAATGAAAGTCAAGTTTTGAGGCGCTCTGTCAATCAGCTTAATCAGTTGTTACATTAAGTACCTTGTTATTGTTTTTGATGCAGCATGTGTCCAACAATACTTCAGTGACTCGAAATCAAAAGCTGAAGAAGATAATTTGTCTGATGATCTATAAGGAAATTTTAGATTCAAAATCTGCAGACGAGGCTTTGTAAGGGTCCATATTATGCTTCAACTTATCTTGGACAGTAGTTAGTATATAGAACAACAGCTTACTGTTCTCGTACATTTTATTATTTTTAAGATGAGAATTTGCCAAATACTAGAGCCTCGGGCGTCAAGGTACTACTTCCTATTTCCATGGAAGCAGTAGGTTAAGGTAGGAGCAGTTCTTCGACATTTTGGCTATACTGTTGTTGCCTTGCACGGATGTTTGCAGACCAAAATTCAGGTACTGCAGCTACAGTTCTGAATAACCCCTAGAGAAACCTTTCTATGCTTATCTATGTTAAGTTTTTCTATGTAGCCTCAATTATTTTTTACAGTTCCTTAATCTTGTAGACTTCAAGATCAGTTCGCGTATTGTTCGACCCCTGCTTCCGGTTTGCGGCAGATGTGTCAAAAGTTCTAACGGGCTGTTTGGTAAGTGGGATTATGGTTGGGAATGGGAATAATAATCCCTAATCTTTATAAACCCCATGTTTGGTTGGTGGAAATTATGATATAAAATGGGAATGGGCTTGGGAATAATTAGCTTGTATTCCCTACATTTTATTACTTGGAGGGGCAGGTAATATTTTGGGGGGAATTCACTGAATTGTTAAAAAGACAATACTACCCCCTCTTTTGTGACATATATTTACACTTTTTTAATATGTAAAGGGTAATCTTGTAAATTATGTTTTTAACCCCTCTATTATTCCCACATATCAAATATAGGATTTAAAATTTCTCAATCTTATTTCCAAAATATGTCAAACAAGGGATTGAGATTATTTCATAAATTCCCACCTATTAATTCCCATTCCCACTCCCACCCTATATTCCCCAAATTCCCATTCCCATTCCCATTTGCCAAACACCCCCGTTAGAGAACTAGCAAGTAGCATAAAAAAACAGGCGTCATTGCTCTCCATCAATCCTCTCAGACCACCTCCATGAAGTGTTGCAAGACCTTTTTTAATCCCACCCTCGATACCCACCACCCTGCTCCACCCAACTTTCTTACATTAGCAACTTTTGCCATACCAAGTTTTAAGACCGATTCTTCTGCCCTACTTGAGTGGAAGAATAAGCGAGATCAGAAGACTGCTACGCCTACTAAGGCTCTAACTCCTAAAGAGAAAGAAGGTGGAGGAGACAGAAAAATGTCAAGGCCAACACCGAGCAAGATTGCCATCACAAGCCTAGAGTTAGAAAATAATCCGAATAGGAGGCGGATCAAACTTGGACCTTTCGCAAAGTCCGACTCCGAGTCTCGATCCGACCAAAATGATGTAAATAATGAAATTATTGAGAGAAAATACTAGCAATTATTAATGTATCACACAAATGGGGCGGTTTTTATCGGATGTCCAAATAAATGGATCGGGTTCGGATGCTAAAAATATGAGTCGGATCGGACTTGATTCAAAATGGATTCGGATTCAGATTCGAGTCCATGGTTCGATTATTAAGTGGATCGGATTTGAATTCGGATTTATCCCCATCTGACCCCAAATCCAATTTGTTACCATTCCTACTAATAAGTCTTTTTTTTATTACGTGGATATTTCTCTCTCAAAAAACATGGTTTTTTTTTTTCTCCTCTTGGGAGATTTATTTATTTTGCTATCAGATCATTATTAGGTTCGTTGTTATTCATAGGGAAGATGGTCTGGTTTCAAAAGGGTTTATGATTTTTCATCAATTTTTCGATTAGAACAATTATAACACGAAATCTTAATTAACGTGGAGGACTCTAGATACAAAGGCATCGAAAATCAATGCTCGTGTCAAGTTTGAAGCGGTAGGGATGAAGTTGTGTTTGAGTATGCTTAAAATAATAATCGCAGTTATGATTATAAAAATTGTGCTGATTTAAAATTCAAGTTTTATAATCGTATTAGATGTTGTATAACTCATTACTAATTATATTATTTATTCCGTAAAAAAAATGTAGGATGGAGTGAGCGATTTCCCACAATATTGTTAAAACAAAAATAAATTTCCTTTATGCGTCGATTTTTAAAAAAAATTCCCCAAGTAACATCCAATAAGGATCGGTGTTGGGTGTCAAATTTTTTTTGATTTGGTTCAGCTTAAACCGCTAATGGCAATAGTGGTTGTAGCTTTAAAACCGCTAATACATTTAGCGGTTCAAGAAAGAGATTGCCTTTTACTATTAATAGCTCTCTTTTCCTCCTTACTTTTTTTTTTTAACAAACTTTTCCAGTTTTCCTCGTTACTTTGTGTAAGGTAAGTACGAAGGAAAAGAGCTAGTGCTGTTAATAGTAAAAGGCGGTCTATTTTCCTCCTTACTTAATTCACAGCTTCCTTCCCTAACAACCTAAGCCGCCAACATTAATATTGCTAAGTTCAAAGATACCAGATTTCAATAATAACGGGTCTCTTTGCCTTTTTTTTTTAAAAGAAAAAAAAAAAAACAAAACCGCTAATATTGTTAGTGGTTTTAACATAAAACCGTTGACGACATTAGCAGTTTTAAGCCAAATCAAATAACAATCCTACATGGACGGTATTTTGGGAATTTGTTTTTAAATTGATGTATAAATGGAATTTATTTTTGTTTCAACAATAATGAGGGAATAAAAACAATTAGGAATTATAGTATTCTATGATATTCCATTCGTTTCAAAATGATATTCTTTTAGAATATTTTGTGTCATAAATTAAGGTAAGGAAATAATTTGAAATAAAGTACATTTAGACCTTTAAAATACAATGAAACCATCATTTTTTGGAATAAAGTACATTGGGACCAATTTTTTTTTTTTTTTTTTTTTTTTTTTTTTTTTTGGATTAGGTTCATTAAAATGAAAATAATATGAATAATGAGAATAAGTGAGGAGTTAAAATAGAAAGTGGGAAGATTGTTTTAAAACACACAAAATCAAAATTGAGAAGATTATTTTGAAGTGGAGGGAGTACGTGTTCTGGACGGGTTGTGGCTGATCCAACTCATCGAAAGCGGGTCAAATATGAATCTGGTTGTCGGAAAATTGGATATGATTTCCTTTTCTTTTTCCTTTCTTTCTTCACCTGGGGAATTAGAGAAGGAGGTTGTTGCGTTGCTGAAGCGGGTTCAGAAATTATCGATGACTCAGGATATTGGGGTGCATGCGTACTGCTACTCATATTTTCACTAGGATATATGTTTTGCTATAGCTAGAGGAGTGGGGGCCTAAATTGTATCTTAGCTTCCCACTGATTTTTTTTTTGTAGATTGCATGACTTTGTCTGTTTTCGATTTATAATAATAATAATAATAATAATAATAATAATAATAAATAAAAATAAATAAATAAATAAAAATAAAAATAAAAATAAAAAATAAATAATAAACCTTTAAATGCATTACAAAGTTCTCCGGCACAAAATCAAATGAAAATACATTTGAATAGTGAAATTATAAAAATTAAAAAAAATCCAATTTGTCTTTAACAATAGCGAGAGGGACATGGTGAAACTTGGGGCAGTCGAGACCATTTGGGCGTCGACATCTTTCTGTCAATTCTGGACATTCTATGATAGTGAGTTTATTTAGGGAGGTGAGCTTGCTAAGGCCTTCTGGTAGATATGTCAATTTGGGACAATCGATCAATTCCAGATCTTCAAGAGAGGACAAACAACTTATCCATTCCGGTATTTCCCTCAACTCTTCATTTTGTTTTAGTTGCAGATAATGGAGGTTCGTCAAATGTTGAAGGCCACTCGGAAGACCCACCATTTTAGGAAGTATTACAAATTGCAAAGAGCGAAGATTAGTTTTGAAGGCTTTCCAAGGCATCATTTCATCTCCCTCTCCACTTGCCGTTGGTTGTTCATTTACTGATACATCAAGCACTGCACAACTCCAAAAGGTCAACTTCTCCAATGCAGTCAGACGTTCCAGGCCTTGAGATATGCTTCTCAACTTATTACATCTATAGAATTTCAAACGTCGGAGAGAATAAGATAGAGTTGCAAACGCTTCTCCTAGACTTTTAGTGTTCACTAGCTCATCATCTAATTCGACAATTAGCGAAGAAAGCTGGTGCAGATATTGTTTAGGAAGGGACATAAGTTGGTCTTCCACACTATCCATTGCCAGCTCCTTCAACTTCAAATCACCCCTTGTCGAACCAGAACAAGATGCGGTGGTTGTTGATAGAGTTGTAACAATCTTCACTACTGAAAGCCTCTCATTGGTCTCAGTTAGTCTCAACACCTCCACTTTTGGACAAAGTGGCAGGAATTTCAACTCTGGACATTTGCATATAACTAATTTCAAGAGATTACAAAATTGCATGGATAGTTGATGCTGATCATATTGTTGGCCCGCCTCAACTAATTCAGATGACGATGTACTTTCTGAATCATTTGTACTCTTAATTGCTTCTACCCTTTTCCACCATCCTTCTAGTTTTTTCATTTCCCGCAATACAAGTACTTCAAGAGATGGGAAGAATAGAGTTTGCATCCCTTGCGATTTTGATGATGACGAGGAAGTTTCACATACACCATTCTCCATATATTCCACACTATGCATACACATAATCGAAAGATGCTTCAAGAAACGTAGTTGACTAAACACAGGGACTTGTTGACAACTGCAACTGTAAAGGTGAATTTTAACCAAATATGGGAGTGTAATACACAAATCACCCCTCCTTGCCCAACTTGGGAGCTTCTGACCCTTATACCATTTAATCTTAAGTTTCCTTAAATTAGAATGCGGTTTGAGGCCCTCCAGCACAGCTTCATAATGGCTACTGTCATTAACATCTGTATTTTGAAAGTCTATTGTCAATTCGGTCAGCCCCTGTTTCTTGGTCAGGTTTGCTTCTACTTCTTCTTCTAGCATGTTCTTTTCAAAATCTCCGAAGATCATTATATGCAGGTCACCTCTTAAGTTATTGAGTTCCTTTAGATCATTCAATTTAGCACTACTGTTGGGCTTGTTTGTTAACCCTGCTGAATGCTCATAAATTACTTTAAATTTAGGCAGCCTATTCAGCGAAATCAATCCTGCTAACCCCGATGGCATGTGAGTCAAAGCACAATTTCTAACATCAAGGCTCCTCAAACTAGCGAGTTTTCTAATATTTTCTGGTAGAGTTCTAAGGTGTGAACACCAACGTAGATTTAGTGTTTGCAAATTCTGAAGATCTGTGATTGAATCAGGGAGTTCTTCAATATCTGTTCTAGATAAATTGAGGAATCTCAGGTGAATCAGCTTACCTATTGAACTGGGCAAACTCTTGAGGCTGAGGTGATGTAGATCCAACACCCGCAAGCAGCTAAATCTTCTTATTAACTGTTGGCAAACTGATTCACTAAATGTAGACCCATCATATATTTGCTCTGGCACAAGAAACGTACGCATCAGCTTCAGATTAAACATGCCATTTGGAATTTTCCACAACGAAGTCAAACGATAAGAAAAGGACAAGTGGAGGATTCGATCATCAAAGTTTCTTTCTGCAAACTTTGCAAGCTTGCACTTGACTCCCGCCACTTCTTGAGCAAGATCATGCATCAAGTCGTGCATTTTACAACCCGTAATAGCACCCCAACCATTTTTTATTATATCCTGGAAAAAGCCCCTTTGCAGCAAAGTTTGAAAATAGTCCTCCGCAGCCTCATCTAGGCTTTGGTTTTCATTGGTTTCTGGAATAATGAAACCCTCTGCCATCCAAAGCTCTTTCAACAATTCTTTGTCTAATTCAGTGTCTTTCGGAAACAAAGAGCAATATGCAAAACAATTTTTCAATGGCGACCACAGGTGATGATAGCTGAGCCTAAGAATGCTCATAATATCACTTTGGCTCTCAGGTATTTTTGCTAGACTTGTTTCCTTGATTGACAACCACTTTCTCTCCTCCTTACCATAAAGCAGACTGCCTACGGTTCTTATGGCCAAAGGAAGTTTCCCACACTTCTTAACAATCTCCTTGCCTACCTCCACTAAGCATGGATTTTGTTGAGCTTCTTCATTGAATGCCATCTTTTTAAATAATTCCCAGGACCTTTCTTCTGATAGACCTTGTAATTCGTAAGGAAAAAAAGTGCCCATTATTTTGGCCACCTCACTTGATCGAGTAGTTACCACGATTTTGCTCCCCTTTCTACCAACCTTCAAAAGATCCCTCAACTCGAGCCATTTCTCACGATTTTCATTCCACATGTCATCTAGAACAAGCAAGTATTTCTTATCACTGATTTCTTTCCGCAATTGACCTTGCAGCTGTTCCATCTCTAACTTGGGTATCTCTTTGTTGGTTGCAGACTTGAGGATCTTCTCAGTGATATCCTTGATATCAAAGACATCTGAAACACAGACCCATAATCTCATTTCAAAGCATTCCTCAACCTCAAGATCATTGAATATGAATTTAGCTAATGTTGTCTTCCCCATGCCACCCATTCCCACAATTGTGATGACAGGGAGCATCTTGTCCCTCTGCTCGTGCTCGCCGTCAGTGGAAGAAGAAGCAAGAAGCATGTCCAAGATGACTGTCTTATCATCATCTCTGCCAATAACTTCCTCAGCATCAACAAAAGAATAAGTCTGATCTCTCATAGACCTCTTCATTACTCTCCTTTCCTCATGAGAGCAGGGTACAAAGTTAAACTGTGTACCATCACTGACTATGTCAGCAAGCTTTTCCCGAATTTTTTTGATCTTTCGGGAAACACGGAAGGCAAAGGCTATCTGATTGTCGCGGGAGAAGAATGTTTGCACCTTCTTATTTCCGCCCATGAATTGTTTTCGTGCAGCAATAGTAGCAAACTCATCAAACAAGTCATCGGCAGCATAGACAACAGTGGTAAGCCTCTCAAGCCAACCACGAACAGCATCGTCAGATTGCCTCTCTTCAGCATCCAACAGCTTCCCTTTGATAGTGTTGATGGTATCCTTGAGCTTCTCGAGCCGAGCCTTGAAGCCCCAAGCTGAGGCAATCTCAGCAAGGGCCTTTGATCCCAGACTCTTCAGGACTTCCTCTGCAATGCCAAACACTACTACTTCAGCCATTATCAGAGTTTTTGGTGATTCAAGTGAATGGTTGTGAAGAAAGATCAAGGATTAGAAGATGATAATGTAGGCCATCTACGTTAATTCAATCAGTGAAGTTAGTAAGGACTCTAAGGAGTTGGCGGAGTACTAAAGTCTATTTGAGTGTACTATAGACTAATCAACTCAATGCAAGGGCAAGTGGTCCCGACCTCGAGTTTGAAGACTGTCTTTTTCTTGGAATTTTTATGAATGATCCAAATTGATCATGTGATATGTTGAATGGAAATTTTTGTGGATACCTACCGCAATGACTTGATATTCAATAAAATTCAACATAATTAGTGAGTACGAGTAATTTTTTAAAAATGAACTTGTCAAGGGCCCAATCGGGTTCAAACCGGTGTGACGTATTGAGGTGAACTTGATACTAGTCGGAACTCGGAAGTCATATTGCTACTCGTGTTCCTTTTGAAAACTGACAACAAAAGCTAATAACTAACAAACCTCAAGACTTTAAAACAAAACTGTATGCAAGTGCTTAGATGATTTCTGGCTGTATTATTTACTTAGTGAAATGGTAATGTAGGGGCAACATTATGCAAGATTATCAGATTTTATTTTTTGGTGATTCAAGTGATGATTGTGAAGAAAGTTCAAGGACTTGAAGATGATATAATGTAGACCATCTGTAATAACTCAATCAGTGAAGCTAGTACAGAATCGTTCAGTGTAATACTATTGACTAATCAAGACTAACTTTGAACTCCATACTTGATATCTAACGATGACTTGAGAGTTGAGACTCAATAATTCATATTTCCTCTGTCACTTTTATATTGTTACATTTGGTTTTTACATGGGTGTTAAGAAAAGACCTTGGGAGTATGTAATATGAGAATATTTATTTTGAAAGTAGGTGAATGTTTTGGTAAATGGAAATATTTGCTTTGATCGTTGGTAAATATTTTGTTAAATGAAAATAGTTGTTTTACTGAGAATATGTAAATACTTCAGTTTATTTTTTGCTTGCTTGATACATACCTTAAATGTCAAAAATTGTAGGTAGGTGCTTTGATTATTTATTTTCTTATGTACTTGATGAAATGGTTGGTGTAGGTGCAACATTATGCAAGGGATCAAACAGAGGACTTGGGACAATTTTGGCTGGATCATTGCCGTTTTTCATTGAGTTTGTTGCCAATAAATCTAATCATCACTTACGCGCTATCTTCATTGCATTTGCGGTTTATTTTATTTGTAGGCCAGGCTATATTCGACTATTCAATCCTATGAGCACTTTCTTCTATAGTTCTATTATATAAGCTGACTGATAGTTTAATTTTGCCATGGCAGGAACATCAGCAGATCAGCTACATATATTAGATTCTTCCCATACATAAAAAAGAATTATGATTATGGGTTGGTGAACTCTTTGCTGACATTTAACCCTGTAAAGACCTTGGTACTGCCTTAAAATCTCAACCTCACCTCTTTCCTGATCCCACCCTCGATACCCACCACCCCGCTCCACCCAACTTTTTGCCTAAGCAGCTTCAATTCTGCCAACAATGGAGACGGTTGCTAGGTTGGATTGGATCATTGAGGAGGTAGAAGAGCTTGGTAGGAGAGCTTAGTTTAAGGAGTTTAAGGCAGGGGATGACATTATTCTTAAGTGTGATGATAAACCAATTAGTATTTTAGTAATGGTTACCATAATCATCTGCATTCCCTTGGTTTTGAACTTTTAATTAATGGATTTCAGAATGATATCTAATTGATTGTACTTAATATGTTAAAACTGTCAAAGGATAAAATTCTGCCCAAAAAAAAGAAAAAATCTGCCAGAAGGGCCCAACCGGGTTCGAACCGGTGACCTATTGATCTGCAGTCAATTGCTCTACCACTGAGCTATGGACCCATTGTTGTATAGTTCAAAGAAAAATATTTATTTAACATGACTATTCGATTTACCATATATTAGTAGAAACTTTCAAACTAACATCTTGCATATGTAATTTAACTTTAATTTATTTTACAATAGACCGTATATCAAACTTTCATATTAATATTATACAGTATTAATTTATTATGAAATGAAATAACACGGAGTATTTTATTTTTTTTTTTCAAGAAGGTAAGGTGGTGGACTCCTTACTAAATCAAACCTATCATGTCTTATGATAAATTATGTGTAGGGCTATATATATAAGAAAAGAGAGGAATAATAAAGCAAAAAGGAGAGTAGTAACTAGTAAGTTTCTACCTCCTAGTAGAGCTGTCAAAAGCTGACCTAATCTAAATTATCGATTCGAACTCGATTACTAACCGATCCGTTTGAACCCAGAAAAATGGTGACCCAAACCAGATATGACCCAACCTGAAACCAACCTTAGACCCGAGTTAACCCGAGTATTTGAGACTCGAACCCGAACATGAACCAACCCGTAAATAATTGACCTAAACCGAACCCGACCTGGCCCGAGATTGACCTAAACCCGTTTTAACCCGTCAAAACACGAATTTAACCCGACCCGAATTTAACCCGACCAGTTACTAACTCGACCCGAATTTAACCCGACCTATTACTAAATCGACCCGAATTTAACTCGACCTATTACTAACCTGACCCGAATTTTACCCGACCTATTACTAACCCGACCCAAAATTCAACCCGATTTGTTACTAACCCGACCTGAAATCAACACGACTTGTTATTGACTCGACCCAAATTCAACTCATATTGTTTTTTTTTTGTTTTCCTAAATTTATCTTCAACTTCCATATAACTATTTTTTTTTTTTAAGAAACTACCATATAACTATTTAAGCTCCTTTTATTGGTTCCTTTTTTTTTCTAATTTTATAATTCACTTGCCTATTTAATCTTATTTAAACATTTTAAATCATGCCATTCAAATGTTTCAAAAAAAAAAAAAATAATGCCATTAAAAAAAACGTTAACTCGGATATGAACTTATAAAAAATAAAAAATTTAGATGATTTCAAATAAATAAGTTTAGAAAGAAAAAAAAAGTTTAGATAATTTCAAATAAAGTACCTCGGATATCTTATTTAAGTTGGAATTTGTTTTGTCTTATCTAAATCCGTTTGAACTTATAAACTCAATTATGAACTTATTTAAATTGTTTTCCCTAAAATGAGTAGAAGCATTGTGAATACAGACCGAATCTATTTTAACTTATCCAAACTAAACCTATTTTATCCGAATTTATATGAACTTATAATTATTGTGTTTTATCCAAACTTATTTGAACATGTCATATCGAACATGAACTTATTTGAAATTGTTATCCCTAAAATGAGTGGAAAAAATGTTAATAGATCAGAATAGGGGTTGAACTTATCTTTTAAAAATCTAAAATAAACCTATCTTACTGGAAATAATATGAACTTATAATGTATATATATCTTATCTAAACGTACATGAACTTATTAGCTCGAATTTAAACTTCTCCGAAATTATTTCTCTTACAATAAATGAAGAAATTGATAATGATTAAATGTGAACGTCATTACATAAACTATTAACTAACCGACTCAAAAAATATACCCGAACCCGATATGACCGGACCTAAAATCAACCTTAAACCCAGATTAACCCAATATTTGATACCCGAACCCGAACATGACCCGACTTGGAAGTGACTCGACCTGATTATAACCCGCAAATTATTGACTTGCCGACTTGAACCCGAAAATGACCCGAACCCGAGAATGACCCGACCTAACTATAACCCGCAAATTATTGACTTGAACCGAACCTGACTTGAACCCGAGAATGACCCAACTTGAAAATGACCCGACCTGATTATAACCCGCAAATTATTGATTTGAATCGAACCCGACTCGCACCCGAGAATAACCCAACTTGATTATAACCCACAAATTATTGACTTGTACTGAACCCGACTCGAACTCGAGAATGACCTGACCTGATTATAACCCGCAAATTATTGACTTGAACCGAACCTGTCTCGAACTCGAGAATGACCCTAACTCGTTTTAACCCGTGAAAACCCGAATTAAACTCGACCTATTATTCACCCGACCCGAATGTAACCCGACCTTTTATTGACCCGACCCGAATGTAACCCGACCTTTTATTGACCCGACCCAAACCTGACAAGATGTACGACTCAACGTGACCCGACTCAAGCATGACCCAACCCGAACCCGACCTGCATAGGTTACGCGTTAACCCGATACGACCCAACCCGAGCTGACCCGACCCACACTAACCCGACCCAAACCCAACCCGTTTATCCGAATTGACAGCTCTACCTCCTAGGCTCCAAGTCTGATCTGAACTTAATGGCGTCATGGCACGGTCGTGTGGACATAACTCAATCTACATGGCTATTGGCTACCTATTCCAACATAGAACAGCAACAAGATATTAAGATGTATAACTACTGTATAAGCATAGAACATGATATTTATGTATTTATTTAAAACATAAACATCTAAAAAAATAAATTACCAAAATATATTTTGAAAACTGTAAACAGTCAATCCAAACACAGGACAATCAACCAAGAGTCCAAGTTCAAAAATAGTAAGGACCAAAAGACCAACGTTTTGTTACATATTTACAACATCAAATCATACAAGAGAGAAGAACAATGACAAAATAAACAACAAACACATGAAGATAAGATATTTTTGTTATACATCCTATTTAGTATAAAAATGGGTGGTCAGTTATCTATCTGGAAAAACTAATGGCTTGTGTCTCAAATACTGTATTTTACAGGTGGAGAGGAAGTCCAAGGAACTTATTTGGATGGAACACGGGAAAATCAAAAGTTGATGAGAAACCACAGCATAAGTACCATGACATTGATCTTCCTTTCTCACCTTCTCTGGTCTCCAAAACATTTCTAAATGGTACTGTTTCCTCTTTTTTCTCTATCTTTATATCATCAAAATGCATGATATTTATTTCAAAAAATATACTACAATTTAATATTATATTTCAAGAAGTAAACTTTTAAATTTCCCATTCCATATGATTAAATTTGAACCCGTATGTATTATGCATACTTCGTATTATCATAATCTGTATAGACTGATTAAGGATAACATTGAATACTTCTAGACATCTGTAAATCTGGAGCCACACTAGTGTCATATCTCGGTATCGTTTTGTTGGAAGTATTAAACTAGCAATTCAGATACATAATTTGGTCTTATTCCTGTTAATAATATATTTTGTTGGGAATAATATTGACTGGCAGGAAGAGAACTGAAATGCTGTTACAGAGCAAGCATTGATGGATTTAATGCAATCGACTTCCACAAATTCTGTGACTTTAAGGGCCCTTGTGTTATAATAGGTTACACAAACAACAAGCCCTTAAAGTTTGGAGCTTTCAATCCAGAAGGTTACAGAAGCACAGATGATTACTATGACACATTTGAGGCATTCCTCTTTTACTGGCAAGAGGATGGGAATCCTGATCCAATAATACTACCCAAAGTTGGGGGCAGTGGAGCTGCCCTTTTCGATTATGCCCGTGGGGGGCCACAATTTGGCTCCGATGGACTGCTCATCGGCCCACCCCTAACTCCTGTCATGGGTGTGTTTACAGGACCTGATCCGAGTTCAGGTGCAGGTGATCTCAGGCAAGCAAAGTCTAGGCTGGGGTTATCCTATGCTAAGAGACCTGATGGAAAGGAGTCTATCTTCGGGGATGAATTCAACGAAACCTTGAAGAGGTCCAAGTCTTCTGCAGTCCAGACATTGCAAGATTATACGTATGTATTGTTTATTATCTTCCTTGTACAGCAAGATAAATAATCAATGGATGAAGACATTTTAGAGCTTTTTATTTCTTTGCACTAACAGTTTTCAATAGCTTTCTAGATGGGTGGCCAACTTCCCTAGACTTCACTTTACTTTCGTGGATTAACTAATAATAGCAGAAGCATCAACAGCATTACTTAAATTAATTCAGAGTTCTAACATTGTCCAAAAAGATAGGATAATTAGTCTGATACCAGATTTCACTTTATATTATATCAGAAGATTAAACAAATTCCACGAAAAGGACATCACCCCGCCTCCATCAAACAACAAAATTGGTATGAAGGATGTGGCAAAAGAGGTTTCCAAACTTATTCCATGACTTTTAGCAGTAGGATGAATAGGTCTTGTGGAAAGAGTTCTTAGAGGCCGGCGAATCCAATTTTGAAGAATCTTAAGAGGGTTTAGAAGAAGAGAGTTAAGTGATGTAGCCCTTTTGCAGTGCTTTTAATTAAAGTCCATTACTTGCAAATTCTTTAATCAGATTCTTGCTAAAAGGAGAGTTCAAAAGAAGGGGGAAGTGGAATAATGAGGAAACTTCAATTTATAGAGAATATGACATAACTTGCCTGAGTGATCCAAGGGCCAGCAGAGCTTTTTCATGACACAAACGAGTTGCTGCATCGCCTTTTTCTCTTCCACTAAAAAATGGGTCTTTGACATCAAGTTTGAAATCCTAAATAGAAAACATTGTGTTCACACCTTTAAATATGTAGAAATTTGAAAAATATTTCAACAGCAAAACAAGTTTAACTTAAACCATTTTTTAAAAATCATATTATGCTGCATTTCCTGTTTTTTTTCTGACTAGCAAGTCATGGTTACTTAAATTAACTAAGCACAAATATTAACATTGATAAAGCAATAATAAATCTTACTAAAACAAAATTAATTTTTCCTTATGAGGTTTTGTGGGGCAAAATAAAGATAAAAAAAGAAAAAGGAAGTAAGAAAGGGACTGGAGTACTTGAAAATGACAGCCTCGGTGCTTTCCTGAAGCCTGCATTCATACATTGATCGCTAAGTGGTGCTACTTAGTGTTAAGTCACAATGCAAAAGGTGAAAGCAGTAGCTTTAACAAAAATGTCACCTTTTAATTTGATGCACTACTACTGCAGCTGGACTGATGGTTCAGTATTATATTTGCCCCCTGCAGTGACTCTGAGGATGGCAATCACCTAGAAAAGGCAGGGCCAAAATTTTATTATGCATGCATACGTTGGCTCGTTTCTATTCATTTTTATCAGTACTTCACAAGCAAATCAGTGTTTGTTGATGCAATATAATTTGTTACAATAGAAGCAGCATCATGGTGATGATGTTGCCTGATTATGACTAGAGGACCCCTGGTTTTAGGGTGTTGATTCTTATGTTACTCGGACTATTCATATCACCTCAAGCACTCATGTCCGATCCTTGGCACTTCAGTCCATGGGTATGGGCACTTGACAAATATACATGTGCCTGACAATAGTGCCAGAGTTCAATTAACACAAGATACATAAGTATCAATACTTAAGATGAAAGTGTAGGAATTATGCCTAAAATGTTAATGTAGTAATTAATTATACAGAAGATATATAGAGATTTCTCAGCTGGCCCTTACTGAAACAATGTCTGCAGACTGCAGTAACAGACTAACAGTATTACAGTAACACACCAAAGTTCTGTGAAAAGCTTCATCTCAATTTCATGCCATAATGAATTATTAACACAACTAAAATAGTCGTTATGAAGGGTAAAAAGTGTAATCTTGCTATATCTCCAACATTGAAAAGATAAAAGGAGACAAGACAAGAAGAAAGAAGAAAAGAAACCCGGAAAAAATAAAGGGGATTGGGGAGATGGGGCTTACATGTTTGATTTTTACTATGAAAAACATGTAAACTAAACTGTAAAAGGATATGGACAAAAAAGAAAGGAAGAGATAAAGCATATTAATGCTAAATCTTGTCATAATATGTTAAAAACTGTGAGGAAAGTAAAAGAACATGAAAAGCTGAAGGACAGTTCATTTACAGAGTTCTTTTCTTTCAAGCTGCATTCATACATAGTATCCGACCTCAACTTCAAGTCCGAGTAACAAAGAAAAAAGTTAAGTGCAGCAGCCTCAACCAAAATGTTGCTTTTTTGAGTAAAGTGCTGCATAATTATCATTCAATGATTGAGACAGGGTGTGCAAACATAGGCATAGGCTTCCATATTCCATGATATGAGGGCATTATTACGGAGAAAAGTTTTGAAGGGCTAAAGCCATCCACCCATGAGAAACAACATTTGTCAATTCGCTTGCTGATGATTGGTTATGGTCTATATAAATTCTCCAAAATTATAAGTAGTCAGGAAAATATATGTCAGTGCTATAATAAGTTACAGCTATAGAAAGGTCAGTTCTTTTTCAACAATCAAAGTTAAAAATAACTAATGTTTATCAGCAAAAATCTACAGAAGAGAAAATTTTAGGGAAACTAGTTCACTCAGACAAGCAACTCTTGGGTGGGACAGTCTCACATCCACACTAACTTATTGTGAGACGCTAAAGGTTATCCTTAAAAAAGTTAGTCATCCCTTGAAATAGATGAAGTCACTCTAGTATCACTATGCTATTGTGAGACCAACTCATATAAGACTTTGTTCACCCATACAGTCTAGTTCACCATCAACCTATGATGGCATTACAATTTCTTACATACACCCGCTGAAGATCTAAATCTTGCTTGTGGGTGTACCTAATTCGAGTTACACCTAGGTTGCGTGGTGTACTAGTGTATGCATATTGAAGATAACTTTTGAGGATCTGCAATAGTACTGCCTGACTATTCATTGTAAAATTGAAAATATCGTAAAATAGGTTTCTGACTGAAGGAATAATTTGTCTTATTAGAATGCAAAAGGTTAAGTTAAAGCAGACAGCCAGACATGCTTGTTGACAAATCAGGGTTGTTGCCCTAGAAAATAATGAGTAACAATAACACTTTAGAATAACTAGAAAATTTGATACACAATAATTCAGAAAACTGAAAAATGTACATAAGCTGCTTCTGTTAATGAAGCTTATAAATAGTAGCCAAAGGAAAGTTAAGTCAAGACATACAAGGACCACTAATTATCTCTAAAGGCGATTTGTAAAAGTGATTGTCACAAGACAAATTTCCAAGTGATTTGAACACATAATAAAGTACTTAAACTGATGTAACCTTACATAGTTACATGCATACTGTAGGTTCAAGCTCCGATTATGACAAACCAAGAACACACAAAAAAGGCGTTGTCTTGGATGATTTTCATATTACATAGCAGTAAAAGATAAAACTGAGTCAGGCATCCTTGTTTAGGTCATGCTCTTGAACCACACAGACCGAGTAATGATCCAGCAATATTCCAAACCTCTCTCATTTGGAAGACAGAAAACACAAGTTGTGATGGTTCCTATTGGTTTCAGAAGGGATTTTGATAGGTTAGGGCATTGATTGTGTCATATCCATCATAAAGCATACCCATATTTCCATCATATCCCATGCAATCCATGTTAGCAGAGTAGGGTGACATGCAGCCAATTTGATTAAGATCATCAACATGTTCAATCTCGGTGAAAGTTGCATATGATGAACTTGGAGAAATACCTTGGTGAGGCTGCCATGTAGACATTGGATTCTGAAAGTCACATTGTGGGATGTAATCAGTTGCCATATTTTGTCCTTGAGAGAAGTCCTGTATTAAGCCATACAACACCAAAGGAACAAGTTTCAATATCCTATCAACCAAGAAAAAAAGTACATGCAGGAAGCACTCTTACGAAAGAAACCAAATATTTTACCTTGGAGGAATCAAGAATCAAATCAGGTGAGACCCACATGCTTGGAGACTGCGAGCTCAATGATGCAGTTGTTTCAAAATCTGCCCTTGGTGTGATGTAAGGAGAAGAAATAGGGGTGGAATAGTTGCTGCTGTTGTACTGATTGTCACTGGAGCCACTCAAGAGCTCATTTGAAACTTCAGTAGGCATGTACTCTCTATTGCTTGAACTGCTTCCAGCCCTTTTAGATTTCACCTCTTCATTAAAACCGCTCTTTTTAACCACACGACACAAGGCAAAAGCTCCCTGGGAGAAGGAATTTCACACAAAGGATTGATATTAATATATGGTTCATCAGCTGATCAACTCTGTTAGAATTAGGAGATACCAACTGTTCTGAGTTTCTTACTTTAGTATATGGTGTCATTTCATCACACAGGCGATACTCATGCATCACCCAATCAGTTCTACTTCCTAAAGGAGCACGCCCTTGATAGAAAACAAGGGTCTTCCGGTAGCCAGTCACAGAGGATTCACATACCACTTTCCGGTCTTTTCCAGTGGCTTTCCAGTAGCCAGCCCTGGTGGCTCTATTTGAACGTGAGCCATTTGGATACTTCTTATCTCTTGGGTAGAAAAAGAACCACTCCATATCGCGTTTGGGAAGAAATGATTTGTCTACAGATCATGCATATCAAAATGTGAAAAGGGATCAAAGAACCTTCTCTTTTTATGATTAAAAAATATTTCATAATCATATGCAAAGCAAGTGAAGAATAAAACAAAGCCGATTCAATTGGCTTTAGGAGTAGAAAGTTTGATACCCCACCTAAAAATAATCTAGTATGTAATGAGTAATCTAAAGTTAATAAGGAAAAAAATATATCATATAAATTCAGGGAGAAAACATGCTTTTTAGTAGTTAAGCAGGCTTCATTTGAAATCTGAAACATAATAGATATGCAATTGACAAAATCTTTCTGGCAAGATGACATAAAATATTCAACTCTCAGCATCAACTTTTTGAAAAATGAATGGTACTGTGCTATATTACCTGGTAATTCCCAAGGATCAAACTTATAAAAATCGATCACAGGAATCACTTCGAGCTCGATTTCTAGCCCTTCAACCTTCCTTTTCAAGTAGTAATCAACCAACTCCTCATCAGTAGGATGAAAACGAAAACCGGGTGGTAATGTCGCACCTTCCATTATGTCACTCCTTCTAAAAAACGCTCTAACTACTATCAAGTCAACCTCTATCAAAGGGGAAAGAAAACACAACAGTACACTCACTCAAAGAAGCAATTCCACAAACAGTTGGTGGGTGTCTAAATCTATAGCTAAGTGCCCATGTTACACCTGTTTACAATCTTAAAAATCCAAAAATAGAAACTCTTCCCAATACAATATTTGGCCTCAAAAACTGTAAATAATTCCCATAAAATGCATCCTTTATACAACAATATCATTTTCTGGCAAAGTCCTTCAATTTAATCTTAGTGGGTCAAGAAATAATCCCCCCACTAAATTCCCCAATTATAACCAATTAAAAACAAAAAACCTCTTCAAATTACTAAAAAAATCTAAAGTTTAAGCGAAACCCACAAGTTTAATTCAGCTATAAACTATGAAAACTTAGCTAAATTTACCAAAGTTGCAAACTTTTGAAGTACCCAGAAGCTAAAAATGTTCAAGTTAGTGTTTTTTTTACCAAATTTGGCGGCTGAAAGTGCAGAATTGCGGTTACAGGGTAAGAAAAACGAAGATGAAGAAAGGCGGGAAAGAAGAGGGAAAAAGATGAGTGTAAGAGGAGAAGAAAGAGAGGGAGGAAGAAGGTATATATAGGTGATGGAGAAGGGGGACAGGCAGTCCAATTTTGCAACACCGAAAGAATGAAGAGTTTGCTTGTCTGGAGTGCTCCTCTAAAATTCCAACCTTGTGGGACCCTTGCTCTCATAAGCATCACTTACCCTGTTCACATTATTGTTTTTTTTTTCAATAAAGGTACAAGTAATAAAAATGTTTATGTGTGGTAGAGCTATAGAGTTGATCATGAGCCAATCGAGTTATAAGTCATAATTGTAACTCGGTTTGGGCTAGGAGTGAGTTGTCGCTAGAAAATGGGTCAAAGGCTGAAATAGCTATAAACCGCACTATTTTGACCAATAAGACCATAAAAACACAAGGTAAAAACTTAGGTTGAGTGAAATTGGTAAATTTTATTACCCCCTTATAAAAAATGTCTTATATTTTCTTTTGATGAAAATAACATAGGAAAGACTTAAGTGAATACCTACAAATAATAAACAAATTGGTTATGGTAACTAAAATGCTCTATAAGTAAATTGTTTCCATTCATTTCACTGGAGAGTGAATGTAATAATTGATAGGTACCACCTTATCAATTTGGTCGTGGAATCAACTCCTTTAGACATGGTGTTACTATTCAAGATATTAAGAATTTGTTTTCTTATCCCCCTTATTTCTCCAATAAACATGTCCATAGTAATTTATGAAACTAATTAAGTAATTATGCATGTCATAAAATTTGTAGGTGTAGTTCATCTTATTGAATCTAATGCGAATGGAGTATGTAATTATTCCTTGTCATCCGCCATTGCGTTTGTATTATACTTCCTCCATTCTAGTAATATTGCAACAACTGGATTTTTGCATTATTCATCATGATTGTTTGACCACAAATTATGATTTATACGTAAAATAAAATATAGTCATGTGGGGTCTTGTTAGATTCGTTTCGTAAAATACTTTCATAATATCAACTCTTTATAATATTTACTCTTATATAATTATAGATATTTAACATATAAAATGTGTTTTGGGATGCGTAATTTCATCCTTGTTGCAATATTTGTGGAACAGAGGAAGTATGACTTAGGATGACAACTCATGTCTTACTAATATGAAATATGCATTGTCTTTCACATAATTTTTCATTAGAGCTAATTTTACTTGAATAATATATTTTTGTTGATTGAAATCATTCACGTAATAAAATGTCACTCGTATTAGCGGATCAACCTGATTACTTTTTAACACATAGGACTAATAAAAGCTTTGGTATACTCAAATCTTTCTACAAATTGACATACCAACTAAATCATCTACGAAGTACAATTGCTGTAAAAAGGTAGAACTCGTTAGTAGAATACAAGTTTGAAGCTTTGGATGCACTAATGGAGGGAATAAGTGGTTTTCTTGGTCAAGTCATGGAAGTCCAAGTACCTTCCACGTCATCATGAGTAGGACAAAACCACTTTCTTTGCCTTTGGTTTTAAAGTGCTAGCGTCATTGGGCCCAGGCCCAAAATAATAATGGCCATAAAACTCAAAGTGTGTAAACACCATTTTTAAAAAATGACCTTTTCAAGACTTATAAAAGCACGCCAAATAACTACACTTTTTTTAAGTTCACATGAGAAACACAAAAAGATTTGCTTCTTACTCGTTTTTGCTAATTCTTAATTTTCGTATAAACTAATTAAAACTTGTTTAATTAGAAAGTTTCCTTAAAAATACTGCTAATTACACGGATTAAAGTTAGGGTAACATAATAGCGAAAAGCACATTAATATCTTCTTCCTATTAAGATTAACAAAGTAGGAAAAGTTTGCTAATATAACATTACTTTACAAGTGACTTAATGCTTTATCTACTTATCTACTTTAATTTGGGTATAGGGTTCATCGAAAGCTATTACTACCTCAATTATTAAGTATTACTCGTCTATTCGTGTTGCAAAAATGATTATCCTTGATATTAAATACATTATTTAGTTGATTGTTAGAGGTTGAGAAAGGAATACAAAAGAGTCAAAGCTTTGTTCGTTTCACCTAAATTTTAGTAAATTGAAATTATTGTTACTAATTAAACTAGGTATATTTTATAGATTAAATTTGATATTTACGTAATTGCAACTTATTTTTGCTATCTAAACTAGTTTTATACTAGCTTACTACGGAGTAGTATTTTATGTAATGTGAAATTCAAGTTACTGGTTATATATATTGGCTAAAACTAAATATGACTGCTTATCAAAATTGATTTTCGCTAAAGATTACTCCGTACTTTACTGAGGTGGAGAGATCATGACCTTGCTGAACAGAAATAATTTTTTAGGTTTTACTAATCAAGTTACATTATTATTATTATTATTATTAGAGGTTACTACTTTAACATATAAACGAGTAGTTTACTAAATAAAAAAATGACAATAGAAGTAGTGTAGAACCTTACAATACATTTTATGCGGCCAATTGTAATTTAGATTTGGAGAATGTGCAAAAGTAAAGGGTTGCATGCATTTGCACTGATTTGAAGATACTAGAAATAATCTTTTCAAGTGTAAGGTTTGTTATAATCATGTTTGTATGTGAACTTGTGAATAATTGATTGAATTGAATCTCTTTAAAATGCTGTTTTAGGCAAAATCATCATTACTACAAAGTTTGCTGATGATCCAATTACATGGCAAAAGTGGGTTATGTGTTGGTTTTGTCTCCTTTACATTGCAAAAAAAGGTACTTGGGAGTCAGAGAATTTTTTCTTTTTATAAAACTATGAGTTTAGAGTAATCTAATTTATTAAGGGATATTTTACATTAATTAATTACTGCTACTGCTAAGTTTATGGGGCTTGAATTGAAAAAACCAATAGGTGAAGGTACCTAGATACCTCCCATATTTTCAATTTACCTTAATACTCCATAGTTTATTATGTCATTGTAAACCTTTTTGTTTTTTAATCCTTAGTTAGTTTATATATAACCGTGGTAAATAAGATACCCTTTAAAGAAACAATGTAATTACAATATCAACATGCATGGAAGAAAGCAAAAAATTTCTCATACCTTAAACCTTTAACATTTTACTTTAAGTTGATACACTTTTTATCGTCTAAACCTTAAACCTTTAGCATTTTACTTTAAATATTTACCACTCTACCAGCAAAATGTGTTTCATGTTATTATTTTTTTTTTCCTTAACAATTACTTGTATATTTTTATTTTTTAATCATCGTCAAAAACACAGTACAAAGCTAGAATAGATCAACATGTATAGCAAAACAGGAAAGCATTCAAAATTCCTTTTTTTTTTTTTTTTTTTTTGCCTTTTCCATCTTGGTTCATGGCTTAAGGGACAAATATGCCAAGAGTGTTTGAACAATGGACAACATAAGAGGAAAAGAATGTAAAAGAGGGTTTATCAACTATCATAAAATTGTGTGTATTGTATGAAGCAATTATAATGGACGTCCTAAATTTAAGTATAAGGTATAGCTCAAAAGACAAGGTGTGAAAATGATGAAATTTATGCAAATAAAATGAAATTAAAAAAATTAAGAATTTAAAGGTTGGCTTTATAGTTATAAGTGAAAAACTACAAAGTTGAAGGACCACCATACTTATCATGTCCCTATTCATTAATATGCTTTCGGCCCCTTTTGTTCCTTTGATGACATGGAAGTCTAATTAGCTCAACTTAGCCTATAAATCAACATTCTTACTTCCACTATTTATGCTAAACATAAACTTAATTAACTTTTATGCGTTATAATTATAAGTTACCACTTTGTCTTTGTGTATAAATAAAGTGTGATTATAATATTATTTTGTTGATTCGTTAGTCTTAAGTTGGTTGTTGAAGGTGGTAGTTTATTTGGTTTGAAGGGGATCATTGTTGTTCTCTTTAAGGACTTTAATGTATTTCTAGTTTTATGTGCTTGCAAAAGGGGTTAATGATGCTTTAAACGGATCATGAAAGATTAATTGGCGGTTTAGCGCATTTTTTTTTTCTCCTTTTTATAAAATTTGTACTTGTATAAAAGACAATAGTTGGTTTTATAATGTATGATGTACATACTTTTTTTTATAAAAATAAATAAACCTTGTTTACGTGTGATGATTTCGAACAAGATTATTGAACCTGGAACAATTAACTCTTCAATTCATCCTATTATTTTTAATATACAAGTTTTAGATTTGCAACACCAGTATAAACGATGAATATATATGTACCCTTTTGAAGCAAATTAAAAATGAAGTTAAGTTTGAAAAATAATACTCATATCAATTAATCTAATAGATCCTTAGTTGATTATGCTTATATTTTGCAATATGAATTTCATATAAATACTAAAAACTTGTATCAAGTTTTATGTTGTAGGCTTAAGCTAGCAACATTATTATTATGCCAAAATCGTCTTCATACTCTCCCCCCACTTTAATTTAATCTATATGTCTAACTTCGCAAACAACCTTATTAATTATATGGTCGTAATTAATATTCCCTTTAGTACATACATTATATTTGAACATTAATAATTTAGATACATATTATAAAAAATTATAAAAATCAACTTAAAGAAACAAATGTATGGGGTAAATAGATATGTACAATCAAAACTACAGGCATTCTATAAGCTAGTATATACATTCAAAATAATTATCGAGTTTTAGTAATTCTATTACGGAATATTATATAATCTAATGAATTAATCATTAAATGATCAAAAATATATCTTGAAGACATATTAGGAAAATCAAAATAAATGTAACAAAGTAACAATCAACTAAAATGAGACGGAAAGAGCCGTACTACAAGTAAGATAAATAACAACGAACTATGGTCATTGTGTTTGCCACTTTTAATAATTTCATACATATTGGTTTGAAAGTTACCAATTATTTAAGAGATGAAGAAAACATATGAGAATGAAGCTATCATTTGGCTCTCCATTAATGTCCAAAAAGAAACATGCTAAGGAAGTATCTTGGAAGAGCGCAAACTTTTACACTGAACATGAACAATTTTTTAGGGTTGAAACTGTTCTTAAATAGTTACTAGCATGATGTGGAAAGACAAAAAGAAAGAGATTAAACCACTTTAATTTCATGTTGATTACATTATTTTTGGCAGTATCTGATCTAATTGGACACAATGTTTCTGTTGAGAAAGATGCCCTAAAAGACCACAAAGCAATGCTTGTTTTTCCCCCCTTGGGTGTGCTAGATAAATCCAATTAAAGTAGCGTAGATTCAACTTCAAATATAGGGTCAATTCTAAGCTTTTTTTACAAACTACAAGTAATTAAGAAGACATTCTCAATTAAAGCAATGCTTCATTCATATACGTATACAAGTACTTTTCTGATAATTTTTAATTTAGTAATATCAGACACACCGACCTTATTATTAATGATGAATTATTTAGAGGTAGTAATAGGGTAGTTTGAATCATGTTTTGGATTGGGTCATCTTCGAGTAAGATTTGTTCGAGTTGATCATTTTGGGATGGGTTTGAATATGCTTAATTTAATACTTCCTTCGTTCTTTTTTATTTGACCCGCTTTGACTTTTATATTATTCATGACCCCTCCTTTGACCGTCTTTTGTGAATTTTATGTAATAAAAAACATATTCATTAAGATCTTTTTGAATTCGTCTCAATAAGTACTATCATAATATATAACTTTTATAATTTTTACTAATGGAGAATTAAAGTTATTGATCGTTAAAGTTTTGCATTGACAAGCGTGATAAAAGAAGCAGGTCAAGTAAAAAAGAATAGGGGAAGTAATTGAAAAAAAGGTAAATTGAAAGTTTGAGTAGAGTTTAATTTTCAAATCGGGTAATTAAATACTGTGGATTCTGCTTAGTCTGATCTATTAATGATCATCAAATCGAAATACAACATAGCACAAAGAAATCTTATGAATTTCCAAGTACGAGTGTTCTAATTCTATGTATTATCACAAGTTCATTTAATATCTCACGTTAAACTAAAATAAAAGCACAGTCTTTCAATTGAAAAAAAAAAATGTTGACTATTGAATCATGTCACTAATCTACCAATTTAATTCCTATAATATATGAAGGAATTAACGTAGAATTTTTTGGATTTGGATTTGCTTTATAATGGAAAATAATTTAACCTGATTAATAATAAATTAATAAGTTATAGACTAGTTAATGTGCATGAATATCATGCACATTTGCTTATTTATAGGTCCACACTCCACAGTGTCAAATTGTAGTCGCATGTGGACAAATAAATAATGTGAAGCCATATTCGATCATATTAATTAATTAGAAGTATGTTAATATGTTATTGATATACTCCGTACTGTATAGATTAATCCAAACACAAAACACAAAATTTCGGTCAAATTTTGTGTGTTGTTAATGGATAATTTTTGGAAAACTTTTGGCCACCATTATCAAACTAGCATGCATGGTATTTGGACTATATTTATATGTGAAACTACCTTTCGCCGCATATTAATAAGTAGGACATGCTATATGATATAATATGAAGTAGTAGTATAGTAGTATAAGTTGATGATTATATATTTTCATGTAATCTGATACATTATTATAGGTTTATTTTTAGGACTCTATATTGCATCCTTGTCGTGAACGTGTAAGTTATGGATCCCTAAATGACAACATTATTGCTTTTTCTAGTTTGTTGCTTTCTTTTGAGTGAATCTTTGTAAATATATATATATATATATATATATATATATATATATATATATATATATATATATATATATATATATATAAAATGTAATCCTGAATTACTTACCAAATCCCAAAATATAATATAACTTATCATATCTTTATTTGGAACATTAATTTTGGTTAAAATATAATGTAATCCTGAATTACTTACCAAATCCCAAAACATTATATTAAAGTAGCCTTACGCCCTTACAATTTACTAATCTAAATCAATATAGTGTCAATTATCAATTGTTTATAATCAATTTAAAGTTTATTATTATTTATTAAACTCGATATGTAGATTCATTGAAAATCTGAAGAGCCTCAATAAAAGGGAGCATCATCCTAGGTATGCCGGGAGCATAAAATTAACTAATTTGCCATGGACCTATAATCCAAACATATTCATAAAAAAATAAGGCACATCTTTTTTTTTTTTTTTTTTAAATAGTAAAATTAATCCATTAATAAAAAGTCACACGACATCTACAACGATAATCGAATTTAACATATACATAATTTGTATCAAATAAAAATTTCCTTCATAAAAACTACGATCGTCAAGCAGATCTTGCAATGTGGAACATCTCCCGCTTTTATCGCTGGAAAATACAGCGCGGCCTTATTGGAGAGACAATCTAACGATCCCTTGTAATAGTGAGGATGATTTCCATCGAATTCATCTGACCGTATTCGAAAAATTGAAAACCTTTGCGACCCCACATAATTTTTCACCAACGAAATAATTTCACGGCAATCCATCAGATCTATTATCCCAGATTTTAAGCTAAAAAAATTCCCCCTCGAAAAGAGGAGAAAAACCTTGTCTTTCGAAGGAGATCGAAAAATCTGCTTGTCTTTCGAAGGAGATCGAAAACCTTGTCTTTTGGAGGAGATCGAAAATATCTTGTCTTTCGAAGGAGATCGAAAATCCTTTCTTTCGAGGGAGAAATCATTATTATAAACCAAAAAGACAAGCAAAAAAGTGTAAAGAAACAAAGGTTGGGGCTTTCCATCGGTTAAAACCGATAAAATCCCTTTCAAAAATCAAGAATGAAGGCTAGGGTTTTTTTTAAGAGAGAATAGAGGAGAGAGGAGAGAACATTGTACTCCGTATAGTCACATATTTTTTAGGTCAATGTAATATGAATAAATTTATTAATGTCAAATAAGAAATAAGTTTGTGAAAATTCATCAAAAAAACAAAAAAAAAAAAAAAAAAAAAAAAAAAAAGTAAGTGTCACCATTTCTTCAAATGAAATTATATAAATTACGAAGTATTTGAAATTTTATGTTGTTTAATAAACCTCAGAAGAGAGTACGTACAATCCTTAGTGAGATAGAGATTATACAAGCAATAATGCAACATGTTCTATTCTACCAAACTTACTTTGCCATTTCTCAAAAAAAAAATTTTCTTGAAACAAATCAATTCATTAATAAAAAGTCATCCGTCATCTACAAATGAAATCTAAGTAAGAAATACATAAAATTGAATCAAATTAGGGTTTCCTTCATCAAAGCTACAATTGTTGAAAAGATCTTGCACCGTGGTACATCTCTCGCACACATCGCTGGCATATACAGCCTTTCCGGAGAGACGGTCTAACGATTTGTTGTAGCCGTAAGGATGATTTTCATCTGATTCGCTTGAACAAATTTGAAAACTTAACAACCGTTGCGGTCCCGAACAAATCTTTACCAACGAACTGACAATAGGGAAAAGATGATTACTTTTTTAATAAACCCTAACACACAAACAAACCCTAAACATAAACAAACAACTAAACTAACAAAAACGAACGACTCCACCATATGGAGACACTCCACCATAGGGAGACGGACAAACATCTACACTACTCGTGTAGATTTATTGAAACCTAAATTGCAAAACTAAAGAAAATTAAAGAAAAAGGGTTAGAAATAGTCTAATTTCTGAAGAAATTAGACTGCTTCCGGCCTAAACGTCCAAGATTTTGGAGAAACCCTAGAAGAGAGGAGGTAGAAAGAGGAGAGGAGAGGCGAGAGATCTTACTTTGCCATTACTCATTTATTTTAAATTACTTGTCCAATTTTTCTATTTGGGATGTTTCGTTTTACTTGCATCATTTTTTTAAAAAAAGAATTATCTACTTTTTTTCCTCTTCGGATCGGTGAGTTTCACATTCAACTACCTAATTGTTTTCTCAATCTTTTTACTTGCATAAAACCTCGTGCATTACAACCCAACTAGTCTGAATTAATAAAAAAAAAAAGGAAAATTTACTATCTAAAAAAGGATCAAAATCTTGGTGTGTTTGCATACAATGACCTAAAGAAGCAACATAATCTACTACTCTATTGCCCTCAGCTCTCTATAGATATGCCTGGACTCAACGGAGGAGAAAAGACGAAGGAGCTCCCTGATATCTTCTAGTATGTAGTAATCGAATCCTCTATGAGCACTGAGCTTTACCCTGCAAAATATTAATTATAAGTAAGTTATCCCCTTCAATAAAAATACGAGAAAAACTATGGGACCGAGCAAGAAGAAGGCCATTACGAAGGGTGATAGCCTCGGAAATAAGAGGCGTACTTGTACCAATATAAGAACGACTGCAAATATGATTTCCTAAGTGGTCTTTAATAACCACATTTGCAGCATCTAAGCCACCACGCACATAATCATCAAAATTTATCTTAACAACACCAAGATGAGGAGGAGACCAGGAAACCCGAATGGTCCGCGGATTAGCATATGAAGGAGAAGGAGCTAACTGATTATCGATCCATAGAGTCCAAACAACAACGCAACTTCCATTTGTGGAAGATAAAATCTCATGCATGCAAAAGGCTATTGAACAAGTAATTTGGGATAAAAGAAAAATCCAAACTTATTTGTTACTCCCTTCGTCCCACAACAACTCGGACGTTAGACTTTTTTCACATCCATGTATCAGTTTTGGTGGATTGCTAAACATCGCCCGCAAATCTCCACATAAAGCCCACAAATCTATATTGAATTTACTTTATTGCCCTAGACCTAAAAAAAAAATCTAACCCATACCCACACTCTAATCACCCAAAAATACGACAATGTCGAGGCGGCAAGGCAAAGACTTAACGCCCACAGCAGCGGAGGGAAGGACGGCTCACGGTGGCAAGGTTTTGTTTTAAAAAAAAATTAAAAAAAAAACAGAAGTGGTGGGGCGCCTGGCCAGGACGCCCAGCCCCTGGTGGTGGCGTCTGCTCCGGCCGCCGGAACCAGGGGGCTGGCGTCTGACCTGGACGCCTAGCCACGGTTGTGGCGTTTTCCAGAGGCGCCACCGCCATGGCTGGGCGTCCAGGCCAGACGCCAGCCCCCTGGTTCCGGTGGCCGGAGCAGACGCCACCACCAGGGGATGGGCGTCCTGGCCAGGCGCCCCACCACTTCCGAATTTTTTTTTTCTTTTTTTTGTCTAATATATTTATTTTTTTGGAAAATCAAAATTCTTTTGTTAATGTTTAATATTTTTGTTTTATGTGTTAATTTGTTTAATGTGTTAATTAATTTTATGTGTTAATGTTTTTATTTCTAATATATATTTTTTTTTTGAAAATCAGAAATTTTTTGTGTTAATTTTTTTTGTATGTGGTAATTTTTTGTGTTAATAAATAGTGTTTAAATTTTTTACATTATGTGTAATATATTTATTTGTTGAATAACATAATTTTTTTGTGTTAATGTTTAAATTTTTTGTTTTATGTGTTACTTTGTTGTGTTAATTTTTTTATGTGTCAAGTTTTTATGTGTAATATATTTTGTTTTTGAAATTTTAGACGCCAACCGCCTCTTCATATAAAATTCAAAATATTTAAAACATAATTTCAGATTAAAACAATTATTTTTTTTGAACTTATTAACGCATATTTAATTTCAAATTTATCAAAATTAAAAAACCATCAAAAAAAAAACTTTTAAAAAAGTTTAAATAAAATTACCAAAAAAACAGAAAAAAAAAATTACAAAAAGTTAAAATAAAATTACAAAAAAAAAAAACAAAATTAAAAAAAAATTACAAAAAGTAGGAGTGGCGTCTGGCCAGGACGCCACAGCCATGGTGGCGGCGTCTTGGCCAGGCGCCACTACCACGGTTGCGGCGTCCCGGCTAGACGCCACCGCCACGGTAGTGGCGTTCCGGCCAGACGCCACCCCTACTTTTCGTAATTTTTTCCCGGATTATCTCGCTTTCCGGCGACGATGACGGCTCTTCGGTGTCCCTCGGTGATCCACTCCAGCTCTACATTCTTCGTGAAAGTGAATTACGATTTCGGCAAAAATTAGAAAAAGGGCAAAAGAGTCGAAGTAAAAATAATTGTGGGCTTTATGTAGAGATTTGTGGGCGATGTTTAACAAATCCTAGTTTTGACCATAAATTTTACTAACATAATAAAAAATATATTTTATCATAAAATATGTTGTTAGATATGTATTTATATAAAGTTTCATAATATAATTCTTAAAATAATTTCCATTAATATTTAATTATATAAAGTAAAGTCAAACTAGTGCATCAGCATGGTGCAAAATTGATTGTATCAATTATTTTGGGACAGAGGAAGTATTTTGTTAAAATAACTACTCTGCATTACTTAAGCCAAGATAAATTGGGCAATATAGGCCTAATTAAGTGTCAATAAAAATGTGTCATGTAACAATTTTAACTGCTTTAACATACAAATATTAGCTATGTTTTGTGCACTTTTTTTCATAAGTTTTAATATTAGATTAAACATTAAATACACTGATTTATGCGTAATTTTGACATTTATTTACGCATAGATCCTTTGAAATCTAACGCTCGAAGACGGTCATTAGCAAGATCCTTTGAAAATTTACTTTCAAATGAATTTAACAAATTTCCTAATGGAAATGACTTATTTGGCCTCCACAAACAGTGAAGCCAAAGAACAAGAAATATTTCCCTCTTTGCTGCTGTGCGTGGCCTCAATCTGATGCTGGTTTCTGGACGAGCTACACCACCATAACCAATGTCTTCTTCTACCTTGACTCCCAATCTTCTTCAAACCATCTCCACTCAATTTCACTCTCTTTCTCATCATCAAACACCCTCAACTTCTCGAATTCTATTCAATCGCAAATCAAAACACCCAATTTCATCAAAATCACCTTCAATTCTAACCCCATATGCAGCTCTTTCTGACCCTTTTGTGCTCCAAATTGCAGAAACCTTTGAAGATTCTCTCTCCTCTTCTTCTTCTTCTTCTTCAGCACCCTTACCTTTGCAAAAACTAAGGGATTCTTCTTCTGAAACCCTCCTTTCTCTCTCATGGCCTACTCGAAAAGATGAACCCTATCGATTTACTGATACTTCCTACATTAAATCCTCTGAAATTCAACCTATTACTAACCCACCTCAAGAATCTGACTTTTCCAGCGTTTCTGAGGATACCCATTTGCCCAATATCACAATAATTGATGGGTATTTGGTGGAAACTCTATCCGGGTTGTCGGGTTTACCCGAAGGTGTGTATGTGGGTAGCTTGTCAAAGCTATCTTCTGAGGGAATTCTGAAAAGGTTATCTGAATTTGTGTCAAATGTTGAAGGGGATTTGTTTTGGTCTTTAAATGGGGTTGGAGCTCCTGATTTGATTGTTGTTTATGTGCCTGAAGGGTGCCGAGTTAATGCCCCTTTGAATTTAAGGTATTGCTCCGTGAAAGGGAGTGATGTCGGATCGAATACGTTGCCGGTTTCGAACCCGAGAGTATTGATGTTGGTAGAGAAGGGAGGAGAGGTGGGTATAGTTGAGGAGTTTGTAGGTGGAGATGGTAATAAGTGTTATTGGACTAATTCTGTTCTTGAAGTGATCATTGGTGAAGGAGCAACATTTAGCCATTCTTATGTACAAACACAATCTTTGGGAGCTGCCCATATTAAGTGGACTTCCATTAGGCAGGTATATTTGGTTCTGCTTATATTACGTTTTTGTTGATCTAAGTGTTAATATGTGCAACACTTATATTATGTGGTTTCCTTTACTTATAATCTTGTAAGTGCAATAGCATTTCAGAATTAAGTGCATTACTATGTAATTGCCTTTGCTTCTGTTCTTGTTAGTGCATTAGCATTTTGGAATTAAGTGCATTATTATGTAATTGTCTTTACTTATATTCTTGTTAGTGCACTAGCATTTAGGAATTAAGTGCGCTCAGTGTGATGCTTTTTGCCGTATTGGTGGTATGATAGCCTTAATTTAACTGGTTCTGAAATGGATATTGCACCTTTATTGTCACTGTTAGGTAAAACCAAAACTAAGAACAATTGAATACTGAGAAGAATAGGTTCTACTGATTTATGAAATATTATGGAGTTATAGGAAACTCTACCTGAACTGGCGGATAAGGATATAGAGCATAGCACATCCTGAGAACTGATTAAGTACATGAATAGTTGCATCAGTTTTGACTGAATTCTGGATTGAATTTGTATGTTCTTTTGAAATATGTTGTTGGGCACTGTCTAAGATACAACAATACTGCATTGTTCAACTTGGAAGTGTTGTGAGGATCGAGAGTCTGATCCTAGAATGAAAATATTGTGGCAAAGATTCCTCATTAGTCATTGATAATGTTTCTGTGTTATTTCTGTATGATGTTGCAATAGTAAGGAAGTTGTCAAATGAATAGGGACATTTGTAAGGGAGATGTAGGAGGAGGCTGCTTGTCTAGGAAATTGTGAACCAGGTGAGTTGAAACTTTTTTGTGAAAACTTTATGTTAGAAGGCAAGAAAGATTCATTTGCGCTCCTATAAAGATTGAATTTGTTTATAAAGGCTGCTTTCTTTATTATGACTAAGTGTTTTGATAGTAAAGGATTAATTCTAGAATAAAATGTGCTGCAGAAAGAATCCTCTTTGGTAGTATTCTTGTATAAAGAAGCAAGCGTTGGGTAGTGATGAATCAAACATTTAGAAGAATATATTTTTTCTATATTCAGGGAGATTTGCTCATAGATGGCTGAAAGTAGCTTGAAGCCCGATTATGATAATACATCCCTATGAAGTAGGAAGCAAGCTTTATACGCAGTAAATGTCTAAAGATGCTGTGGTAATTTTTGTGTCCAGCTTATTTCAGAGTTTAAAGCATTTATAATTAAAACTTGTGAATCAAAGAAAAACAGTTGATATTTACACTGGCAGGTCATGTAGAATCCTGTATAATTTCTTGGTTCAAACTATCTCTTCATCACATGCAGGATTAATACATCATAAATTATCTCATTCTGGGATGAAAGTTTTTGCCGTAAAGAGGTCTCATTATAGTGGTGTAATAGTAATGGAGTTAAGAACTAGTATAAGTTTGTCACCAAAGAGCAATTTTTGTTTTGAATACTTAGAGTTAGACTGTTTATAAGGAGATTCATTTGCTTAAGATGGCTGAAATCTCCCAATAAGGATTGGAAGGTGAGCAAGCAAGAAAGAATGAAAGATTCATTGGCTGCTCCATGAAGATTGAGATGTTTTGTGGAGATTCATTATCTTTATTTTTTCTCCTTGGCTAAAGCCTCTGTGTCTCTCTCTTTGGAAAGATCCTATGAGCTTCAAGTAGTTAAAGGGGCTACCCGTTGATTCTGAGGAATTTGCTTGGGCTAAAGCCTGTGTGTCTGTCTTTGGGCAGATCCTATGAGCATTAGGTAGTTAGGAAAGCAACCTTTAGAAACACGAGATTCTGCATGCTCAACTCAATTCATTGTAAATTGACTTTCCCTAAGATCCAATCAAACAACTTCCAGGTCTCGATATGTTAAAAGTTGCTCTGCACCATTAACTTATATAAGCCTATAATTTACCCTACTAATTATGTATAATTACATTTTGTTTTGGAAGAGGGATATAATCTTGTGTTTTAATGTTAATTTGTTTCCTATCTCCACAGGACACCTATAAGCTTACAGAATTTTTTGTGAAATAGGGGCTGAATGTTGATTAGAAGAGTCAACTGCATAAGATGGCTAAAATCTGCTTATGAGGATTGTAAGATGGGTCTTGAGGGGAGGAGGAAAGAGTAGTGGAGAGGAGAAAATAAGGTGTTGTTGATGGTGGTGTGTCATGGTTAATTGGTTATGGTGGCTTCCATGGTGAAATGCGAGGAGGGAGAAAGAAGTGGGTTGTGAATTGTAATTGAGAACTGAGGTGAGAGGGGGTGAGAAATGGGTAAAAACGGGTTATTTATTTATTTATTTTTTTTTTTTTTTTTTATGTATATGTTAAAAAAGTGAGGGTAAAAAAGGAAAAGTGTAGTGTAAGATTTGCCAAAAAAAAAGAAACTGGTCAAGTAAAAAGAAACTTTCCAGAAAGGAATACACGTCAAGTAAAAAAGAACGGAAGATATAAATAGGAAAAAAATCCCCTGAAATGTTGATGTGACATATTTAATAGTAATACAAATCGTGTCAAGGTATATGACATAATTTGTGTCCCAAGTCTCCCCAAAAAAAAGGACATGATTTTTTCATGCGTCTGACGCTATAGGTTTGTCTCGCGTTCGTCGGTGCTAGACACCATGTCCGTCTGTCTGGTGTAGGTATGGTGATTGGGTGGTGTGTCTGTGTTTCGTAGGTTAGAAAGAGTATCCTAGGAATTTGCATTTCCATCACAATTTATTGCTAATTGACTATGTCTCAAGACCCAATTTAACAACTTATAAATCTCAGTATATTAAATGTGTGAATACTCTGCTCCAACTGTTATGAGTATAGTTTTTCCCTACTCATTATATTTTAAAAATATTTTTTTTGGAAGAGGAATTGAATGTTGGGTTCTTTAAGTTAAATTTGGTACTTGCCTCCACAGGAATCAGCTAGCACCTATAAGCTTGTAGAATTTAGCTCTGGTGGGAAACTGAGCCGACACAATCTCCATGTTCAGCAAGTTGGCCCAGATACAGTTACAGAATTGTCAACACTGCATCTATCTATCAATGATCAGACGCAGGATTTGCACAGCAGTCTGATTTTGGACCATCCACGCGGTTACACTAACCAACTTCACAAGTGCATTGTGGGTCATCCACGGGGACAAGCTGTATTTGATGGGAACGTAAGAGTTAATAGGTAAGTTTACTTGCTATTCTTTTCTGGCTTACGTAGGAATTCTAGCTGTCATATCTTGTTTCTTTTTCTTTCATCAATCTCTCTCCTTCATGCTTGTCATAGAAACCGAAATTATCAGATAATGGGTTAGATATTATCCATGTTTCTTGGCATACTGAGTTTCACATCCTTGATGCTGGTCATCCATGATTTACACTTCTCGTATGATGATAATCTTTAATATGTGTAGCATGTATATCATACTTTACCTGAATACAAAACCTTTTCCTTTATTTAAGAAATATCAAAGTAAATATTGCGAACATATTGACCAGCAACGCGTTGAGTTAGCTTTTCACCTTTTCAGAATATCTTCTCTCAGATAATGTTCCTGTGCTACTGAACAAGATGAGAAAAAAAAAAAAAAAGAAGTAATGTTGGTATACTATCATTGGTAAAATAATTTTGAATTAAAATGTGAAGCTAAGCTAATTGTCGAGCTCCCACGGATCATAAATAATCAACCTTTACCCTTTTGCAACAATTCCTGAGAAAAGTTTATTGTTGTAATTGTTAATTGTTTACTGTAATCTCTCCTGTCAAAAAAGAAGAAAAACTGTCATATACTTTGACTTTGTATAAGTCTCTAAAAGAATTGTTGTAGGAATATCTTTCTATACTTTTTTGCACTAAGGAAAAAGCTATTTAATATCTCCTTTTTTTCCTTGAATTTAATGTGACTTGTATGTCAAATCTCTTTTTTTGAGGTATTTTGTACGAAGAAGTCTTGCCAATCTGTTCTCGCTATTGGTTTCTACTTGAGAGTATGTGCTTTCTATTAGTTCTAAGTCATTGGATTCCTTCTTTGATTCCATTGCTGTTTTTATTCTGAAAAGCATGACCTTAGAAACTTGGAATCTGTCATCATGGGATTTAGAGGGTCCACCCTCTGCCCTGAAAGTCTAAAAGGAGCTGCTGGAACAGTACCTCCCCCCCCCCATCCCACCCCACCCGTCAAATGTTAGATCATCAACGAATAAGATTTGTGAGTCTAATGAAGATAGTTGATATTGACCATGGCTGTTCAAGTAGAATTATGTATATTCTCGGAGATTTAACTTTGATAGTCCATTCTTGCTGAGAATTGCATTTCTTGTGCTGAGTGTGGATGAATGATATTCAACTTATCAAACTTCTAGTGTTTCGTATATGCTTAGATTGATGTGTGATGAATTTGTGGATTACGAGCTAACGCATTATTCAGAATAGTTCAAACTGTGGGAAATCAAATGATCTACCTTTCTTACCATTATTTTAATCCTTTAAAAGAGACTTTTAAAGAGCTAAGCCAACCCGTTTTCCCTTGCTCTATCATTTTTCCTATTTTCTTTTTCATTATTATCAATTATCATCGTTCCATGCATCAGTGTATATATCCACCAACTAATGCCCAAATTATAGATGATTTCTGACAACTTCAGAGTAATCACTCGTTGCTTTTCAAGCCCTTGAGATGCTAGTCATGCTACTCTATCATCAATTACTTGCAATAATATATCTTAGTTTATCTCTGAGTAGTAGTCTATACAGATTATACTTGGTTCTTTTGCTTACAACTCTTTTTCTCCCTGCAGATATGCTCAGCAAACAGATGCTGGCCAACTGACAAGGAGTTTACTCCTTGTTCCTCAGGCAACAGTAAATGTGAAACCCAATCTCCAGATAATTGCAGATGATGTCAAGTGCTCTCATGGAGCTGCTATAAGTGACCTAGAAGAGGATCAGCTCTTTTATTTCCAGGCTCGGGGTATTGACTTGGAGACTGCTAGAAAGGCGCTTATTTACTCTTTTGGGGCTGAGGTAATTGATCGCATTCCTTTTGCTTATGTGAGGGAAAAGGCGAAGAGTCATATCGCCGAGTTACTTGTTCCCACAGTAAAATCTATTGCTTGATGAAGCCATAAACAGACGCAAAAAAAGTTTTCCGCATCATTCTAATTTTGACAGTGTTTATATTCCTGAATTCAATTCCCTCCTTATTTTTGTAAAAGGATAGGTAAATCAACTGCTTCATATGATGAAAGTATAGTTTCTCCATATGGTGTACACTTTTGTAAGTTTCACATATGAGCAAAATATGCTGTTGTATTATAGTGCCTGTTTTTAAAAATATATGTGGTTCTCTATATGTTTTATTTGGCAGTCACAGAACGGAGATGATAATAGAAGTAAAAAACAGAATAAGGGTACACCTACCTGTACCCTCTAGCATTAATTACTAGAGAGTATGAACCTTGGTAACTAACAGACCATAAACTTTCCGGCCTGAAACCTAGGTGCTCAATAATTTCTACTGGGGGCATGACAGTCCCCTCTAATATCTGTTACCTAGGGAATGCAATGTCCAGGGTCTGATAATACCCTTACCCTTTATTTTTTAAACTATGCCCATACCTTATCTATACCGGGCTACCAGCATTACTGCCTCTGAAGGGCAGAATTCGTGCACCATATGAACATTCCTGATTTGGCTTCACCTATCCATCTGCATAGACATTATTGTTCCACTGTACCTCCCATTCCAAACCTAAGAAAGAATCTCCTTAAATAGATTATGTTCCATGCACCAATCTAGAATGTAATAGGAGCATGGTCAGATAGCATGGTAGGGAAGTTAATAGGATTTGAATACGAATGGTGCCTTATTCCCTCCCATTCCATCGTGTGAATTGACACCCCCTTATAGGACATCAACAAGCTAACTGGACATCTTCCGGGATATGAAGTCATCCCACCCTTAGATAGTAGTAGAACCTCCCTGCTTGTCATTACCTGTCTACCCATTTTGAAACTTGGGTTCTGGACTTAACGTCCTGAGCTCCATAAACAAAGACAACACATATAATACATATTCTAACATTGTACTTTGCGATATTGCTAGGTGCCTACTCCAAACCACCCCATCTGTGCCATCAAGGAAAAAAAATTAAAAAAAAAAAGAACTGTGTAGAAGGCAATCTAAGTACTCCAGAGACTGAATGGTCTTAAACATAAACAAAAACTGTTTTAGAGATTAAACGGACAAACATTTTAGAAATGAAACTATAGGATTGTCTGCATTATTAAAGTTCCTAAGTCCCCTACCATTCCAAGATGAATCCTAATTCATGGCCAACTGGAGGGCTTTGAAAAGGATGCCCCCTTACCATTTTGGCAATACAAGCGCACCAAAAATCTTAATGCCTTCACTAGCTTGTTTCTGACCATTTCCGGAGCTTCTGCCTTCACTAGCTTGAATCTCACCTTTTCCAGAGCTTCTGCCTTCACCAGCTTGTTCTTGACCTTTTCGGGGGATTTTTCCTGCACTTGACCTTTTCTGGTGCTTTTTCCTGCACTTGCTTGAACCCGACCTTTTCTGGAGCTATTGCCTTTGTTAACCTTCACTTTTTGGCCCTGCTGTTGTTCCTCTTCCTTTTTAGCTTCAAGTCCCAGCACAATGGGCCTGACCGACATGTGTTCCTTGTTTTTGTGCTGAGTTTTCTTGGACCTTGCCTCCTTACTACCAGTCACCACATCTTTCTGTGTTTTCTTCCTCTTTTGGCCCTGCGATTTCTTCGGCAAGCTTCTTGGATTCCATGAAATCTCTTCCCTTAGGTCCATCACTATGCCTTCTCTTCCTGTCTGGATTTGCTGCTGTGATTCAGTTTTGATAAGAAAAGAGTGGATTAATAGGAAGTTGTAAGAAAGAAGTGTTTTGTTGTTTTGATGGCTAGAATTTTTTATAACAAAAGTTGCACATGTTAGAAGTAAATACTGTACATATACATATATTAAAGCAGAAGCCACAAATTGCAATATCCCTAAACATATCAAGATTGCATTAGAGATGTATACTATTGATCAGTAATCAATAAAAGTTTGTATTTAAAATATATAACATACATATATCTTTAATTATGTATTTGATCACAAATTTTAACATTTTCAAATTAATGTCGAAACAAATCTTAAAATATTTATTTTGATGATCCTATACATAATGGATAAATTATATTCAATATTATTTACGATTGATTTCATAAATGAGGGAGAGCAACACATATCAGATAGATATCAATTACTCATACTAATTATTATATATTGGTATGTTAGTTTTTCTTATACTTATATAAGAATAAAATTTACACTTTCAAAGGTTATAATTTTATTTGATTAATAATGATTACATGTTATTTATTATTATACTTATCCGAAGTATGTGAATAGTTATTCCAAAAAAAAAAACAAAAAAAAAAAGGTATGTGAATAGAGGTGATCAAAATCCAGGTCAGGCTTTGCCCAAAAAACAGCCCATTTTGGGCCAAGCATGCGGCCAAAAAAGTCATGCCCAAACCCGCTATTTCAAGCCAATAACATATAGCGGTTTTTCGGGCCAAAATCGAGTAGGACCAAAAATTTAATTAAAAACGGATTACTGGGTTTTCTTTGGGAAAATCGGTCCATGCTTGATTTGATCAAGTCTATAATCTTAACTTTAGGTCATTCGCTTTAATGATCACAATTATCGATAATTTTTCAATATTCCGAACTTTAAAGGGTATGCTTTCTTTAGGCCTAGCGGGTTACGAAACTTGTATCAATGCCAAATTGACTAGTTTTTTTATTATTACTATTTTTTTTAACAAAAACACAACCCCTTCGGCCCATAGTTGACCACCTTCCCCTCCACTTAAACACGATGACCATCCTCCTTTCATAGTCGACCACCTCTCCTTCCACCGCGACCACCCCCGAAAACCACTGGACCCAACCACCAAAAACAAGCCCCTCCTTTCCCCACCTTCGTAAACCACCCCTCACATTCCCCCACCGTCTAAAAACCACCCCCTCATTTCCGCAATGCCCAAAAACCACCCCTCACATTCCCCCACCGCATAAAAACCACCCCCTCATTTCCGCAATGCCCAAAAACCACCCCCTCATTGCATGGTATGCTGAAAAGGTTTGCAACCTAAAACCAATTGTATTGAGAGCGACGCGATTGATTTGGAGAGTAGCGGCGACACAATGCTTATGTTTAGGTTTAAGGGAATAAGAAAAAATGTATTATATATATAAAGGATATTATTTCAGTACTCCTAAATTATATGGTCAATGCTTTCCTTAAATGAAAGATATTATAAGATTGCGTTCTCACATAAAAAATAAAAAGGATAAATACTATCCGAATGAGGATTGTTCTAAATGATTTTTATATTAAAACTTTACTTAAGACCGTTAATTTGGCCATGTATGTGTTAATGTTGAAATCTTATTGATTAAGGAAAGTTCGTCATAACGTAATTACAATAAATCAAGGGGCGTGCTAAACAATGCCAACCCCTTGATTATTTGTAATGGAAATGCATATGCCTGATGTTCTTGGGCGTCACAAGTAGAAGTGCTCAAAATCTGATCCGGACTAGAATAATGGACCGAACCAAATCAACTAGTAGTCTAATATTTGGGTTAAGAAAATAACTTCTCTTTTTTTTTTTTTTTTTTTTTTTTTTCTTAATCTTTGATCCCCCCTAGTCTAGTCAGAAACCCTTTAATAATCAGTCTTGGGCAGACCAAACCGATTTTCCTTAAAATTATGCATAAATTCTTTAAAGACGATTAAGATATTCTTTAAGTTAGAAAAACTTCAATCTATGAGCTTTTTTTTTTATTTTTTTTTATTTTTTATGTAATGGACCTATAAGAAAAGACATTAAAATTTGTTTTCCCTTTATTTCTTCTGAGTTTTTCAGAATTTTATTATATTTTTTTTGTATTTTCCTCTAAAATTATTCTAAAGTGGGTCCAATTTGGGTTTTGGATCAATTTTTCCAATCAAATCTAAGTTTTGTCCTAGCTTAATCGTTTTGATTTTTTGTTCTTGAAATTCAAATTTCAGATCTTTGACCCAGTTGGTCGGTCTAGCCCAGTCTTGGAATGGTTAATAACCCTAGCCACATGGAAGCAATGAGAAAACCGAGCGATAATCACTAGTGGCCCTAAGAACATTAGGGACGCTTGATAAATAGTGTAAAAAAAAAAAAAAAAAAAAAAAAAACAAACAAACAAACAAAACAAAATTCCCGGGGTTGTTGGCATTTGGCAGCGATCTAGGGTTGGTGGCGACGTTAAGTGACCATGAGCGACGACATAACTAGAGCCAGCAATGGGAATTGAGATATATGTACGGGTAAAATCGTCTTTCTCTTGATGAATGCATGCATTAGTAAGTAAAGCACGAGTTTGGTTTCATAGCTCCTAATATGAGTTCACTTAACAACAATCCCTTAAGTCATTGTAAAATATCCGAAAACGGCAATTTATGTAAGATTAATTTTAAATTTTTGTGTTAGATCCATTAAATTTTTAAATAATTATCTAATGATTTTGTCTTCTTTAAAGTTATTGGTCTAACTCAAATTAATAATTCATCGTTGTTGAAAGATAATTAAGGCATGGTCATGATCCGTTGCATTTGTGACTGTATAGTGTGAAATACTTTGTATATGACATTGATGAATGTGCTTGTATCTCGTAATATGTATCTCTATTACATAAGCCAAGGTAGGGGTTGTGGTGTCCCCCTATGAAGACTAAAATACCCTTATCCCTTTAAATATAAATCTAAGATAATTGAAAAATTCAATCAATTAGCAAACATAAAAAAAAAACGAAGATAATTAATTAACAAAAAAAAAAAAAAAGACTAATTACTTGAAATTATGTCTAAAAATAAACAATCTATGTTATTTTATTCATGTCAATTAGTTCAGTTATTTAATTAACGCACAAATTATAATTTTCAATCAATCAATTAATTTATACATAAAACTCATCTCCAATTGAATGCAATAGTTGATAAAAGAAACAAATAAAGATGTCATTTTCCTGTAAATTCTCAATTAAATTATGTTTAACTAATTAATACTGCTTACAAAAGAATTGATATTCATACATCGGCGCAAAATTCGATTCTACTACCTTTGTTTGAAATTCAATCACTAAATAAAAAAGACATTGAAAACCATAATCACTTGCTACCATAATTAGTTGAGGTTAATAAAGCTTAATTACTACCTCCTTTTTTTTAAGTGTTAACTTTTGACCTGCACATAGTTTTGGTTAATTAATTGATTTTAACATAAGAAGATGTGAGTGGGGTAGATGGAGTATTAAAAAATTATTAGAAAAGATAGTAGAGTTGATATTTTATTGAAAAATAAAGTATATGAGAGAGAGAGAAATAATACTATAGAGTAGTTAAAAAAAAGTAGTAGTGTATTTAATTAAGTTGAGACCATGAGAGTAGAGAGAAATAACATTTAAATGGTGTAGTTTGTGAAAAAAAAATTGTAAACACTAAAAAAAAGGCCACGAAAGGAAAGCGTAACATTTTTAAAAAAACGGAGGAAGTACCCATCTTCACTTTTTTCGTATCTGCAAATTCATACATTATTTTCATCTTATACTTTTCTCGTAATTTTTAACAAAAAAATTTCCAAATTTATGTGATAAACTTTTATTAGATCATTAAAATATATAAAATTTTTATTAGTTATTGCATGCATTGCGTGCATATAATGCTAGTTTATATTGTAAAATAAGGTTGTTGATGAAAGTTTTTAAATCATTGGTTTTTCGGCAAGTGTAATCTATACTTCTATTTTAAAACAGGAAATTTAAAGGACACTTGTCCTCTTCCTATTTTTCTGAATTTTTAATTATATTATTTTAGTTTTGCTTTCAAATGAAGTGTAAAAAAAAATTAAAATAAATAAAAAAATTTCTTTATACCAAATGCTTTCAATCCCTTTAAAATGTTCAGTTTTCATTTGTCTCTTGGTTCCTCTAAATTTATTTTATTATTCTTCAATTACACAAGAAAAAAAATTAATTGTTTATCTTCCTTCTCTCACTTTTACTCTTTTTCTATCTTCTTTCTCTATCATTCCTCTTTTTCACCCTAAATCTATAATCTAATATCATATAAAGCTAAACTTTAAGTTAGGCTACAAGACAGCGACACTTGACGTTCCAACTTTTCGCCAAGTGACGCGCCACATAGGCGGCGAACAATTAAATATTAGTATGACATGTATGATTTTTTTTGATTTATTTATTTATTTTTTATTTTTTATTTTTTTTTTTTTGTAGAATAGGATAAAAAAAGTTGGATAGATTTAGATAGATTTTGTAGGATAAAAAATTTATTTAAGAGTTTTATTTTCAATAAAACTAAATGGAAGCTCGTGCGATGCCCGGTTTTTTCATTTAAGATTTTTAATTATTTGATTTATTGTATTTAATAATTTCAGACAAAATTACAAAAGTTTAATATTTATTTTTATTTTTTTACTATAATTTATAACGAATTTATTAAATATAAATAAATTGTAAATATGATATTTTTTCCGTTATATAAAATCTTTAATGTGAAATAATAAATTTTTAATAATTTAAATCCTAAATCATTATTCATTGTTTTACCATATCTTTTATTTCGATAGAATCACCAACCTTGTCCACGACCAACCTACTACATCAATGGATAAATTGAACTGTGAAATGTTAGCCAAACTAAAATTGATATAAATTAAATCTTTACATTTATATAAACTAAATCAGTATATTTACCAATAAATGAACAATTGTTGCGATATAAAATCAAATCTATGCATTGGAATTTTTTCATCATCTCCAAAAATAACCAAAGCCATTCATATATTAATTATACAACATCTAATCGTATGCCATTACATAAACAATTAATCGTTAAGTATCCTAAATAAATACAATATAACTAATAATTACAAATATAAATTTAAACATAAAATTTTAAAAATTACCCGGACATTGATAACCTAAAAATAATACAAAATTACTAACACAAAATTCGCTTCATGGGGTTTTGTATAGATACGTAATTTTATTTGTGTTTATTATATTTTATTTGGATTTCTTATACTCGTATATTGAATTAATAAATTTATCTTTTCCTATATTTTTACTTTATTTTTTTCATTAAAATAATTTAATTCGTGGATTATAATGTACGTGGCATTAAAATTTATACGAAATTTTATTTGTGTTTAGTAATTTTTTTTGGATTTCTTATACTCGTAGTATTGAATTAATAAATTTATCTTTTCCTATATTTTTACTTTATTTTTTTTCTTAAAATAATTTAATTTGTGGATTATAATCTACGTGGCATTAAAATTTTAGATATATCACATCTAATTCGTTACTTTTATCTAGGTGGCGACTTAATTTTTTAATTCAAAAATAAAATACAAATCTTTCTTCTTATTGGTCGAAATAAGTATATTTCTTACGTGGCACTTCGAATGCTCTCCAAAAATGCCTACTTTATTTTTATATATATTAGATTTATATAGATTTATTTTTAAGATAAAACTTTTAATTTAGAATTTTATTTTCAATAAAAATACTAATATTTTATATGTGCAAGTAGCGGATTCAAAGGGGTATGTATGTAAAGATACAATTGTACCCATTCTCCTCCCTCGGCCCCAAAAAAGAAAAAAATAATCAAATAGACCTGTTATTATATATAACCGAATGTATAAGTGGCGGGTCCAAAGGGTATATAGAGGTACAATTGTACCCATTCTCCCCTCCCCCCAAAAAAACCGATATAACCGGTCTCTTAAGTGTTAATGCAACCAGTTTTTCTGTAGATGTTCAGAGAAAATGAAAAGAGCGGGTCACAGCTTTAGACAAACCGTTGTTTTTAGTTGTACATTATTACTCCTAGCCCAAACATTATACTTCTGTCAAACTCAACTTTCTATGTATTTGCTCTTTTTCTTTTTTTTTTTCATTTTTCTTTTTATCCAAAAAACTTTGGTATAATTCAAAGTACGTAATAGTTAAATCCCAACTTATTCTAGAAATTTCATCCAATAATATGAAAAAGGTGTAACTCCAAATTAATTTTTTCAAATTATTATGATGACCATGCTACTTGCGTCACTTTCAAGAACTACCAGATAACCCAAATTCTTTCCTAAAACCATCCATATCTTTATGAGCTCGTAGTACTATATATTTTATTTTACAAGTATAATTGTCAAGTGATTATTAATCTATGTGTAGAAATTCAAATGACATATATATTTTAGATAAAAAGTTTTATCTTAATTAAAATATTGAAACAACCCGGGCATCGAACGGGCACAAAACTAGTATATATATAAAGGGGAGTTTTTTCCCGAGATTTTAGAGCGCCACGTAGGATTTTAATTTTTAAAAAAATTATTAGAGCCCCACGTAAGATTAATATTTTTAAAACGCTACGATAGAACTATGCCATGTAAGATAAGTTTTTTCAAAGTGCTACATAGGATTATAATAAAAAATAAAAAATTATCAGAGCGACACATAAGATTATTATTTTTAAAAAATTATCATGAATAACATTGAATGATTAATTTGGGTTGATTAATGGAACCAACATTATGATAAATTTTTACAAAAATTACATAAAGGAGAGTTTTTTCAAGATATTTCAGAGCGTGACATAGGAAAATATTATATTTTAGCCAATAAAAAAAGAATTGCAATTTATTTTAGATTTAAAATTATATATTAATTATAAAAATAAAATCAGCGGGTTTTTTGTGTGGCTGGCCATATCGTGTGGACGACTGAGACACACCAATACTTTGATAGGGTAACCCCTGACCGTCCCAGTAACCCCTGATCGATCGAGTAACACTTGACCAACCGAGTAACCTCTGACCAAGTAATCCCGACCATACGATGTGGCCAGCAAACTTTGTGAAATAAAATATTATTTTTTATATTAGGAATTTTATTTAAGTATGAGAAACAAAATTAATAATTTATTTTATAATAAAAAATTCAAATAGTAAACAAGCGTATAAAATCACAAATTACCAGATAAATATATATATATATATAGTAAAATATTTTATTTGAAAAATACAAACAAACCGTGCATCGCACAGGCTTCATATAGTTTTATTAGTAAAATGAAATACTAGGTAAAGTAATGCAATATATCCCTCTCATTAAAAAAAAAAAATTAAAAAAAAAAACACTAATACTTCTATTAAGACTTTTTTTTTTATGATAATGCAAAGGTGAATAAAAGGTGAACAATTCTAATCACAATCATCATCAACATTTGATTCCTACACTCTAAAGCTCAAATAATTTATTGAATTTAAGGGAGCATTCAAAGGTAAATTTTCTCGACTTATTAACATATTTTTTTAATTAAGTTTTAAAATTGTTTAATTTCGTTATTAGCTTCGTCTTTTGTTTCCGGTTACAATAGTAATAATTTAAGAAGAGTTTTATGTGATTAGTTTTATACAAATGATTAATTTTATGTGATCAGTAATCTCAATAGAAGTATTTGTGTTTTTTTAATGTTCTTTTTTTTTTTTTTTTTTTTTTTATGAGAGGGATATTGCATTACTTACATAGTATTTCATTTTACTAATAAAATGCAATTTAATATTTACACATGTTTTGATTTAAAAAAAAAATTAAGAACAATCCAAATTCACAATAGTTAATTCTTTAATTAAAAACATATATTTAGCCAACAAATTAACCCATGCATCGCGCGGGCTAAATACAAGTACTAGTTAAAATTTAAATGTGGTATATTAACTTAAATATATAGATTAAGCATTAGAGGAGCACGAAAAAAATTAATTAGTGTATATGCCTTCAAAATACATAAAATAATATATATATATATATATATATATATATTAAAAGGTTATCTTACTTACAGACTACAGTAGTATAAAAAGGTCTCTAAAACCATAATCCCTCAAGGGCCTCAACCTATGTCAAATTTCACTAAAATCATTTAGATTACCAAACTTCTAACAAAATTCACCCAAAAAAGGAATAAATGTTTGCAATTATCTTTCATACTCCGTATAGTCGTATACAACTTACAATCAATGAAAAATGGAAACAATTTAACAATTATTTTATGAATATTTTGGATAACCTGTGCATACAAGAGAGCCAGAGATACATACACAAGTTTTACATTGTACCAACAAATCTCTTTTCATGCAAGATATTATAGGTACTCTGTAAGTCTGTAATAATTTTGCTAATTAAAAAGTAAGACATATCTTGTTTAAGGTACTTTCGTAACTTACCCTCGAGTCATTCCATTTTATAATGTTTATCCCATTTGGCCTGTTACGGTTTTCTACTTACATTTATAAGCATTAATTTACAATGCATATAATCGAACTATGAAAATTAATGAGTGTTTTGAAACTACAAATCAAGACGAATCTACAACAGTATTACTTCTAATTGGTATAAGGCACGTTGGTATCATTAAGCTATTCAAGCGGACAAGATAATTTGTGCTGAAGATTTCATAATTGAGTTTATCAGCTAATCTTATCGCTCAAAGCAGCATCAAAATTATATTTCCCTTCTCTTGAAACTTATAGGAGCTCATTGTTAAATCCAGTGATTCATAATCACGATTACAAGTTGAAGGGAATTGAAAAATTAGTAAACCTCTGATTCCTGTCATGCTTCTCACTCTCTGCAATATCTTTCAGAGTAGTCCAGGACTTCTTCCTTTTCTTCAAGGCGCCGCTACCCTTTTCTATCTCTGCTGGGGCTGAACCAACCATAGTCTCCTCTGTTGATCTCTTCAGCCCTGGTTTTTTCCTTTTCCTCCTCTTACTATCCAATAATTTTGCACCACTCTCGGCCAATGAACTTGTTGGAGCATCTGTAAGAAAAGAACAAACATTGCTTATTGCGGGTGCAGGTGCTTCAGTTGCCTGGTCAGTTATGACCTTGCTAAAATTCTCCTTGTCCCCCTTGTCAGTTATGACCTTGTTTAAATTCTCCTCGTTTACCTTGGCAGTTATGACCTTGCTAATCTCTGCCTTGCCAATTTTGACATTGCTAATATTAGTTTTACTTTTCTTTGCAGAGATTACAGATTTAGGCTTTGAAGATCTGGGCTTTGAAGGGGTTAGATCTTTCATATGTCCTTTTGGGGTTCCTCGCTTTAGATTCCGGTGCAAGCAGAAGTGGCATGTGTAAACAACGTTATTCTGTGTGGGTGTCTTAGTTTTGCTTCTCCTCTGACTCTTGGCTCGATTTTTTTCAATTCGAATCGTGCAATTGGAGCCAGGTTGGAGAATCGTCTCACATCTGCAAAAATAGCAATAAAATTCATTAAACAGAATAAAAAACTACCTTCTCACAACAGAGGAAAAGTATACCCAATTACGCTAGTAAACAATGCCAAGTTGTAAACAGAAGCAAGCTAAAAGGCCAATAAGCCTGTCAGTACAATGGTACCAACTACTAACTCCAGGCCCTTTTTCCTTTGCAAAGAAACCTTATTACCCTACGATTAGGCAATAGAAATTTCCCTCGCACATGTTAATGGCTTTGCAGTTACTACCATGTTGGGATTGAAGCAGAAACAAACCCCTTAAGATGATCAGTGTTTCTACTGTCTACAAAGAAGAAGATTGATGCTATATGTCTATGGACCCCTATCTGTATTAGTTATTAGCATTGTAAGTTTGTAACAGTCATGAACTTAGACTCTTTCATGCTTTTACCTACCGTGCTCTTCTAAAACATGTCTGTTAGCTACTGATTCAAAAATGAAGATTAAAACATAGTTTATAGTCTGCCAGACAAATTTGTACAAGATTAAATAATTAGAAATGAGGGGAGAAGAAGAGAATTTGGGGGAGAAATGATTGTAGATTGTAATACGATGCAATCAAATCATCAAATTGGGCATACAATGATAACAATCCCAGACTTCAATGGGGATGTATTATATATACTCTTACAAAAACTGCAACAAAAGTGATAAAACTCATCAAAATTCTCTTATGCCTTGGCTCAAACTGATCTCATTCATGTAGAAACTCCCTAGCTGTCTTCCTCCCCGACCTAATAATAACTAGCTTATTAGCATCACCTAAAATTCCATTCATCTATACCTGATGCATCATATTATAGGTCATCGGGAAATAGGAGCAACGATCATAAGAGATAGCCTAACACAACAAAACTTCTAGCCTTCCAGATCTCGGTTCTAATTCCTATTTGTCAAACATGCTCCAAGACAAGCTAATCAAACCGCTAAATAATGTAAATAATCCATTCTACTTGGGTTTCCCTCAACTTAAATTGAGCCTACAGCTTTCCTGTGAGCCAACTCTGTAACAAGTTAAAAACTAAACAAAGCAAACCATACACTATGTATGTATGAGAGGATTTAGAACAAAGGAAGAGTGAGGGATTTATTAGGATGATTATCAGGGAGGCTTGGGGAAAGGATTTAGACTCCCATGTTCTTCCAAAGTTGGCTATTAAGCCACAACAGCTCCATCACCATCTCTTTTCCATTAATATGATTTATGAACAAGACAATGAAATAGTTATTCTTATCAGGCATTTAAGACGGAAGACATTGGCTGCACAATCCTTTCCTTAACCTGAGTTCCCCGTGCTTCGAGAATTTAATCATATCCGAGCACATCAAGCACTTCATTCCCTTCCCTTACTAGCATTTCCTTACCCTCGTGTTTTGTGTTATCCAAATGGGAAATTAGTTTTCCCTCCCCTCACCTTTGCTACAAAAGCCTACCTTCTATTCCCTCGAAAATAGCTAGTTGGCTACTTTAACACAATCTTAATAGCTTACAGAAGCTCCCTGGCCAACAGATAGCCACTGCTTCCAAGCGCGAAAGGCCTTTTGCAACTCATAATCTACCAGTTCTATGACCTATTCTAGAAACTCAACATCCTAGCTAGAAAGTTTATGTTATATTGTAGACACAATCTGAATACACATGTATAAAAAGCAGTTCCAATAATCAAATCCTAATGATATTCATGGGAGTCTAAAGATTCCAGAACATGTTTATTGTTCTTCCCACACTAGAACAACACACTATAACTTCATAAGCATACTCTTGTAACCCAAAATGTTAACCAGTATTGATTCCTTGAAGCAAGAAACAAGCAAAACCACACAAAAAGTCCAATACAATTACAAATTTACAATTACCATCATCTATTACCGACTACCAAACCAGCCGTAACAATATCATAAATTGCTATACAAAACACTAACACAATTCACAACAATCATAAAATTTTAAATTTAAAAAGCAAATAAACAAAATCAGAATAAAAGGAATCACCTTTGACAAGAAAAGAAAGAAGGGTCAGGGGCAATTCCCAAGGACTCCCCAAACTCAGCAAATCGACGACCAAAAAATGCACCCAAACAACCAACTGAAGGTTCATCTTTACCATTCCCTTGCCCTAACCCAGCAGCCCATTGAGCCAAACTCTGTAAATGTTTGTGTTTGAGGATTGCTTTAGAATTGTGGGATTGTTTCTTTCCACTAGCTTCTTCTCGAAGAGTGAGAGATGTGTGAAACCCAGATGAAGAAGATGCGCCATTTTCTCTCCCTTTACCTCGTTTACCCATCTCTGATTTTTGAAGGGTTTTTCTCTGGTTAATTTGGTGGGTTGGGGAATTTCGTCGAACACTTGGTGGGCTAAGATTTTGTTGAAAGGAGAGTGATGGTTTTTTTTTTTATTTAAGAAAACAGATGTTTTGTACCACATCGAAAGATTACAAGATAGAATATGAGTTTATATTGAATAGGTAGGATTAAAATAGATTGTGTTCGTAGAAAGGAGAGATGGTTGGCATCTCCCCTGACAGGGACGGGAGTGGCCTTCGGGCTTTCCTGTAAACATACACATCCGGTTAAGGCTACCCACTTCGGTGGATCTTATAACCCAATTTTTTTGGACTTTTTTTTGAAGTCCTATGACCCTAAATCCCTAATTATAAGTTGCCTTTTTAATTATGCCTTGAAGTTCATTTGGTTTGCAACGTAAATTTTCAAAAAAATTAATCAACAATTCAGAATTTTGGAAAGAAAAGTTAAACAAATACAACCTGTAAAGCAATTTTTCGATCACTCAAACAAAGCATATATTAACAATTGGGAAACCGAAACTCATTGAAAAGTTTTAACTTATAAATGCATGAACCCAAGACATGAGCACGAAGATATAACCTCCCACAATCTTTTGAGAATCATGAGAAGTACCTCAATGAAATAGCTAGTCGGAGTACAAATGTTGTTCGAAGGTTAGAGTTGAAGGCTATAATACATAAAATTGAACCATTTTTGTAGTTTTCAAGACTGGAAAACTCAAATGATGGTGAGGAATGCATCATTCTAGGGTTATAATAGATTATACATAACCATATAGGTTCACTAAACAACTATATAAATGCTCATGGTGACCTTAAGTCAACAACGAGAAGTGTGTCAATAATTGGCTAAATTGACAATTAGGAGAAGGGGGGGGGGGGAATGGATGGTTTCAACCTTCTAACTTCCTGGGCACTTTTTAGGATCCGTGGGAAGCACTTCGGCCTTTTTCTTTTTAGGGTCCAAGAAAAGTGAATATTCTCTAAAAAATCAAGGCTATAATACATAAACTAGTGTTTAGCCCGGGCGATGCCTCGAGTCTATACGTTAACTATTTTTTTACTCCGTTTTATAGTTTTCATGTATTATAATAATCTTAAATATATTTATTATAGATTTAGTTGAAGAAAATAATTTGTACCAAAAAAAAAAAAAAAAAAAAACCTCATGCCATACATTAACTATATTTAAGAAGAATAAATAAACAAAGTATTAGATAGCAAAGATGGTACGACTATTTATTTATTTTCTAATAGACCCGAGTTCAATTCTTGATATAAACATTTTTTAATTGACATTAGTGAGTAGCCCGGGCATTGCCTCGGGTTGCTACTTTTATAATCGTGCAATTGGAGTATTTTTTAAGGATTTTGAAATCTGAAATCAACATTGTTGAATGTGTTTATTTTTTTTAATTATTAAATCATGTGGTTTACACTTATGTACATATTTTTTTCATATTTATAACATGCTTGATAATGAGCTAAGATGGTTAAATAGCCAACTTTAATATAAATGGTTGGGTGTTTGAATCCCCTTAACCTTATATTTTTATATGAAGTAATGTGGGTTGCTTAGGTGATGTGGCATAACGATTAAGGTTAATTCAGTGATGATGTATAAAGAGATGTTGGGTAGGTGATGTGGCGTCAAGAAGTATTTGTGAAGTGACGTGGCGTAATTTAAAAGGATCTACGTGGCACATGGATGTTTTTATAAACGCCTTTTAATATATTAGTATAGATGTACCAATTCTCCTTGGTGACGTGACATCTTCTTGATGGAAGAAAGGGGTGACACGTGGCGTGTATCCTTGATTAGTAACGCCTTTTGATATATAGTATAGATTTAGATTATTTTTGCATATTTTAGGACCCAATGTTAAAAACTAAAGTGATGGCTAAGAATGCAACTCAAAGTCATAAAAAGGTTGTTTGGAATCATGTACGCCCACTATTTGAACACATTAAGGTTTGTGGTGGCAATGGGTTAATGATGGAAGACATGCTCATAATCGGTTAAATTGACAGTTAAGAGAAAAAGTGGATTGTTCCAACCACCTAGGTGACCTCCTGAGATCTCATGGAGTCCATGGAAACCACCTCAAACCCTTTTCTTTTATGTCTTTTACACTTTACCTTTTTATGCTTACAACGTACTATGTAAATTTTTAAAATATTGATCTCTATTTGTGTATTTACAAAGTTTATAAAGTTGATTCTTCATATTCCACAACTACATATCCAGACAATTCTAACGACTTATCTATAATCACTTGTACGTAATTTGTGAATTAGGGCTTGTTTAGTTCACCTTAGTTTTGCTAATCTAGTCTGCTCGGATATGATTTGGTATGATTTAATCTGATTTGATTGTTTGATTTGACCAACTTTGACCTTATGTGTACGATAATTTATAAAGAAGAAATATATCGAGTGGGGTCTTGTTACAATTGTATTAATGTGTATTTTATTAATATGTAATTTTTATAATTTTTTTCATTACGTAATTAAAGATATTAAGTGATAAAAAACCGTACATAAAACAATGATTTGATTTGAACTTATTTTTCTGAAATAAGTAAAATAAGTTGAACTAAACAAGGCCTTAACTACTTAGTGTGTGCACCGGTGCACGAGCCTTAAACTAGTCTAATACTCTAATTATCCAACTTATTACTCCCTCCATTTTTAAATACTTGCTTCATTTCCTTATTTGAAAAGCTTTTATAATATTTAATTCATTTCTCTCAACTAGAGGATTCAACATAAATCAAATTTTATTAATTTCATATTCTCTCTCTTTCAATTTTCACTACTTTTGTTTTTGATAATTTTTTATTCTTCCACCAACTCCACTCCCTCTATATTTCTCTAATTTCTCTTAAAAACTCCGCGCATAAAAAAAAAAAAAGGAAGCAAGTTTTTAGAAACGGATGAATTGCATATTTAAGCCCAGGCAATACAGCTATACAGCCAATACTGCTTACTGTCTCTCTCTTACATTCTCACTCCTTATCTGCACTCAGAATACAAAGGTTTAAGGCTCAAAAATGAAGGGTTTATCAATCTTGCTTCAATAGATAAGGTATTACATTTACACACCCTTTTCTCTCTCTTTTTCTCTTTGTTAATTTTAATGGCTGCTCCTCTCACCATGTCTATGGATCTTCATTATAATATGAATATTTCAAATATTTCTGAACCCAAACACCCCAATTTCTTCCCCAAAATTTCCAGATACCCAATTCGAAAATCCACGATTTTCTGCAATTCCTCTAAATCCCCTCCAAATTTGGAAGAACCCCAGAAAAATTCTTCACTTTCTGACCAACTTAAGCCTCTTTCTAAAACAATTCTATCAGAAAACGCTAAAGAACAAGCTCAACTTCTCATTAAACCGCCCAAATCTACTTGGGTCAATCCCACTAAACCTAAGCCTTCTGTTCTTTCTCTGCAACGCCAAAAACGCTCTCCTTATTCATTTAATCCCCAAATTAGGGACCTTAAGCTTTTTGCCAAGAAGCTTAATGATTCTGATTATACTTCTGATGAAGCTTTCTTTTCAATTCTGGAAGAAATCCCACATCCAGTTACTAAAGAAAACGCTCTTTTGATGCTTAATTCTCTGAAACCGTGGGAAAAAGCTTTGCTTTTCTTCAATTGGGTGAAAACCCAGAATTTGTTTCCTATGGAAACTATTTATTACAATGTTACTATGAAGTCTTTGAGGTTTGGTAGGCAGTTTGGCCTTATTGAAGGTCTTGCTAATGAGATGATTGAGAATGGTATTGAGCTCGATAACATTACATATTCTACGATTATTACTTGTGCTAAGAGGTGTAATCTGTTTGATAAAGCTGTGGAGTGGTTTGAGAGGATGTATAAAACTGGTGTGATGCCTGATGAGGTTACTTATTCAGCTGTTCTAGATGTGTATGCCAAGATAGGGAAGGTTGAGGAGGTCATGAGTTTGTATGAAAGAGGGAGGGCGAGCGGGTGGAAACCCGATCATATAGCTTTTTCTGTTCTTTGTAAGATGTTTGGTGAGGCAGGGGACTATGATGGTATCAGGTTTGTATTGCAGGAGATGAAGTCTCTGGAGGTACAGCCTAATCTGATAGTTTACAATACTTTGTTAGAGGCAATGGGTAAGGCTGGAAAGCCTGGCTTGGCTCGGAGTTTATTTGAGGAAATGGTTGAATCGGGTGTTACCCCAAATGAGAAAACCCTAACAGCACTTGTCAAAGTCTATGGTAAGGCAAGGTGGAGTAAGGATGCTTTGGAGTTGTGGGATCGAATGAGGTCCAATGGATGGCCTATGGACTTCATTCTGTATAACACATTGCTGAGTATGTGTGCAGACCTTGGATTGGAAGAGGAGGCTGAGAGGCTCTTCGAAGATATGAAACAGTCCCAGCATTGTAGACCAGATAGCTTTAGCTACACTGCAATGCTTAATGTGTATGGTAGTGGTAGGAAGGTCGATAGGGCAATGGAGTTGTTTGAGGAAATGTCGAAAAGGGGGGTCGATCTTAATGTCATGGGATGTACTTGTCTGATCCAATGCTTAGGAAAGAGTCAGAGAATTGATGACTTGGTTAGAGTGTTTGAGGTCTCAATTAAAAGAGGTATCAGGCCAGATGATAGACTATGTGGTTGCCTACTTTCCGTTATGTCATTCTGTGACAACACTGAAGATGCTGACTTGGTTCTTGGTTGTTTGGGACGAGCTAACCCGAAATTGGTTGCCTTCATCAGTTTGCTAATGGAAGAGGGAACTAAATTCGAGACGTTGAAGGAAGAGTTCAAAGCTATACTTACTGATGCACAACTTGAATCTAGAAGACCCTTCTGTAATTGCTTGATTGATATCTGCAGGAAAAGAAATTTGCAAGAGAGAGCTCACGAGCTTTTGTATTTAGGAACTATTTTTGGATTGTACCCAGGTTTACACAAGAAAACCGCAGGTGAGTGGAGTTTGAATGTGCGGTCACTATCTGTGGGTGCAGCTCACACTGCTCTAGAAGAGTGGATGATAAGTCTATTGAATATTGTAGAGCGTGAAGAGGCACTGCCAGAGTTGTTTTCTGCCTATACTGGTGCAGGAACTCACAAATTTTCTCAAGGTCTAGCTAGCTCATTTGCTTCCCATATAGAAGAATTGGCCGCACCATTTAGGCTTAGTGATGATAGAGTGGGTTGTTTTGTTGCTACTCGAGATGATATAGTATCATGGGCACAATCTAGGGTCCCCTCTCCTGCTTTAACAGCCTAAATTAAGAGCTAGAAGCTGTTAATATTACCTTACGTTTTGTAATATACTGGCCCTTCTGTAGGCTGCCAGAAATTTTATCGTCTTTGAAAGCCTTAGGAAGAGCATTATGTATCTCACTTTTCATTGTTGTCAATCTCCAAAATACAATTCACACATCACACAATGGACTTCATGAACTTATAAATACTCTCCTCTTCGGGTTCGGTTTACCCCTTGTCTCTATTGCTTCCATCATCTTAAATGCATCTCAGATTATACATTGTATAGCAAACCACAAGTGAATGAACGTTGGCATAGATAGACATTGATTCGAAAAAGGAAAAAAAAAAATAATAATAAAAAATAAATAAATAAATAAATAAATAAATAAATAAATAAAAGCGCCTTACTGCTCTTGTTCAACTGAATAAGGAGTATGAGCAACTGACTATTAGCTGCTGCATTTTTTAATATGTGGGTCTCATACTCTCATCTCAGCTCATTAATGAAGTATGAAAAATCTGATATCATTCTAGAACCAAGGAATTATACCAATCCAACTGTGATACAACAAATTTTTATGTAAATTTATAAAGTTTTGCAATTTCAACCTGCTAGTCTGCTTGTAGATACTTGACTGTTAGTCTGTACTGTAAGCTTGCTACAGCTAACTATTGCCTTTGTTGCTGAAGTCCTTGATCTTGTTTTAATGGAAGTATTTTTACTTTTGCGTATAAAAAACGATACTTGATGCAGATAATTACTGCAAATCGAAGATTGATGAGCAAGAGCTAATCAGAAAGTTACCTATTACTGAATTAAAATTATAAATCCCACAGCAGACATTCATGCTAATGAAATTTGCTGCTTAAAAGTAAGATGCACGAAAATTGAAAACCATATAAATGAAGCATGTGAAAATGAATACAGGATAGTAGAGGTAATTTCTCACATCTCAAGTCCCGCAACATTGACAAGAACACCCATTTGGCCACAGCATTTGAGTGTGCTACTCCAAAAAGAAGAAGAAAAAGGTCTACTATATGCAGAGAAGAAAGTAAACAGATAGCAATCTTTACAAACAGTCTAAAGCTCTCTATATCATAAATATATCATAAAAGACTACTAAGTATTACTTGTATTAAACTAGGACGAAGTAGCAGTCATCTTCTTCACCTTCTTTAAAAGCTCCTTCACCTCATTTTCCAGATTAGATTTTATCTCCTCTGACATCTTACCATCAGTCTCTCCCAACATTGACGTCATTGCCTTGAGCTTCTGCTTTATAAAGATAACCGCCAAAGGTTCACCTTCGGGTGAAGGTGAGTTGGGAGACACAAAAGGCTGTTTGTCAGGTGATTTGGCTACTGTTGACTCAGTAGATTTCATTTTCTTCTTGTTCTGCACATTCACTTGCTTACCCTTAGAAGACACAGACGCTAGATATTGAATTTTATAGCTAACTTCCGCAGTTCCAAAAGGAAGACTCTTCTGCATACTGTCCACAGCAGCTTCAGCATACGACCTGTGTACAAAAACTATCTTTGCTGTAAATAACTCCGAGATCACCTCAGTTTTTGACTCATCCAAGTCACCAAACTTACAGCACATTCCTATGATATTTTCCTTTGTTGGCAAGGAGAAACCTGCCGGAAATGTAATCACAAGGGTAGCTGATGATGAAGAAGGCTCACAAGATACTTCATTATCAGGCTTTGACTCCGACTTCTGCTCTCTCTTTGTTGCACTCCTTTTAGAAGGTTTCCGCTTGAGGGTCTGCTGATCAACATCATTCAGAACCTTATGCTCTGAGTCTGACCCATGCATGGTACCAGACGAATTTCTCTTTCTCTTTCTCCGTTGATCATCAGCCAATCCTTTCTTATAGATTTTATAATTTGGTCCATTTCTGTAGTTTGAGCTCCTATATGAAGATACAAATCCCTTGATTGAATCAAAGTTCTGGTCCCTCCTTGTACATAGTGGATCAAGAGCAGCTGAGTGAATTTCACGAAGGACACCGTTCAAAGAATCAATACTTTTCTCGGGACCATTTTCTTCAGAAATCAGATCTGGCTTGCTTCTGTTCTGATCTGGATGATCAATTTTCTCATGCTTGGAACCCGATACCTTAGAAGGCTTCTGAAGTGTTTCAGCACTGCATTTCACTAACGGAGTAGAGCCCACTAACTTGCCAGCTGTCTTGGCTATCCTTTCGCCGGTATTTGCAACATCAGAGAACTCAAGACCTCTTGCTTCTGAACTTGTTTGTGAACATGAACTTCTTTGCCTCTGCAGCAAATTTGTGTAGGGAGGAGACAAGTACTTGCTCAATTTCCTTTCTCTTGGAGAGATCCTCTCATAACCCTCCTCAGCCGTAGGTCCACCATTAGTGCTCACCTGAGGCACAATGTTCATTTTCTGCTTGTTTTTTACCTCACCACCACCATCACCTGAAGCTTTCTTGTCAGAGGTAGTTGATTTTACGGAGTCCTCTTTCGTATTCCTTGAGCTTGATCGGGATTTTACAGAATCCTCTTTCGTTTTCCTTGAACTTGATCGGGATTTAACAGAGTCCTCTTTCGTTTTCCTTGAGCTTGATCGAGATTTTACAGAGTCCTCTTTTGTTTTCCTTGAGCTTGATCGGGATTTTACAGAGTCCTCTTTCGCTTTCCTTGAGCTTGATCGGGATTTTACAGAGTCCTCTTTCGCTTTCCTTGAGCTTGATCGGGATTTTACAGAGTCCTCTTTCTTTTTCCTTGAGCTTGATCGAGTAATCATCGAATCATCTGTTACACGTTGTGTTTCATCAACAGTCTTCCTTCTTTTCCTACTAGATATTGAAAACTGCTTTCCTAAAAGCTCCTCATCTTTAGAAAAACCATCATCGCCATTTGCCACAGGCATAGATGACTGATCCTCATCAGCAACCTTCCTCTTCCTCTTCCCAGATTTCACTACCGACTTTCCTAACTGTGAATTTTCTTCTATTCCATCCATGTCACTCTCCAACTTATCTTTTGTGTCCATTCCCAACAGGTCAGCAATGCTCTTCGTCTTCCTTCTTCTATGTGACATATCATGTGGTGGCGTCTGCATGTCATTTTGTCCCAGCGTCTGATCTTCAGAGCCTATAAACCAGTCCCCATCGTCTGGACCTCGAAATGAAGTTTCCCTAGGTACACCCTGCTCATTCACAGGGTCTTCAATGCCCATGGGCTCACAATATATCGGTAGCGAGTAGCCGAACTTAGCCAATAATCGGCTCTTTAACACTGGTAGCTCAAGTGTATTAGCTAGCAAATCAAATATGGCCATACGTCTGATATCAGCAAGCATTGCTGACATATCAAGCTGAGCAACTGAAAACTTGGCAATTCCATTCTCAGGAACATGAACCCCTTCTTTGACACCTGCATTCACTACAAACGGCAGAGAACTCTGGCTTTCTCTTGCACAGGAACAAGTCATCTGTAGCTTCACAAGTCTACCAAATTCATTCTGAGCTTCCTCTACAGCAGTAACAAAGGTCTTCAAGCTGCTTTGCTTTGACATTTCTTCAAAATTCTCCTCAAAAGATTTCAACTGAGAAGTATCACACCAAGCAAAAGTCCTATCCCCAAAATATGCAACCAGAATCCGCCCCTCGTGCTTGTATTTTAACGCAAACTCAGATGCATTTGAAGGATCATGAATCCTCCCAGGCCACCAAGGATGACTCTTAACCTTTCCCCAAACAAAATCCCCCACAAGAAAAACATTTTCTTCATCATCCACATCACCAACCTCGCTCCCCTTTTGCCCATCATCCACATCACCAATGTCCTCTTTTTTACCAGTCACAGCCCTGTTCCTCGTCCTCTGCGCAATGCTACTCGATACATCATCAAAAGGCTTCCTCTCAGAACTGTTTCTCCCATCCTGAAATTTCGCACCAAAACCCTTCCCACGCACTTCCTTCGAAACACCAGACGCAACATTCCCTGTCACACTACCATCCAGCTTTTCATCAATTTTGCATTCTGCAATCCCCTTATCTATCACACAACCATCAGCACCATTCTCCCCATCCACAATCATTCCAACCCTAGTACCATCCGTCGTCAACGATTCATTGGCAACACTCAAATTATCCCCAACACCGTCACCGGCACCGCCAACAGCGGCACCTCCATCTATCGAATTATTATCATGGACACTTTCTTCCCCAATAACCCCAGAACCATTGGCTTGACTTTTTGTTACCCGGGCACCCATTAAAGCAGAACTAGTCAAATCCAAACCACAAGATTCCTTTTCAACAACTGAGGAAGAGCTTATAATTGTTGTTGACTGATCAAACTGAACTAGGGTTTTACTTGTTTTTACCATCTTTCCATCACTTTCCATTTTAGGAAACTTTAAGACTAAAATGTTACCCTCAACAAATCACAGCTGCATAGGAACCTACCATAATAATCATAAAACAACAACAACAAAAAAAACCAATTCCCAAAATCATCAAAAATACCCAATAAATTAAAAAAGCAAGAAAACCCCATAATCATAAAATTAAGCCCAACAACAAGAAATTAAAATATATAGACCAACAAACAAATAAAATATAATCTTGATTTTTATATACAAAAATAAAAGGGGGGTTAAGAAGAAGAGTGGCGTACCTGTTGAAATAGAGGGAAGATACAGAAAAAAGGGGGGATTTCTCTCTCTCTCTAAACTATCTATCTAACAATGGTTTTGTAGCGTTATTACAAAGCCCGATAAAAATTCAGTCTTTTGGTAAATTGCTCATCCAGAAAAATGGTCTACTGTAAAATATAAACCCTTGTTTTTTTTCTCTCTCTCTAAACTATCTATCTAACAATGGTTTTGTAGCGTTATTACAAAGCCCGATAAAAATTCAGTCTTTTGGTAAATTGCTCATCCAGAAAAATGGTCTACTGTAAAATATAAACCCTTGTTTTTTTTCTCTCTCTCTAAACTATCTATCTAACAATGGTTTTGTAGCGTTATTACAAAGCCCGATAAAAATTCAGTCTTTTGGTAAATTGCTCATCCAGAAAAATGGTCTACTGTAAAATATAAACCCTTGTTTTTTCTTTCCTCCTCAAAAGAAGCAAGCATTTATTTGCGCATTTTCAAATTACCAATTTTGGTTTTGTCAATTGCTAAACTTGGTGAATATCAAGGGGTATTTGTAGAATTATCACTATATCCTTTGGGATACTTGATATACTTCGGAGTTGATTGTATGATTTGTTTTTTACGAGTAGGTTATATTTTGGCACATGCAATACGGTGTTATAACTCGGGAATTTATTGTACTACTCCCTTGCTTTATATTATTGGTAAATTTTTTATTTTTCGTTGATGAGAATAATCGTAACATTTTTACTGGTACACATGTCAATATACGATTTTGACCATTAAAATTTGCAATTACATATTATTAAGAAATATAAAAGATTAATATAACGAAAATTTACCTAAAGACTAATGTAAACATATTTTACATGACAACATAATTTTTATATATATTTGTAAAAAGTAAAGTCAAAGTAAGCATATCCGCACTAGATATATTCTTGCGACAAAAAACAATCTTAAACATTTTGATTCTTAAAAAATAAAATTAGTGGCATATAGCCAAATAGATAGTTATTGATTTCCTAAAAAAAAATAAAGACAGTTATTGTTGATTTTATTTTTAAAAAAATAAAAAATAAGTTGCGTAGAAATTGATGATTTAGAATTTGGAGAATTGTAGTTAAAAATTGACAAACTCTAAAATTATAGAAAGAATATAGATGGATTATGTAATATGCATATTTGGATCTGTTAAAATTTGTCTTGACCTATCCAAGAATACATTGTTTTCACTCGAATTTTTCTTATTTTGATTTATTTGAATTTTTAATTTCATAACCGCTTGTAACAATGAATCAAATTTAATGACCCTTATTGGCCACGATCTAAACTTATATGAACGGATTAATCCTGAACACAGCTTTGAAGTAAAAAAAATTGTCTAAACTTGTGTTTTTTTAAAAATAAGTGAAATACACGAGTAGAACATTTTAATTAAAAAAAAAAAAAAAAAAAAAAAAAAAGAGAGAGAGAGAGAGAGACAGAGAGGGAGTATTATGTACTTTATAACTAGATTAGTTTACGTATTGTAAAATTGACCTAATTTTAATGGTAAAATTTCAAATTAGTCGACAACATCAAAATCATAACATAAACATGGTTATATAAAATAAAGTAATGTAAAATATTCGAATTCAAATTGAATTTTAAGGTTAAGTTGAACTAAAAAAATTTAGTTTGAAAAAGTTGAGACTTAAGTAAAGTTCGGATCTAAGCGTCAAAAGCCGTTCAAGCTCGGCCTTGGCTCAAGTCATTAACACTCGTAGCTAGTGTAAACCATAAGATATAGTAATACCTATATAAATGGGGAAAAATGTTTTCATTTAACATTATAATGACACAAATTCTCTTTAGAAACAATCATTTCTGGGACATCTTTATTTTAATTCATTTATAATAAATTTTTCATAATGCCTTTCAAAAAAAAAAAATTAAATAAATAAATTTTTCATAATAGATGCTTTTCATTCAACAATTTTTATAATTGAGCACCTTTATTATTTTGATCTGTAAAATTTATTGAGAAAAACTCTCTTAAGATTTTATTAAAATTTCGACTTACCCGAATAATACTTCGTGTATATTTCATCTTATTTAAAAATACATAATGTCACATTGGGGTCATTGTCACATATGTTGCACCAAAAATAATATATATACATGTCATACGATTCTAATAATGTATCACATTTTCCATTACTCATACGCTGAATCCATATGATCATATGTGTCTCTATAACTCTATTTCCTAATATTAACATTAGGAAATAATACGTGACTTATTTAGAAAATCACTTAAACATTTCTAGTTTCCTAATAAACCCTATTCATATTAATATTTCCAATTATAATATGTTTTTAATGTCGCCATTGTTACATGCATATATTATGCATATTTCCTAATTTAACTTCGTTGGCCGTTGCAAAAAGCATCTTCTACTTCTTCCTCAACTATTTTCACTGCCCTATCTAACCACAATTGCACAACTCCATTAAAGATTAACAGGTTTGTCCTCTAACTCTTCATCTGGGGTTTTTTTTTTTTCAATTATTAGTATTCAATTTATTTGATTACATTGCCAAATTCTGTAGATGTTGCTGTTCAAATTCATGCATTACTATTTATTTTAGTGTTTTATAAATACTTGTAATTAACATAGTTAAATTGACGATCAGTTTTATTTCTAATCAAGTTTAGTGGATTATTGATGATCAATTATGTTGTTTATCATGATTATTATTAAAGGGTTTTTGAATTTTGATTAGGCTTTGTTTTTCAATGATTAGAAGCTTAATACAATGATTTAGCCCTCTATTAACGATGATTAATTCTGGGTATGTTTCATCATTGGGGGGTCCCCTGTTTATTGTATATATAGTACGGAGTATAATATACTTGTCCTGCATCAATGAATTTCCCATGTTGAATTTAGCCCTCTTATTCAATTCGATGCATTAGTCATTCCCCTCGTGATGGTGGCCTAAGCTAACATATTAAAAGGAACTTGTAGTAAGCATGTTGATTAATTTTTTTGAGAAGGGGTTTAACTAATATAGGACTTGATTAGAAACATGAACGAAGTCATGAACTAATTGAAAATTAGATGAGACCCTTAATTAATTTTCATGTATGAAATAATTTCATTGAAATTTGTACAAGTTTAGCTGCTGATTTTCCAAGTTAATCATAAGTTAGTGATGAATGAGTTTTATGAAATTGTCATGCAGTTAAACTTATAACAATGAGCAATAAACACAATCAGCAAGTAAATCCACCACCTCCAATGGAGGAATTATCTCCAAAGAAGACTTCTCCAAACATACCGTCGACTAAGAAGTCTATGGCAAGTGCATTCAGCTTGGTCGAGCCAATGGAGTTCTTGTACATAAGAATAGTGAAAGGTAAGGACCCTTGTGAGCTTGAAAATGATACCGACACATTTAAAACATATGTTGAAGTGAGAATAGGAAACTACAGGGCAATCACCAAACCTGTGGAGAAGACTGCTAACCCTGAGTGGAACCAGGTGTTTGCATTCTCTAAGGAACGAATTCACACCTTTTTCATAGAAATTTTGATGAAGAAGAAAGATAAAGAGGGAGAAGGGGTGAAGGGTAGATTGATCTTTGATGTGAATGAGGCCCCAAAGCGAGTGCCACCAGATAGCCCGTTAGCCCCTCAATGGTATATATTGGAGGACTTGGGAGGGGTGTGTGTGAAGGAAGAGTTGATGGTGGCGGTTTGGATGGGGACTCAAGCTGATGAGGCATTTACTGAAGCATGGAATTTGGATGCTGCAGGGGTAAGTTATGAGGATGTTGTGAATACCAAGGCAAAGGTGTATATGTCTCCTAAACTTTGGTATCTTCGGGTGAATGTGATTCAAGCTCAGAATTTAGAGATCGCGAATAAGAATAAGAAGGCAGAGGTTTTTGTTAAGGCTGTATTTGGAGATGCAATGGCAAGGACAAAATTTTCTACCAGCAAGAATGTTTTGAGTCCAATGTGGAATGAAGATCTGATGTTTGTTGCTGCTGAACCTTTTGAGCATCTATTAGTTTTGACAGTGGTGACCAAGGTTGGGAATAATGAGGAAGTTGTTGGGAAGTGTGTGATTCATTTAGGGAAGTTGGAGAGGAGGCTAGGTAGTAAACCGGTTGATGCTAGGTGGTACAGTCTTGAGAGACCAGGCGAAAACTGCAAGATACAGTTGAGGGCTTCTCTGGATGGTGGATATCATGTGCTTGATGAGACTGCTCGCCATAGTAGTGATACGAGGCCAACTGTGAGACAGCTATGGAAACAGGAAATCGGGGTGTTGGAATTAGGAATTCTGAATGCAACTGGCTTGCCACAAATGAAGATGAGAAGCGGACATCAGGGAAGAACAGATGCTTATTGTGTGGCAAAATATGGGCAGAAATGGGTTCGGACAAGGACAATCATAGATAGCTCTTCGCCCCAGTGAAACGAGCAGTACACTTGGTTGGTTTATGATCCTTGTACTGTAATCACAATAGGAGTTTTTGATAACTGTCAGTTTCAAGGTCCTGATAATGCTAAAGGATCTCGGGATTCAAGAATAGGTAAGATTAGGATCCGATTATCTACTCTTGAAGTTGATAGGATCTATACTTACTCATATCCACTTTTGGTCTTGGAACCTCAAGGATTGAAGAAAATGGGGGAGCTTCAGTTAGCCATTAGGTTTAATTGCTCATCCTACATAAACTTATTACAAGGTTATGCTCAGCCTTTCCTTCCCAAAATGCATTACAGTCACCCTTTATCCTTATATCAGCAAGAATGTCTGAGACACCAAGCTACTAAGCTGGTTTCATTGAGGTTGGGCCGTTCAGAGCCACCATTAAGGAAAGAAATCGTCGAGGATATGCTTGATTATGATTCACGTAACTGGAGCCAGCGAAGAACAGCAGCTAACTGTCAAAGGATTAAAGCTGCACTTTTTAGTCTAGGATATGTATTCGAGTATGTGGAAAGTGTAAGCAGCTGGAAAAGGCCTTTCCTATCAGTTTTGGTGCATTTGCTTTTAATCTTCCTGGTATTCTACCCACTACTTATATTTCCTGCCATATGCTTCAACTTTGGTGTGATTGGGATGATGAAGTATCAGTCCCGTCCTAGAAATCCTCCACACATGGATCCTCAATTGTCCAGTGTTCACGGACTTAGTAAAGAGGACTTGGACGAGGAATTTGATAGAATTCCAACGACTTGCAAGAACAATGATTCACTAAAGTATCGGTATAACAGACTAAGATTAGTTGCAGGGCAAGTGCAGGTACTACTTGGAGACGTAGCAACTCAACTGGAGAGAGTACTATCTCTTTTCAGCTGGAGGGATCCTAGAGCTACTGCCTTGTTTGTGGGCTTCTGTATGGTTTCTGGGATTGTTCTTATTTTCGTTCCAGTACGATTGTTATTTATCTTATTTATAGTTTACATTTTAAGGCCTTTGAAATTGAGGAGCAAGCAGCCATCAGTACCTGTGAACTTCTTTCGCAGATTGCCTGCGAAAGCAGATTCACTACTTTGATGCAGCTGAAGGCAATCTTACTTGAGAATCGTCCACGACTGTGATGAGGTATAAACAGAATTATGTGTTTTGTTTAATTGGTATCCTATGCCACTATTATTTTGTATAGGAGATTTGACATTGTGTTTTCAATTTTCATGGTTAAATTTTTGAAGAATTTGTCATTCACTATACTCAATTAGTCGTTAGTTTAACAAATTACCCGTGTGCCGTGTCATCAAGCGCATCCAGCCAAGTAATGTGACAATAATCTAAGCGAGAACAGAATTAATATTTTTGTTAAATTGTTGTCACATCATTTGGAAGGATTTATTCTCAAGCGTATCATCTTTTAACCTGAAAGATAACTGGTCAAAAATGCATTAGGCAACTAATCATGAACAAAAGTACGCCCTAAACCGAGATCCATGTATAAATTTCGGCTGTCAACTGCATTGATGGAATCTGAAATTACAGATTCTGTAACCTTTTTACCCCCAACCAAATTTCGCTACTTCTTTTCCTTTTTTTTCACCCTTATACCCCCTTTTTCGGCTCTAAAAAAAAAAAGAAAAGAAAAAAAAAAAAAAACAAACAAAAATGAATTGAAGAGCCTCTACCTAATCTACCTACGCAAAATCCCCAATGGAGAAAAGAAAAATAGAAGAGTAAAACACCCTTTCCTCTAAAAAATCCCAACAATCCCAACCCATATGTTCCCAAGCTTTCTCCATCCTCGACTATGGCAGCACCTTCTTAACTGGGGAACTTTTCTTACAGCCTCTCCAATTGTTTCCTCCCTTAAAACAGTATGCCTATCAACTTCTAGAACTAATTTTGGGACCCAGGAGAACTGGGTCTGTTACCATATCAAGACGCCTGCCCAGCTGTTAAGATCAATGTCTATGCGGTGGTTCTGATTGAAACCATATCAGCTTTGGCAATTCCAGATAGAGCCATAATTTTTTTAAGTTTTCATATGAACATGTTTTTAGGGGTATTTTCCTGAAGACTTCCAAATTCTCCCTTCAAGAGATACCACCATAACAGTGACATCATCATGGTACTTTCGGCGATCACCTTGGGGAATATCCAACAAGTCATGAAAATCCATACCTGTATGCATCAAATAAACAGATTAATCAAACTCTGAATATTATGATGCAAAAGTAACCACTAACTAGTAGATGCAACATTTTATAAGCAAAAATGATCCATCAATTTAAAATTAGCTTTGCACGAAGCATAATTTATGCACCACCCGGACATTTAACAGAACAATCTCCATTCCGATAGAAAAGAGTAACGAAGAGTTTTATGTAGAGGAAGGGAAAAAAAAAACCTAGTGGAGGTATTATTCAAGCACAAAGACAAAACATAGCAGCAAGATCAAAGACATGTTGCTTTGGACAAAGTTCCAAAACAGAGCTAATTGCTCGCCTCTAGCCTACAAATGTATGGACAGATACTATATTTTCTTGTTCTTATGCAGTGGCCAAAAGATCCAAGTCTGTGCTCTATAAAGTATTTGAAGCTCCAGAATCAAGGCACTTGACTATTGCAAATGAAGTTTGCCTAGAGAAAAAAACTAGATGATGACAAAGACAGGTAGAAATTACCTGCTTTTTTAGCAGCTCGGTTTAGAAGCTCCTCTATTAGATGTTGTGCTGGATCTCCATCAGGAAATTTCTCCAAGAAATTCTCAACAAAAGAAACCACATCCTGATTGCTGAAATACTGGTATAGCCCATCAGATGAGAGCACCAAAAATTGGTCTCTTCGTCCAAGTTTGTGGTGGCGAAGAGAAGGAATACATGATACATAAGGGGCACTACCAATGAACTCATTTCTGAACATCTCCAATAACGAGTCATTAAACTTGGCCTGCAACAGGACCACAGGTCAATCAGAATAAAATCCTCAATTATTTGCAAAGTGCTGCATCAGGTTCAATTTTTAAATTTTATTTCTCCTGTGTTTGGTATCCAGAATGCATGTGAAGGCTTAAAAAATACTCTATATATTTCTGTCTCTGTAAAACTAGGGAAGGCATGTATCTGTTACCCAGGAATTATGCTTCCAGAGGCATAGAAATATACTTCAGACACACTATAGTTGCTCAAAAGTCTTGTCACAAAGATGAAAAGAAGTGAGAAAAAAATGAACACTTATTTATTTTTCCTGTGCCATCAACCCCTTAACTCAGGTTTTAAGACTGTAAGCTGTCTCAGCCCACAAACCCCACCCCAAATAGCTAGGAATCATCATAATTTTCATAAAATTCATTTGTTTATAGCATCTTCACCCGCAGCACACTAAACAAGAGAGCAAAAATAAATAAAACCACTCTTACCAGAATGATAAGATTGTCTAAATGTCTAATAGCATAAGACTATGTAAAAAGTACTTTGCCAAATAGAATCAAGCCCAAATAGAAATATACTTCAGACACACTATAGTTGCTCAATAGTCTTGTCACAAAGATGAAAAGAAGTGAGAAAAAAAATGAACACTTATTTATTTTTCCTGTGCCATCAACCCCTTAACTCAGGTTTTAAGACTGTGTAAGCTGTCTCAGCCCACAAACCCCACCCCAGATAGCTAGGAATCATCATAATTTTCATAAAATTCATTTGTTTATAGCATCTTCACCCGCAGCACACTAAACAAGAGAGCAAAAATAAATAAATCCACTCTTACCAGAATGATAAGATTGTCTAAATGTCTAATAGCATAAGACTATGTAAAAAGTACTTTGCCAAATAGAATCAAGCCCAAATGAAAAGCTTATTGAAAACGTGGAAGTATTTAAAGCTCAGTTAAACTCATCATCTATTAAGAAACCAAAGAGGCTGACAAGTAAACCAGAATTCTTTCAAAAAGAACTGCATATGTGACTAGGCCCTAAATTAATTACTAAATAAAAACACAGTTTGTAGCTGCAAGCCAATGATTGTATGTTTCTTTACAATAGCAATACCAGATACAAGGAAGTAGCATTCCACTGAAATGTCAGCGAGGATAATTGCCTCCAACTCTCAACAGATTTTTTATAGGTAAGATTGTAATAGACCCATTTTGAACAATAAAGCTTATACATTGTTTCCATCTAGATTCCAAGGGTAAGAGTCGACAGTAATATGGTACAGGTGACAAACCTGTTTGAGGAATCCAGCTCCAAACGCTCGAGTAACCTTGAGACGGCCTTTTACTCTATCATTGACAATGCAGTGCTTATCATCTGGATGTTCCCTCTTAATTCTTAGAACTTCCTGCAGAATTGACAAAACATAAGAAATTAGAAGCACTAAGCTGAAGGAAGCAGATATGTCAAGCTCACAGACAGAAAATTGCGGACTGCATCCATCTTAATTTGCAGCATCACATAGCGTTTCAGAATTTTTGTTCTTACACTTCTTAGGACTATCACAAAAACCAAATTATTCAGTACATATCTGTAAAGTCAAACATCAGAGCTTCCAAGCCTTACTTTAGAGAGAAAATTATGGCAATAAAATCACATATTTATAATCTCCACCTCAACATCAATATACATAATATCCAATCAATCATCTCTATGGTCAATATCCTTGAAAAACTGATAAACCTTCTAAGAAGGAATGGTATAGCACCAATACTAACATAGTAAAACTATAAATTCCTACAGCTAAAACAAATATGCATAGTTGTTTCAGTTACTTTTACTATCAAGCAATAATGTTTATCACTCCATAGTTAATAGCATGTTCATAAATACTGATAAAATGAGTGACCCATGCCCCAACAGAACCCACAAAAACAAAAATATTATTAACATATTAGAACTCCAAAAATCTCAAGTACTGGACTGTCTCAGAATATGGTTGACAAAAACAGAAACTGGAAAGAAGATATCAAGTGAATCACAATATTATACTTGTATAACAAACCATCCAATACCCATCCAATGTTCCTTTGGACAGGTTCACAAATAGTAAATCAAGTAATGTGCGGCAAAATCAACATATGTTGATCTCCAATATAGACTGAAGACAGCTGATTTTGCCTCAATACAGTTGGAGCAGCATTATACACTAATCCCCGTGGGGCCCCTGCAAACTGTGACCTGGAAAAAGCAAATAGGTATGTGCTAGAGGTACATTTTTGGGCTAATAATACAAAACTAGATAGGAATTCCTTTCCCATAACCAATCTCAAAAATTGCTTCCTACTTGAGTGGGTTAGGTCCCCCCCCCCCCCCCACAGTAATCAAGGCCCTCTCAAAAATGTTCAGACACAAGAGATATATACACTACAGGAATATTTTGATATAATTGCAGCTCATATAATCCACTTAACATACCAGCAATCTCCAATTTCAACTTCAATGAATCAATGACATTATTGCCATCTTACTGCCATTAGGCATCACACAGTCATCTATCTTCCATTCTCCAATTTGAATTCTTCCTCTAACTATAGATAACGAACTTATTGATCCTTGAGACGGTCAATTTTCTCAACATTAATAATTCTTCTCCAGAAAACAGCAGCAAACACAGATGAGAGATATCGTGCTACAAAACTACTGTTTCCCTTTTCAATAACCACAATTTTGCAAGAACATTTGTAACTGGAGAAAATATAAGAAGTAATGAAGACAATAGTGGTACGAGGGAAAATATGGACGTAATGAAGACAATAGTGGTATGAGAGGAAATATGGACATATTCTTGGCAGCTGGCAAGATCTCATATCAAAAGGGATGATTTTAATTTGGAAAGAAATTTACTATATTTAGAGAGAATCTTGTTTTAATTATGGGACCAAGGCTTGGCTTTTACTGATATAGGCACTTAATACTACAAGCAGGACCACAATGGGCTTCAGCACAAGTCATTCCACAAAACCTGATTCCCAGAAAACCATAAAATTTCTTCATAATCTTAAACAACACTCCAGCACATATACTTCTACACAGGAAGAGTACTATAATAGGATCCTAAGGAACTCTCCTGGAGCAAACAGTATTAGCTTCATCATTTGGCAATACATTATCCAGGAAAAAGATAAAAATAAATCTAGAAAAGTCCGCACCTTTGTATCTCCTGTTCTAAATTTTGGTCCAATTTCTCAACAGAAAGCAATTTCACTGTCCATTGAACATCTAGAGAAGCACAAAACTCATAAAATCTCCCCCGGGAACAAGAAAGGATTGACACCACAAGCCTTTTTAGATCAAGTGAACCACCATATAACATATTGAAAACTGGTAGGAGCAAACCTTCCATAAAGATCACAATTATGTGTTCACTAGCACATAAAGTCAAAGCACAGTGCAAAGGAGACTTTAGTTATCTATATTTTCAATGTACAACAGCATAGCAGAGTATTCATCCCACTACAATATAGTCTGAGGTGGTCCATAGGCATGCACCATCACCCTTAAATAGCTACACTGCTACAGATTATTAGAGGTTTTTACCAGAAGGTGTGCAAGGTTTAAATATCTTATTATTTGTTAATGTAATGTTACCTAGATAATTCATTTTACCACAAGTATTGTGACATATTCTTGACAAATCAATATGGGCATGGACAATGAAGACTTCATTTTTGACCAAAAACATAGAAACTTATAATAAAGGAGAAGCTAATATGAGTGCCATAGATAGTATACATGACACTGAACCCATATCAATAATATAGCCATAAATAGAAATGAAATCTCCATTTTTCTAAAGGCAAGAGAGGAAAAAAAATAAACAAACTTTAAATAATACTTTCATGCTTTTACCTTAATTCATGTATAGTCTACCACCAAAATGAACAAGGGCAAAGAGAACTAGCAACTGTTGTACAAGTAAATGAGATACATCACAGAAATCATATATGATCAGACATGCTTGAGAAATTAAGGGAAATATGAGAGTGGTGACAGATAAAACACTATTTTGCAAACACTGCTTCCAAAACAAGGCAAATAAAGATTTTTTTTAATAAATATTCCTATTTAATATACTAAAACACACTCAGGTAGATACATGTGGCTTTCAAGGATTTAAATTACACTAATAAAACAATTACAAGCAACTAGCAAGTAGAGGTGGGGATGCAGAAAGTGTAGTTGGACCATAGTTAATGCCATACAAATAAGTACCACAGTCTATTGGGGAATAGAATTTTTAGCTTTGAGAGAAGAGCACCAGCATATGCATGCATCAATCTATGAGGAGGGGGGGGGGTTGAGGATGGGAAGCCATGAAGAAAACTATGCCCAAATTACCACAAGCATAGGTTGGACATATCTACAGCTAAATCTCCAACAAAGTGAAGCAGAAACTAATGGGCTTAATATATTGATTTGCTAGTTGGGTACTTGGGTCCTATACTCCTATATAGCTGCCTCGAGAATTCCAGACAATTGTCAGACTTAGTTCACATAATTAGTCATAGTTTAACAATGTGAAAGAAAATTGCAGCTGCGGCGGAAACAATAGTATTGATAAAGGCACCGAAGAGGCAAAAAGATTATAAATTTTATTGGGTAGAGCCACAATTATGCACAGCTATTTAAACAAACAATCAAGTTCCGCCAATATCGCCCTACCTTGCAATATAGACGCCTTTGACGGGAAGCAGGAAAAGGGTGAGATAAGCAACATGATCAGGAAAGACAACAGCATAAGCTTGAAAGAAATCAAACATCAACAACCAGCATCTCAAACAGGCATTTCAATTAGCTAATCAACAACAAGATTTGAGTCTTACTTCTTCAACACTGGTGCTGTGGTCAATCGTAAGCTGCAATGCAGTCAGCTTCATGGCCTCCAAAGGAAACTCATCATCCACATTGCTCAACTTTTCACCACTAGCTGTGCATTCCTCAACAATTCCTTCTGTACTAGACCCACATTCTGCCTTCTCCTTCAATCCCACATTAGAACAACTCTCTTGAGGTTCCAATTGTGCAACAATAGCACGGCTATCCCCCAAATTCATCACATAAACATCCTCATCTCTCATCAAAACAACTAACAAACACGAACCCATTAACGCAAGCTCTGGATACCGATCAAGCACTTTATCCGTCAAATCCAAATAAGCTTGCTCTGTCTTTTCCAATGCCCGGGACAATGCCCTCAAAACCAAGTCATGATCCACAGGACCCGTCTTTCTCCTACGACCACTCCTACACGATCTCTCCTCAACTCTATTCTCAACATCATCTACTTTATCCTTCTCTTCTACCCCAAACCTCCATTGAAACAACCCTCTACTATGCCCTTCCTTACTCCTAGTTAACCCTTGCTTCAATTTCGACAATAGCAACGACCTCCTCCCCACGGCAGACCCTGCATTGCTAACACTAACAGCATCATCAACCGAAAATGCAAACCTATCCGACCCCGAAAGATCAAGCCCATCTTCAGCATCATCCTCCGCAAGAAACTCCCATAATTTCCTCCTAATTATCTCCTTCTTATCCAACCCCGCCTCAAACGTAACCCTCTTGACCGCCCCGCCACCACCACGCTCCTCCCCGGCACGATTTTCCCCCTCCCCACTATCCACATTCACAATCTCCCCCTCAATTTCCGAATGATTCTCCACTTTCTGCTCCAAAACAACACCATCATCATCTTCCTCACTATCCCAAAACAAGCCTTTAAGCTCACCAAACACGGCCCGATACAAATGACCCATTAGAAACTCCGGAGCATCCGGGCCATTAAACCCATCATAAATCCCAACAAACAACCACCCATGTTCTTCCGATACAACCACATGTACCCGATCCTCCCCCGCCTTCCCTAACGCCCACTGTACATTTACATTACTACCCTCAACATCATCTTCAACCTCTTTCTCTCTCCTCCTTCCAACCTCCTCTTCGCTACTCTCCTTCCTCCCTACTACCGGCACAACCCATTGCCGCTTCTTCTCCGAGAAGCTTCTATACAACTTCTTCAAACTCTTCTTCCTCTTCTTCTTCTTGTAGGCCCCACCAAGAGGGGCCGAGAAGGGGACCCGCCCAGTATCCGGCCCGGAATCAAGCGGCCCAGATAACGCCCCACGCTCGATCGGACCGGAGAGGAAAAACCCGGAGCTATCCCCTCTTGGAACCGGCTGCAACGGCAAAGCCGAAAACGACGACGTACAATCAAACCCGTTTACAATCGAACCGGACCCGTAAACCGCGGTTTCAACCTCAACAGTCCTCGGAGTAGAAGTATTCGCAGAAACCGAAGCTCCGGAAATGGTTCGAAACCCGGTTTCCGGCCCACCAACTCTAGACGGTTGTCGGGTCGGGTCGGATCTATCGTCGAAACGAAGAGAATGAGAAGGAGAGAGAAAATGATCGGAAGAAGTAGGAGAGAGAAAACGAGCAGAAGAACGAACGTAACAGAAAGAGTGTCCTAGGGTTTCGTCAAGAGGTTGTTCCGCCGCAAAAACAACCGGGTCTTGGTGGTTGTTGCTAGAATCGAAGCTCTTGTTATGGTGGTGGTTGTTATGGTGGTTGTACTCAGGTTTGAGACATGGGATGAGGTGAGAGAACCCACTTCCCATCACATTTGACTCTCTGTTTCTCTTTCTCTCTCCTCAATCTTTCTCTCTCTACAAATTTTCCGACGACTTTCTCTCTCCTCTGTTGCAGCAGTAGTAGTAGTTTTTCTTCTGGGTTGTCTTCTTCTTCTCTCTTCTGTAAGTAAGGAAGGAAGTCTAAATTTCTGACTGTTTTTCTTTTTTTTTATTAGAGAAGAAATGAAAAAGAAATAATAAAAATGGGGTTTTATCTATGTAAGCGGAAAACTAGTCAAACAGATTCAAAATTCACACAAAACATACACCCAGCAAAGAGGAGGAGAGAGAAAGGAGGAAGATGGAGGGAGATTTGCTTTTCTTTTTCTTTTTTTTTTTATAGGTTATTTTTTAGGATTTTTTTCTCTCTCTCTCTTACCAATTGGGATTATGTTGGTTTGAAAATGAGGAAGAGGTTAAATTGAAATTTGGAACTTTATGGTAGAAAAAGAGGGTGGAGGGGGAAATTTTTAAGAAATTGATAGGTCAATCCAAAAGTGCTACATTATTACTACTCCAAATTATGGAGAATCATTTTCAAAGGAATAGGAATTTTTTATTTTTATTTTTTTTTAATATTTGACGAATCATTTTTTCGCCTATTTTTTCATTTTGGGTTATTGTATACAGTCGAGAGTATTCAAATTACTAGATTAGTATTTTATCAAATTTGTAGCATTTTATGAATTTTACAATTGAATTATTAGTGTCTTAACTTAATCTTTAATTAGTAAAAACAATTATTGAGTTAATAAATGTTTAGGATTTTTTTTTGATAAATTATATACGTGTCTCAATCGTAGTTCATCTAAAGAAATTCTACTAATGCAGTAAAATCAATGAAGTATTATGACTACCTGTGACCGGTCAATTACAAAAACATTTCAAATATGTAAATTAAATAATATTGTAGGGGTTACATTTCTTACAGATGACTAAGAGCATGAAACTGCTGAACATTGCTTCATAATGTGAAGTTGTTAAACAATGACTCAAAACGTGAAGTTGTTAAACAGTGACTCAAAACCTGAAGTTATCAAACATTGACTGAAAAACATGAAGTTGTGGAACAATGACTTAAAACGTGAAATTGCAACGGCTCAAAATGTGAAACTGTGGATATACTGGTATTTGCTCGTTGAAAATTTTGAAACTGTTGAGATACAGAAGAATACTAGAATTGTATTCAAAAACTATACTTTGATTGATTGCTTTTTTTATATTTATATATGGATTAGAAAAAACATACTTTGTAGACGTGTGATATTTTGTTAGATTCCTCTCAATGTGTGTTTTTAAAATACCAACTGTTTTTAATAATTTTTACTTATTTATAGTTAGATTTATTTACGATTGAATTTATGCATGGACAAACGTGATAAAATACTATAACGTGTTAATTAAAGTTAATTGAACTAATTGTCCACAATTAGTATGAGATATGACAATATAATCACACACATTCAAATTTGATGCATTTATAATAAAGGAAAATTATCATTGGTACACCTCATGTTTGGGCTTTTATCAATGATACACCTACTCTAATTATACTTATTAGCGGCACACCTGTACTTTCAACTAATTAACTACAGTAATCACTCCATTAATTAAACGTTAATAATAGGTTAATGACATTAATTTTGCCTTAACATGAATTGACTAAATCCCCCCCCCTAAAACTCATTAACTAACTCTCCCTCTAAAGCTCCAACTGCCAAAATTAAAGACAATTTTGATCATTCATCTTCCTCATCCCTTTAACTCTCTCCCTTGTTCTTATGCCCCTGAGAAACCCTAATGGGCGCACAATTGAAGCCAAATTCCTGGAAATTCCACTCTACTTTGTTGAATATAAAAGCTTAGTGCTACTTTGTACTTTGAATTTTGTGTTTTTCGCTTTAATTGTTAGCCTTTTGTTAATTGATGTATTTTCGTTTAAGTGGATGAAATATGATTTTCATGTACAATTGTTGGTAGATTTTGCCATTGAATTATGCACGATTTGCGTATGATTATGCTTGCTTGCTTAATTTTGTCTTTGGTTTCATATATAATTTGATATGGGTGTGTTTGAGTTTACACGGTTAAGTGTTAGTGATAGTTTAACCTAGGTTTAATTATGTGTTGTTAAGTAATTGTGGTTTTTGATTATGCGATTTTGATTTATTTTGGTGGGATTAAATTGTGGTAGTTTAACCTTAATTTGCAGAATGATTAACAATGTGATATTAAGATTTCAATATTTGGTGCACAATGTTGATATTGAATTGGACTCAGATACTTGCAACTTGATGGATTTCGCTATTGAATTTGAAGATCGTATTCGTAGTTTGGATCCTCCAGTAGATATCCTGAACCCAACATTTCACTATGCCTATAACAGAAAACACTGGCCATTAGATGATGATGGTGACTTAATAAGGATGTTTAGAATATTCCCTAATAATGACATGATTTGCATTTTGGTTGGCACTACTAGGGATCCAACATAGTTGAATGATTTAGTGTTAGGGTATAGAATGTCTCACCCATCACCACCACTACCTGTAAATTGTTGATAAAAGCCCAAACTTGGGGTGTACCAATAATAATATTCCTATAATAAATAGTTTTTTTTTTTCCCTGGTTAATGGGGTGATAGTGGACCAAAAAATATATGTTTGATTAATTATGACATTATTATTTTGTGTAGAAGAAAATTCTAATATATATTTATTTTTTAGAATTACAGGTTAAAAATAATTAGTTATAATTTCTTGACAATAATATCAATTTGAGTACTAATCGAGACGTAATACATGAAATTGATGCAAATGATCCCCAATTTTGTAAATTAATCACTAAATAGCAAACCTAGATTTCAATTTAAAACCTAGCTAAATGATGAACATCGTCTTATAATTAGCCCCAATTTCATATTCCAGGTATTTATTTTTGTGTTTTGTTTGTATAATTTGGATTTGTAATTAATATATTGAAGAACATATGTTGAAAACAGAAGGAAAAATTAAAATTTTGTCATTGGAGCCCACATTGATGACATGGGGGTTTAAGCAATATGGTAAAAATAATCGGTGTTTTAAAATATAGTTTGTCTTTTATTACAAATGTGTAAAAAATTTAAAATTTTGATGTTAATAAAGTATAAATTGAGACAAATCTAAAAGATCTCACCTACACATTTGTCTATGTGTTATTTCAATCATTATTATCTTTTATATATTATAAACTAGATTAGTGCCTGTGCGATGCACGGTAGTAATAATCTTTTTCCCATAATGAATTTTGATATAATATAAAAATGAGGCAACTCATGTGGAATAAACAAATGCAATGCATATAGAAAAATAAAATAATAAGGCAAAATTCATTAAAATTACAATTGAAAAGGAAAAAAATTAATTGTTGATTAGTTGAGAGAAAATATTTAAAAGTAGTATACATTATATTACATTAATAATGCATATTATTCCCAATAAAACTATACAATCTAGTGACTATATGACTAAAGACTTATTTATAAATACCTTTTAGTAAATATCAAAACATTAATCAAACAACAAACTAAATTATACAGTAAAATATTGGCACAACATACATGTAAATATATAAATTACAAATTAAATAATATATCATCTTTATATCCAATAAAATAATTTCAATGGAAATAAATACTACTTAGAGCATTAAAGGTAATAACAATCAATAATTAGGCAACACTAACCTATATTATTAGTAGTACATTTTCTGTTTATGTATCGATGCTCTACATGATATCGCCGCTCTTTATTATTATATAAAAATGTGTTTGAAAGCTATCCAATTTACTAGTTTGATCATTATTTGTTTATTGCCTTAAAATTTTATTTGTCGATGATAGTTATTTATCCAAAAAAAAAAGAAAGAAAGAAAGAAAGAAACACAAGAATATGTCACTTGTCACTATGTCCGGCGTTTTTTAAAATGCAGCTTATTTATGAATGTCAAATGTGATAAAATTATTATCTCAATAAATTATTTCGACAAAAGATAATAACTTTTCAGTATTTACTAAGATATTAACTTTTTTTTAATAATGTAATAACAAAAAATTGATTGATATTTACATTTTTGAATTAGACATATAATATAGTTGTCGAACACAACATTTATTTTATGGTCATATCTAATACTCCATTAGTCTAAAAAACAAAATAAAAAGGAATTTGAAAAAAAATAAAATTAAAGTGATGTTTTAAAGTAATTTCTTTAATATCAATTACTTCGATATGAATCAATTTACTTTTTCGGTAAAACTCAATAATACTCATTTAAAAGATAATTAAAAAAGAGTTCGAAAACTATCTTAGGTAAATGTGCATGGAAAATTTTAGAACACAATAAAAAGGAATACATTTTATATAGAGATAATATATAAGTTTGGGATAATATTATTATAGTTTTATTATAAAAAATTTCCAAAAATAAAATATTTTTTGTTAAAAGGGGAGGGGGAGTTTTGGAGGGAAAAAACAGCACCAGGATGTGACACATGTCACTCCCGGCGTCTGTTTTAGTATTAAGTTATTAATTGATGTGTAAAATTATAAAAAATTGCATGATGTTAATAAAGTATAAATTGAGACAAATTTTAAAAGATCTCACATGACTATATTTTTCCTTAACAAGAATTATTAAATCTAGTCAAAATAAAGTATATAAATAGTGTAAAAGTCAAAATGTTACATTTTAAAAAACTTAAAGAAATAATACTTAGACAAGACTATTGTAAAAATTTGTTAATTAATTAAGTGGCCAGCGAATATGGAATACGTAGTAAAAAGATTACCATTTCAGAAATATGGGAATTTTGAGATCATGCGAAGAAAAATTATCCCTTATTTGAATTGATAGTTTTGCATCAAAATTTTTTTGGTCAAGCCAAACCATTAGTCAACGACACTTGTCATTCCAATTTTTCGTAAAGTGTCGCGTTACGTAGGCGACAAATAGGTATTATTGTGATGCATATGATGCTAAGTAAACAAATTTTGGATATATTTTTAAGATAAGAATGTTGTATAGTGTTTTATTATTGATATACTTCTAATACTTCATATACACAAAATTAATCATAACCTTTATTAAATATTTTAGAACTCAATTCTATTTCCATCCTAAAATTCGTTTTAAAAAGTTCTCTAAAATTAAAACTTAGACTTATAAAATAGGCAATAGCAATTTAATTAATTTTTTTTTGGTCTAAAACTGTTAAATTGTAGAATGAATCAAATAATTACAAAAAAAATAAAAATAAAAAAATAAATCTTAGAGTCTAAGCTAACTATAAAACATGCGGAGTTTTTTTAATCTCTTTGTAAATGTCATATAATTTTTTTTATTTATAAATCATTTTTTATTCGGAAAAATAAAGGAGTATTTTTTTGAGATTTATTTTTCATAAATCTGTATATCGTACGGGATTTCATCTAATAAATGAATATATTAAACCAATAGAGTAAATGGGGGAAATTCAAAAGGTACTTAATATTCAATTGATGCCAAAAACAGTGGGCCATGATGGTTGACCTAATAGGGCCCAAAAGTAGAAATGAAAAACAATAACACTATACTTGTATTATAAATAGTAATACTTAATAAGATAAAGGATGGAAAATCCAAAAAAAGAAATAATCACCCCCCTAAAATTCAAAACAATCCAATTCACAGAACTTTCACGGATCTAGGTCGGGTATCTTTCGGACTTTGTTTTTTTTTTTTAAAAAAAAATTTTATTTGAAAATACATGTGCCCTCATCAGTAGGACAACTCCCTTAAGATCAAAGTCCATCAAGCCCATGTCCAATGGATGACCATGATTTAATCTTTTTGGAAGAAAAAAAATTAATTACTCCATTTTTTTTTTTTGCAACACAAGAGTAATACGTTACAAACTGTGGGGGATTCAAACCTATGGAGTATCAATCTGTTCTATCGCACATAAATTATTAATATTAATTAACTACTAAGCCAAGACTTTATTGATATAAGTCGTATTACTCCTTATTATATTTGTTAAGTGTAAATATATACTCCTAAATCCTACTAAACAACTAAGGAAGGGAGAAGGGGAACTAATTTATTCTAAACTCTCTTCGTTTTTGGCGTCCACTTAAATAACCTTTGCCCATATTCTCCGTCATTTCTTTATTCTTAGGATTTTTGCTTGTTTTTTTTTTTTTTTTTTTTTTTTTTTTTTTTTTTTTTTTTTGGTACCAGTAAAATACAAGCAAAAATTGCCTTAAAAATAAAAACAAAAAACAAAAGTTGTGTAGTGCAGTATGACTTGTACAAGTATTATATACTCAGTAACCCGTAAGATATATGACTGAGAAAGTGAGAACCAAGGTTAACTAAATGGTCGATATTACTCTATTTAGAGTATTACCCCTTTTAGTAGGGTTTGATTTTCAATTAGTACTCCATATAATTATGCAAAGTTCATAAAAATAATTACGGTACAGTAAAATACATGGAGTATACATGTAGAATTGAAAAAAAAAACAATACTGCACATATAAACTTTATCTTTATAGTTTGGTGGGGGTGGTTTATATAAGTTGGGTTGGGTAGTCGAAGTAGCTAATTTAAGGGAACCTTTTTCTCAACTGGTCAAAGATTTCTACTTTAATTATCAACTAAGGAAATTTGGGAATGTGTTTTCTTTATTTTCTTTTACCATCTTTTTTCTTTTTCCTTTTATTTTTAACCCAGTGAAAATGGACTTGAAAGAGAATTTAGGTATCTGAATGTTTCTCTGCCAAGTCAACATGTTTGTTGGTTGCGCTGATTTTTGCTAGACTTAGCCACACCTGCATGAGTGCATGGTCATGTATGGTACGTTGTTACTCATGCCATGCCAAACCGGTGAATTGTACCCAAAGACGGTGCTTGTATTTTATATTTATGGGTCGGTATTAGACTTACAAAGTCTTCCACTGTTCTACCAAAAAAAAGTCCTCCAATGTTATTTGCCAAGGGCCTAATCGCTCAAGGTATTACGAAGTAGGAATTTAAGATAGTTGAGTTGGTAACACTGTAACAGGATTGCTTTCTTAGGTGGATTCGGATTTTAAAGAAGTGGAGTAATAACCAAAGAGGTAAATGTACATAATTAAAATACGATATCTAAAACTAGCGTGAGTGTAGCAATTAATTTTTTTTTTCTTTTTTTTGATATTTTATGACTTTCTACTACACGCCGGGTTTTGCAATCAAGTGCTAACTTTCTACTACACTCAGGAGTTATTTGCTTAGCCACTTGTTCAAACCTTTGTACTCTCTTATCAGAAGCAGTCCAAAACACAACACTATCCCTAATTCTTTGAACACCATTTGATACCACAGCACTTAAACCATCTTGAACAATCAAATTTAATATGTGAGCACAACAACGCATATGAAAAAAATCACCTCGCAATAAAAGTGAGCCATATGGAAACACTCCTTTCAAAATTTCCATCATTGCATCATTAGTTGAACAATTATCCACGGTTATAGAAGACAACCTAAGATCAAGATTCCATGATTGAATGCTTTCTTTCAAAGCATCAGCAAGAACCTCAGCAGTATGAGGGGCGGGGACATATAAAAACCTACCAAAACCAATGAAAATAACATATATTATTTGTCTATTCAATACTATTGTGGATATATGGGCTCATTATTATCATCCATCATCACAACTTATAATTCTTATGATTTTAAAATTCACACAAAAAACTATAGCAATACAAAGACAACCAAAAAAAAATAAACAAGTTATAAGTAACCAGAAAACAATACCTTATGATCCGACTTTGCAACTTCCATGTATTATCAATAAAATGTGAGGTGACCGCCATATAACCTTTTCTCTGGTTGTCAGCTGTCCACATGTCAGTAGTTAAGGCAATCTTACCCTTTGCTTTCCTCAACAAGGTTGCAACATTCTCCTTCTCAAGCTCATATCTTTTCATAATATCTTTTCTAGTTGTGTTGCGAGACGGCACTTTAAATCCAGGTTGGAGTGTCTTGCTATATTTTCTAAAACCAATATGCTCAACCATGCTAATTGGATACTCATGCAAAATAATCATCTCTGCCAAGTCTCTTCTTCCATCTTCTTGGTGGAATTCGTAAGGAGCCAATGTCATCGTGTCATTCTTATCATTCAAGTTTTTTTTTGTACCAAACATTCTTGTTTGTCGAAGATCTTGACATACTCTCTTTGGACATATTTTTATATGATCTTTCAAATGAGTAGTTCCTGCTTTTGACCCACCAGCAAGTAGCTTGGAGCAATGGTTGCACTCAGCTTTTATCACATCCCCAACTCTCTTTCTCTTAAAATCAGACCACACTGCCGAAGTATGCCTACTAGTAATTGGTAGGAGAGAAGGATCGGAATTAGTCTCTAGAGGACTTTCATCATCATCTATTGCAATTGGAGTATTACTAGCGGAAGTGGGAACACTAGCGTTATTTGACATCTCAGACAAATTCTCCCCTGTAAAAATTAAATAAAGACAATTAATGCACTAGACATATTGACTACAGTATTGAACACATTTGACATCTCAGAAACAGCAATAATAAATTAATAATAGCAAATTAGCAATGCACAGCAGCAAAGGCAGATCATGCTTCTAGCACAGCTATCGGAAGATATCATGTTGAAAGGCCTATCAATGCATAATGTCATACTGTAACTGCTATGTTAATATATTGTTGCTGCTGCATAACCAGTTAACCACCTATCACACTAAGTCACTAACCACTACATACTGGCTGCCAGCAACAGCATCACCAAATTTAGTACTCTCATTTTGTAAGAAAGAGGGAGACAACAAACACAAACACAAGGACATCAAAATATAGTACAGTAGTTGTACAATTTGGTGTCTCAAAGTCTTCATTCTTAAAAGCTGTCAGCTTACGACATTAAAGATCCAACCTGTTCTTCCACTCTATCTATACACACCCACTTTCTTAACCACCAAAATCAGCACCTGATTATCCATCCACATTTTCATTACCCCAACTCAATTTGCATACATTGTGATCAATTTCATCAATATTGAGTACTACTTAAATTACAGTATAACAACAATAGTATGATACTATGATAATAGTTTGAAATTCATTTCTCACGCTTTTATACAATCTCAATAACAAAGAATACAACAAAATTTGAAGAAAATTCTTACCTGGGTTATTTAACAATTCTCAATAGAAATTGCTCCAACTTCCCCCAATGACATAATCCGAATTTAGTTATCACACATAAGCTAAAATAATAAACATAAACTTATAAGTCTGAAATTAATGAGAAAAACTAATTACAATCTATACATATTTCGACTTTATTATATCTATTTTGTGAAATTAAATATAAAAAAACAAGTAATGAAAATTCTAGATTAAAACCCTAATAAACTAAAAAATTTAGAGGTCATCATATTCATACATTATCATACAAAAAATAACAGTAATCAACTACATTGCATTAGATTGAAAGTATCATACAAATATAACACGAAACCCTAGCTCAATCAAATGAAATATTGAAAACCGCAATCGAACAAATCATAAATAAAAGACGAATCACATACTTTCAATCGAAAACCCAATTAAGAAATTCTTAATTGAACATATTGAATTAAGAAAATTCAAAGATAATAATGCGAAAACGTTTACCTAAATTGAATGAGTTGCAGCCTTGCAAGATCGAGGTTGAAGAAGAAGGATCGAAGAGATTTGATTGCAGACGAGGACCACGAGGTTGAAGAAGAAGGATCGAAGAGAGGGGTTTGAGGCTTGAGGAAGAGATTCAGCGCAGTGAGCTGTGAGACTGTGAGTCTGTGAGAGGAGAGAGTGAGGCAGTGAGAGGCTAGGGTTTTTGTTTTGTGAATGACTGAATGAGGGTGGGTATTGGGTAAGTGGGTTATTGGGTTAGATTTCATTAGGTGTAGTTTTTTTTTTTTTTTTTTTTAATCGTATTATGCTATGGCTAGTCGGGTCTTATGCGGGTATGGGGTGGGTATAAAGCGGGTATGGGTCGGGTATGGAGTGGGTCAGGCGGGGCGGGGCGGGTACGGGGTGGGTCAGGCGGGGCGGGGCGGGGCGGGTATGGGGCGGGTCTGGGCGGGGCGGGTATTACATAACAACCATCCCCGCCCCATCACCCATGGCGGGTATGGATTTTAGACCCATCCCCGCCCCGCGACCCGCCAAAGCTAGACCCATCCCCGCCCCATCGGGGCGGGGATGGGGCGGGTCTCCTACTAGACCCGCCCCAGTGACATCCCTATTCTTAAGATCGAATATATTTTGATGATTTATAACTTCTTACTTGTATAATATTATAAATGCGTAATTTTTTTTTTTTGGGTTTTTGGTGTAGATAAAGTTACGAAGGACAATGATGTACACGAGATTTGATCTTAGATTTTAGATACCACCCTAAGACTTTAACTAGCTAAGCTAATTGACATCCATTTAAATTAGAAATTGATAACATGATAAAAACTCATAGGTAATTGAACAATTTAAAATAAAAATCCATGCAAATAAGATGTTTAACTAATTGTAATGGGAAAGAAAGATACAAAAAAAAAATATTAAAATCTTGGGAGGCATCACAGTTTAGTCGATTGACTCTTTTCCCTTATCTGTCTCACATAAACTTTTTAATTTAGCTCTTTGTATGATGTAATCTGTTCTTAATTCCAATACAAAATGGACCGACATTGTAACAAACAATTTGCCAGAACTGTCATTAATCTATGATTTCTGGAAGCCTTTATAGTTTATACACAATGTACAAGAATTTGTCATGATTGATGCTAAATTTTAAATCATAATCTTCAAATAGTAAAGGTATGAAAGTGAATTAGCTACTAATTAATATTCCCTTGAAGAGTTTGAACCTTTATTATAATATAAGAAACTCTGTAAAATGTTTTTGATATAAAGGTCGTATATATTATGAGCTTATGACAGTGTTCATTAGAATAAGGATCTTGTTGATGAACGCCCCAAGGGTGTTAGACAAATAATTAATATATACAGTAGTCTAAAGTAGTACGAAGTATTAATTTTAGATTACATGTTAAAATTACGCTTTTAATTCTCTTATATATCTGATGTCCCGAAGTCACTTATTAGCTTTTGCGTTAAAAATAATTATGAATTTGTTAGTTGAACTATTGGTACTTTTCAACTGAAATGAAATGAAAGTGAAGGAAGGAGAAGTTAATTAAAGTGGCCTGGTAATACAATCATGTAGGATGGAGGGAGTATCAAAGGGTTGACTTATGAACAAAATCGTCGTGTAAATAATTGTTAGACCAAGATTCTCGATAATTAATTGTCCAATAATTTTCTTTTTTCAATTTAAGTACACATTTTTTTTGGTACCAAAGTTCTTATGATCTCGGTTGTTGATCCAATGTCTAATAATAATACTACTCCGTGTAATTAGTAGCGCTGACAATTGTTAAAATTGTGTTTGTAAAGACGTGTTTAGACCTTAATCATTCAGCAAAGTCAACGTAAATATATATAATAGCTTAGCGCCTTAGCTTAAAATGATCGTTAGGACTTAGGAGTACCTTTCAGGTATTAATTGTATCAAAGATTTGCTTAACCAATCAAACTATCAAAGTATGGTAATAGACTAATAGGTTAAGATTTGATTTTCAACTAAATGTTAAGGTATCAAATCCAATGAGAGTTTTATAAATTAAGCTATTTGAGTATGTTCTTACTTGTCATTCTAGTTCACTTCACCTTATGAACCGAAAAAATTAAAGTATTTAACAATCAACTAAACTAATGTAATGAAACTCTCGACAAAACCTCTCTTGAGCGTGTAAATAATTTTTAGGCTCTTTTATTTCATATATATACTAATTTAATAAACGGTACTTACAAATATATATGAGTATGGTTATGATCAACTAGGTGTTAGGTTTTTGTTATTTCCTTAATCTTTGCCCTCATTCCCCGTTAAACATGTATATGATTTTTCCACATTTTTTTGTTGTTGTTATTTAAAATATAAGTTTATTAGATTCTTAATATGAATACAAAGGGACAGAGCTCACAGAGAGTGTAATATAAACATTCCTAATTAAAGTATATCTAGAGACTAGAGAAGTTTATGGTTGAAATCAATGATGTATAACCATAAAAATCAATGTATCTTTTACTTTGAGGAAATTAAAAGAAATGGTACTCTCTTGATATCGTTATTTATTCGAGTGACATGTTAACGCACTACTTCGAGATACTTATCGATCAATTTTTAATACCAAAAATTCAACACGTTATAATCATCTCCAAAAACAAATTAATGCAAGATATTCGTCGAGAGTTTATGTAGTACTATACCAATCGATACATAAATGCAAATACATATATGATATACCCTAGAAGAGTAGAATGTTCTTGGTGGTGGGTAGTTGGTAGCTTGATGTCGGATAAGAGTAAATCTGATTTGTACTTGATTAAGTATGATGTTATATTGGAAGACCAACTTAGAGGAAGAGCTTTAATTGCTTGGACGAGGATACTACACTTGTATTCCCTTCACTAAACATCATAAAAATTACAAATATGGTCCCATTTTTATTGACCTTACCACAACAAATTAAAATTTTCAACAAATTCATCCAAATCCCTTAAGAACAATTATAGATTGTGGGGTTAGTAAAAAAAAAAAAAAAAAAAAAAAAAAGCTGATTTAATTTCTCCCAATCCACCTATCAACTAAAATAATACACTAATTTAAATTTTGTTGCACCAAACTAAAAAAAAAATAAAAATAAATAAATAACCAAAAACAAAAAAGAGAGAAAAAAAAAGTGGTTGTCACCTTTATAAATTAAATATATACTTGTAATATGTTTTAATTAAATAAAATCAAGAAAGGAATCATAAGTATAATTGATTGATGATGTATGCATGGGGCCAAAATATAAGGGTAATGTTTTAGATATAGTAAACCCACTAGATATAGTAAATCATCAATAATAGTACGTGTAATCTAGACGCCCAAAACCGTTGACTTGCAAATGTTGTAATATTCCAACATAATTACTCTAGTGTGCGACTTTAAAACACCCCTTAAAAAGTGTCAAGTTAATTATGTATGTTAAAGATCAGATATTCCATGCTATACCAACTCCATGTTAATAATTTACAACTTGATTTGTTCACTATGCAACGGGAATAGCATGGAATATCGTAACATTCGTAAGCATAATTGCATAATCTATCCCCCACACCCCCATTATCGCTTACATAAGTTATATCACTTGTATGTGTTTATTATTTGCATATTTGCATTCGTTCGAACCTTCAATCTTTAGTTAAAAGAGTAGACTCTAGATACATACTTAAACAGCGTGATATATAATTTTCACTGGTGATGATTTGTAGTGCTAAGCATTAAATTCAATATTTCCTTAGAAAATAAAAAATGTGTATAAATCAGTGCAATATATGGTAGATTTTAATTTTAATAATTTATTTTAAACTTTTTAACATGCAACCTTAAGGGTGCATGCATCATTTCCGTTTGTTTATTCACATACATAGTCAAAAAATGTTTTAAAATAGTCTGACCCTTACTAAGATCATCTTGTGATTGTGTTGACATTTAAAAAAGACAATTTATTTTGTATACTTTCCTTTTCAAAAATTGAATATTCATAAATTGAATGAACTATAATTATTGAGTAATAATTTTGGCAATACAAATTACAAATTAAATAGATGTGGAGATAGAATTTAAACCTTTAACCTATCGTACACAAGCCCTCATTCTTAATCACTAGGCCAAAACTTCATTAATTTGTTACTAGTACAGAGTACATAATAGAATTGTTTATGATATTTAGGGAAAGTAATACGAGTATATGGTTGTAATAAGTATTACCAGTTGCATGTAATACGTAGAATATGAAAATCATAGGTATTAAGCATCTATACTAATCTATTAAAAGACATTTTTAAGAATGTCGATGTGTCACATAGTCCCTTTTGTATTGCGCCATATCACTTTTCCAACCTCTCATGATGCCACATCATCACTCTAACATTCTTTATCATTACGTCACCCAAGAAACCAATATTTTTCCGTATAATACGCCACATCACCCAAGCAACCAATTTTACTACATATAAATTATAAAACATAAGGATAAGGAGACTCAAACTCTCAACCTCTTATAACAAAGATGTCTATTTAACCATCTTAACCAGTCACCAACTATGTTATTAACATGTAATATAAAAAATTTATATAAGTGCAAACTACAAGGTTCAATTTAAAAAAAAAAAAAATACTCAAAGAATAAATCATTTTTGGTTTGACAATGATAATTACAGTTTTGAAAAGCCTTAAAAAAATTATCGATTGTACGTTTACAACAGTAGCAACCTGGAACAATATCCGAGCTACTTACCAGTTAAATATAATAATATTGTTCGTTGTATAATTTTGTCACGAATTTTTAATTTAATACGAAGTGCCATTATATTACAGGAATTCATATTAACGTTAATAATTAGCCCTTAAGGCTACATGTACAATAATTCATAGCCAATGATATAATATGAAAATGATAAAAAAAAGCTAGTGAGATAGTCATATTGTCAACCACTCATAGTGGTGCAAAGTGCAATTAACCTCTCGAGTAAGTTTACTTTCTTTCATAATAGTTCACCTTGAGATTAGACTTGAAACTAAAACACGACATTATCGGTCATTATCATCCTAATTTGAGATTAGACATAAAACAGAATGCATGTTTAATTGTAATTAGCAAAACATAACTAGTCAACCAAAACTGAAACCAAAGTAAGAAACCAAGAAAAAAGATATAAAATTCAACACGTTATTGTCATTATCATCCTAATCACTTGGATATCAAGACATATACAAGCTAAGTAAGTGTAAAAGAAGTCAAAATCTTAGTCTCATTTTTTATAGTTGGATGTCATTAACTCCCGCCTACAAATTAAAAAACATACTTATATAATTGTATACACTAGTATTATAAATTATATTATATAGTCTTATACAAGTATACTTATTATTATATGAATGGTCCAAAGTCCTTTAGGCAATCACTATCCTAAATTAATTAAAAGTGGTAGATTTTTAAAATGTGGATATAAAAAGAGGATGGGGGGTGGACACGCCGTTGAAGAGAATGAAAAACCAAAGATAGTTTTTTCAAACTTGGGCATTAAATTTTCTTCACTTGGTGTCTGAGTAGGTGAGCTAGTTCTCATTCTTTGAAATTGCCACATTATGTTTTTGTTCACTTATAAATTACAAATTACTCCCTTCCTATTTTAATGTATCCTCTTTATTTTTTGGGGTTGTTTTAAATATTATTGTCTTATTTTTCTCATTAGGTTAATTTACTATCTCACATGTTTAAAAATTTTAATAGGTTACATATAAGACTCAATCTTTAAACTAATTTGCAAGTCTACTTTAGTGGGAGTGAAGGGAAAACATAAGAAAATCGCGCTCCACCCCTGAAAAACGAACCACTTATGGTATTTGATCCCATGACTTTTAGTCATGAACTCATGATCAAGGACAAAGCTTTGCCACTACTAGTCCAAATAACTTACGGTGCTTTTTATGAGTGGCTGGCCACATCGTGTGGCCGGAGTTACTTATAGGGGTTACTTATTCAGGGGATACTTATAAGGGTTATTTATTTAGGGGTTACTCAGTCGGTCAAGGGTTACTTATTTTAGGGTTACTCAGTTGGTTAGCGCATTTATGAGTGGCTGGCCACATCGTGTGGCCGGAGTTGCTTATAGGGGTTACTTATTCAGGGAATACTTATAAGGGTTTATTTATTTAGGGGTTACTCAGTCGGTCAAGGGTTACTTATTCTGGGGTTACTCAGTCGGTCAGCGCATTTTCACCAGGGTTACTTATTTAGAGGTTACTCAGTCGGCCAAGGGTTACTTATTCTGAGGTTACTCAGTCGGTTAGCGCATTTTCACCGGGGTTACTTATTTAGGGGTTATTCAGTCGGTCAAGGGTTACTTATTCTTGGTTTACTCAGTTAGTTAGCGTGTTTTCGCTGGGGTTACTTATATTCCGGGGTTACTTATTTATGGGTTACTCAGTCGGTTAGGGGTTACTTATTCTAAATTTACTCAATCGGTTAGTGCGTTTTCTGTGTGAGAGTAACCCCTGACTGACAGAGTACTCGAGTATGTAACTGCTGAATAAGTAATCCCTTACCAACCGAGTAACCCCTGAATAAGTAACCCCTCTAAGTAACCCTGGCCACACAGTGTGGCCTGGCCCCACATATAAAAATTTGTGAATAACTTATTATCGTAGTATAAACCCTATAAGATAATACCAAATATCATAACAATATTAATTACCAAATCAATTCTAATATTCATATGAGAAATATGTCACAAACGATATACCGGAGTATTTTTCTAATATCTAATGCTTAGTATTTTATATTTCTAACAACACAAATTTTTATACGTGCCTGGCCACACGACATGGCCGGAGTTATTCAATCAGTCAGAAGTTACTAGTGAGACCACACCAAAAAAGCGTTGTTCTAACTTCTAACAATAGTACTAGTAGTATTGTTGTACTAATAAATATCAATAATTTTTTTAAAAATGATACACTATTAAATGTCAAAAATAAAACCAACAAAGCTTAAGGATATTTGTTGTTGTTGTTGAGAGGGGGTTGACAGTTGACTGACCAAAGCTAATTGCAGCGTGCCGTAGGGAATGGGTTGTCCAAGTCCAACCACCATGTGCCATTTCCTTCTCCTGCATTTTTTTTAAAATTATTTTTGATTCAAAAATAATTATTTTATGTTATTATTCGTATTTTAAATATATATACAAGACAATTTCGTGTTGAAATTGGCGCAAGAATAATTTTCATTTTATTATTCTATCTGGTATAGAAAGCTACTCCCATTACCAATCTCAATAACGGAGTTCTTTCAAGTTTAAAGATTACTCATTTTGTGATAATAATTAAAAAAAAAGTCACCTAAAAATTGAGTTATACAAGTATATACTAGCATAAAAAAATAAAATAAAAAAAAAGAGCCTAGATGAACGTAAGAACTTGTATTTTATATTTTTTTTTTGCTATAATCAGACTAATGCTAATGAAGTTCTTACAGATGAATACGAGCATTAAAAATACTTTGTGAAATACTCCGTAATATAGATTTGAGAATTTATAACAAAATCTATGTCAAGTAATTAATACTTTTTTTTTTTGAAGAAGCCATTAGTCGAGCAATATTATGTATAATAATACTTGGTTATTCTTAATGTTTTCTTTTTTAGCTTCTTATATATAATTAAGGGTTGCATATATCATTTTTTTTTTTTAACAGAGTACGGATTTTTTTAAAGTGAGTAAAAATGCAATTCATATGAGAATTAGACAAATTTCAAATACCTCAAGCGTGCATTCTATTTCCTTTATCTGTTTGTCAACTTGTATGAACTATTAGAATTTATTTTAGTTGGGAATTATCAAGATTTTCTTTTTAGCACTATAAGCTTAGTTTATTTTGAAAGTAAAGTGAACAAAACTAGGCTTAAATCATTTTATATAATTCTCATTCAATTGTGCTTGTTAGTAGGGGTGTTCAAAAATTGTCCCAAACTAGAAAAATAGACTGAAAAAATCAATCAGACCAATTATTTTTGTTTAAAATTATGAATGAAAACCTCTATGATGTTATATTTTCAAATTCAATGTGCTAAATATTTTTATATTGTGAGCTATTTTATGTTGGACATTCAAAAATGTGTCGCCTCCCCTCTTTTATCCACAATGATCATGGTTTGACCCAATTAGACATTATTTGATCCTATTAAGCTAGAGCAACTCCTTACTCCTTTACCTCTAACCCTTGTTGGTACGAGTAACTTTTAAGGTTTAGTACAAGAAATTTCTAAATTTATAAAATGACTAAAAGAAAAGGAATCTAATTAACAACAGTATACTGCTATAATTTGATACGTCCTTCCAAATAAAAATGAAAATGTAGTAATAATGTCGAATCTGAACAGCAGAGTAATATAAATTGTTTTTTCATTACAGGAATACTTGACTGTTCTCTGCACGTGTCGAATGACTTGTATCATTATATTTGGTCCTATCTTAATTTTTTTGGTGCAATGGTCCTATCTTAATAAAGTCATTATTATGTCTTAATTTAAAATTTGGTCAACTACTATAGTACTACTGAATTCTGACGGTTTGTGTTTTAATGTAAATCTCTATCTTATATTCCAACATAAATTTCCTCATGACCTTTTTTTTATTCAAAGGACTGCACTTTGACTATTCTATATTACAGTTATTTCCGCAGATTCCTTCAACCAAATACTCTCTCCGTCCCTAAATAATATGTAAGACAAGATAATTTATATACCAAGTAAACCAAACGATAACACTTTCCTGTATCATTGTTAATGATATTTTTTTTGCAAAATTTCACACAAAATAGTGTTGGCATGGTTAAGTTGTAGAAAGTTATGTAATTAAGGGTAAATGTAGATAGTTAACTATTTTTTCTTAAACTTACAAGTGACCCCAAATTCCTGATTTGCCAGCTTTGAATACACATGTATCAACTATTAAATTCTCAACACATTCTTGCGCATTATTATAACCACATAATAGAAATAGTGACAATCAGGAAAACCAGAACATCTGCAGTGAGAAACTTTACAGTAACTTTTATATCATCAAAACTGTATAGACAACATTGAACACACATTGGATCATATTTTCAGCATTTACATGAAATGTCTTCGAGAGTTAGCAGAAAAGATTCAGTTGCTGCTGCTGTTTTTTTTAAAGGGGGTTCAGGGAAATTAGTGCTTACAGATGAGAAGAACCTATTCTATGAAAAAATTGTACTTACACAGTTCCTTATGGTATCCGGCAGAATCATACACAAGAGCGCATCTGTACCAGCACTTATAGCTGACCTGTTCGTAGGTCTCTGTCCAAGTGGTCAGCATTAAGAGTTCCTGGAAGTTCCCTAAAGTCCTCATTGAAGATTGAATATGCACTGTATATAAGCATAGACAGACATTAGGATGCCAATCAAGTACAAAAATAACCAATTAGCAAACTATATCGCCCTACCAAAGGAGGGAGGGATTCTATTAGCCTGAAAGAACACCATTGCCTATGAAGTCCCACAAATTCAAGCTACTAAGGATTCAAGTTCATTTATGGACAGTGGAGGTGAAAATATAGAAGGGCACATCAGAAGAGGGACTCATAAACAGACATATGATGTATGGAATACAATCTAAATCATTCTTTTATACACCAATCCTTAACAAAGCAACAAAATTAAGGTGCATATTAATTGTGGTATCATGGGAAAAAGGGATAATAGAAAGAGCATGGCTTTAGAATTTGGTAAGACTCAAAATATTGGCAGACAACTTAAGAAAGATGACAGCAATGCATCAGTCAGTTCCTACCTGAGTTCGCCTGACTGACGATGTCCAAGATTCCAAAAGATTATAAAAAATCCTGTTCCGAGTATCTGAACAAATGAAAAAATTCACTTGTTAAAGTCAGTAACACGCATTGAGATGCATAAAGAAGGGATTCAAATTGCTTCAAAATCAACTGTAGAAAAGATTTTCATGCACAGATGGGAAAAGGTGAAAAGAAAAAGGAAAAAAAAAAGTAGCAATGACCACATGTAGCAACAACACTTCTCAACCATACTTACATAAGTTACATCTCATCCTATAAATAACCACATAGTAGCAGCACTTTAGAACCCTTTTCCTAGCTCCCTTGATGGATAATAGGTTGATCAAATTCTAAACCAACAGGTCAACTGAACCTTATAGCTGCATGAATCTCATACATGAATAACCTTCCAACCTTAATAGCCCAAGTCTTCCCTCAACATAAAGATTCTGACCTACTGTTGTTCACTGTCATATTATTGTTCATTTAGTCTCAGGTTCACCTGCAGCACCTGACCAGGCCAATTCTGACTATAAAAATTTAAATTCTGCACGAGAAATAAAGAATCCCCCCCCCCACCCCCCCACCCCCCAAAAAAAAAAAGAAAAAAGAAAAGATTTTCCTAGGAGTTCTCTTACTTTGATCTTACAATCATAATTCAAGTGGCATATCTAGGACTCCGTTTTCACCGTCTAAATCAGAATCTAATTGATCTATGTATTTTCTCTGCAATAGTGCTATATGCTTCAGGCTCTAAAATATCATCAACATTAAATAACATGATAGACTAATAAATAAAACCTTGGAACCTCAATCATATGCATCCAAGTAATGGCAGGCATGAGCCAAAATCAGTTGTATAATATCTGAAAAAGTAAAAGAAAATTCTTCTGTTGCATGCCTCCAAACATGTGAACATCAAGAAAATGGGAACCCCATGAGTCAATAGATGAATTTATCCTTTTGCTAACCAAGGTATATTGTCCTTATATTTTCCATAATGTAAATAGTATTAAACATAAGTGAGGTTGGAAACAACAGAAGACATTCCTTGATCTCAATCTCACAGATACTGAAAGCCTAACGAAAGTGACAACAGGACAGATTCTATTGAAACTAAACAGTTAAAAGGAATTTATACTAACTGAACTCATTCTGACTGCACCCCTGACAGAAGCAGCCAAGCAACAGGAAAACTGCAACTAATGTCACATTGCACATGTACCCCATGAAATGCGACATTATATACAAGATTACACAAACATCAGGGGGATTTATATACATTCATATAATGGTGATATTAATAACTTACATATAAAGGTCCAAGATCCCATCGGTGTGCAACTGGAGCCATGATAAACCATAGGATAATTAAGGCCCAAGCCTTTATGCTGAGAGAGAAAATTGCAATCAAGATGATATCTACATATAAAAAAAGAAAAAAAAAAAGAAAAAAAAAAGAGGTAAGAATTATCACACATTTAAGGTAAGTTGATACAGAAATCAATTTAGATACTCACCAGGAAGCTTCAACTTATCATGTAAAATACGAAAGAGTCTCCGCTTCCATCGACTTGTTGACTCTGGGAGCTGGAACTTCTACATTCCATTTAGGAATAAGAAGCAAAGGCAGGGGATGAAAGTGAGAAGCCATCTTACTAAAACAGGAGTCAAGTTAAAAAAAAAATAAAAAAAATTCCAACCAGATCGTCTTCATCCTCGTCATCATCGTCATATCCAGCTCTAATATGCTTTGGCGGTGCCTTCGGTCTGACTGCTACAATCAAGCAATCTGAAACATAATGCACAACACTTAAGATTGATATTTAAAGTACATAAACAGTCAAAAGACAACAGTCTTTGCCCACACCTTAAAGACAAAAATGCTAGAATCATTATCCTGTATAGCTACACAGTCACAATACTCACAAGCACCACCTTCTAGAATGTTAAAAGTAACAAATTTTGACAATTGTTAGCATAAAATAAATATCTTGGCAATTTAATAGTATATGGGGGCAGGGGTAAAGGGCCGAGAACAGGAGAAGTATACAGTGGTGTGGGCTAGAGGGTGGAAAAGTATACAGTGGTGTGTGGGTACTATATTCATATTTATCTGATTATTGTGTAAAATCTAGATACAATAATTAATTTGGTACTTATCAACTTCCACTAATCAAATGTATAAATATAAGGATCTCTTTTGCAAATCATACAGTACGGAACTAGGAGATATGCATTCAAAGGTACAAAACCATAAAAGATGGAAGGTACATAATCCACAACCCATACAAAACTGATTATCTGACAGCTTCAGCTAAAACTGGGTCTATATTTTGTCTTCAACTTGATTTTGAGGGAAAGCAAGCTCATATATATATTATTTGAGCTTCATAAACTTAGCGGTAATGTGACATGTACACCAAAGCAATTGGCTTTGGTGCAATCTGAAAAAGATGTGAAAAAGAATACACAGAGCCAACTTTAAAGTAAAAGGAAAACAGAATCAACGAAGTATATACCTTCTATATGCAACCTGCATTATCCATGTATAAAATGATTTTGGATAAATATTTTACTCATTTTATTCATCCACTAGGAGGGGAAAAAAGTCAATAAATAAGAATTAAAAAAAAGACTACGCACACAAAGACTAATCACATGAGTCACATCTCATAGAAAGTCTTGTACTTCCAAAAGAAAATATCAAACTCAATACCAAATTTTCAGTTTTTCTAATGAATCTTACTATGTCATAACATATTACCCACAACAGCTGGAAATCTCATCTTCACTATGAGAACAATTCAGAAAATCCATTGTAGATTATGGAAAACTCCCATTACATCCAACCTAGACAATTATTGAAGACCTTAAGCCCACGAACATGACTATTCCTAGTGCTCCTTGACGAGAAAGCTGAAAATTTGTAAGTGAGAAAATCATTGCCTCAATTTCCCTTATGACTTCTGAGGGATTTGAAAGCTTAAGGGTCCGTAACAAGCAATTATTTTTCCTTAAGTTGCTTATAAATTAAGATTCAATTAGAGGCATAACCTAAAGTGATGGCTCCATGACATGAAAGATAATATTTTAGCAACTAAATTTCAGGGCATCAAGTATCTTTCTCTCGTTCTTCCTTCCTCTAGAAAGTGTACTTGTTCTGCTTGGCCAATCCCATATATCTTGGATCATTTAGGAATCATAAATCTACTCACCATATATCTACTTCATTAGCCCCAATTAGCTAAAGAAACACTACAAATGTTGTCTAAACTTCCATTACATATGCAACACACATTTGATTTTAAATTAACTAGTTCCTAATGCAAATACTTATTCATCATACTCCAAAGTATAATCACCAAAACTGTATATACAACCGGCCTCGTCGAGAAGTTTTAAGTGGATTTAATGCCTCTTTCCTTAAATTTCATCAAATTAGGACAATAAACAGTTAATTTCACATACAAATACAGTGCCAAATAATTCAAGTAATTTTATTTTAAGGAAAACCTAAAATGTGCAGAATAAGATCATACCACCATCAGCAAGCCGAATAAAAACATCATCTCCATCATCGGAATCATGCAATGCATTCCCTCGAAAAATTAGCTTCAAACTTTCGATTGGTAAATTCTTACTTTCAGCAACTAATTTCCTCAAATCACGTACCTAGGGTTTATGATCAATTACATAAAAATCCCAAGAAAAAAAAAAAATCACAAATCATCCACAAAATTCACGCAAAAAAAAAAATCATACCAAAAAATTAAAAGGATGATTAAAGATTACCTTAATGTGAGGAGGAAGTTTAAGGCGAGAAGGGCGAGTAGGACCGATTGTTTTGAGAAGGATTTCAACAAGAGTAGGATCACTGCTACTTTCATCCATTTGAATTTCACTCATCTTCTTGATTTCTGGTTAATTTTAGGGTTTCAATTTGATTGAATTTTGTAAGAAATTATTTGCTCAACTCAATCAAATTCAAACTCAAATACCCAGAAAAAGAAGGTTCTGCCTGCGTTTGATGAAGATTTACCTCAGTAGGAAAAACTTTTTTTTTGGGAGAATAAACTTGACAGCGTATATACTTCTTGTATTTGACTTTTTGGGCTATTGGGCTTGGGCCTATTGGACTCGAGTGCCTCACGTTCCAAAGGTATTATTGGTTGTCCTAATTGTTTTATCAATTGGTCTTACATGCATCCTTATACAGCTAGGATAGGTGCAACTCTGGCCCATAGAGAAGCCCACTTGCAAAATGCCCCCTATGCAAAACACAACCCAACAAAAAACGAAACCTACCAACACCGTCACTTCCCAAACCCGACCCAAACTCCAATTTCAACACTTCTCAACCGCCATATTTTGGTTTTAAGTATAATTTTTTTTATAGAAAACCGTTTAATAATTTCAATAATACATTTCTGCAATTACTTTCTCAATGCTGTAATTTTCTCTCTCTAACAAAGTTCGTTCTCTCTCCTCTACATGATTTTACTACTAAAAACTGAAAATTTAACAATGGATATCAGAGAAGAATGAAAAATCAAAAGGATTCTCCCAATAAAAGGTAAATTATTATGAATGTCATTGGCTTTCGTCATTAATTTTCGTCCGAATTTTTCGATACTCTGTTTGAATTTTTTGTTTCATAATCATATTAGGAAACCAATGTTTATGTTCATATTTTGAATGGTTATGTTCACTTTTTGAAATGCATATGTTCATATTTTGTATGTCTATGTTCACTTTCTGAAAAGCTAATGTTCACATTTAAGGGAACCTATTCATATGTTCATATTTTGCATGATTATGTTCTTTTTCTAGAATTTATATATTCACATTTTTTTTTGAATATGTACATATTTCTAATACTTATAATGCATATGTTTCACAATCATATTATTTTTTATTTCTTCAATTATTTTCTTCATAATTAAATGCCTTATATTCATAACAATATTTTATATGTTCATAGATAATTTCAAATATTCATAATGTAACTATGTGGTGTTCATGAAATATTCTCATTAAGTCTGTTTATGCATATGTTCTCTTTCTTAAATGCATATTTTCATATTTTTTACGCATATGTTCACCTTTTAAATGCTTATATTCACTTTAAGGAAACCAATGCTTACGTTCATATTTTGAATAGTTATGTTCACTTTCTGAAATGCATATGTTCATATTTGTTATGCCTATGTTCACTTTTTGAAAAACTAATGTTCACATTTAAGGGAACTTATGCATATGTTCATATTTTGCATGATTATGTTCATTGATAAAAAAATGCTGATAATCAGATGAAATTCATACACAGATGAAGTCGATGGAAGCTAACAAAATTCAATTCATAAGAATTCAAAAATCAGATAAAACTTAATCAATTGAAATTAAGCACAAATTCACCACATGATAAATCGAACTTCATTCATAAATCGAAACAATTACAATTGAAATTCACACAAAAATCATACATAATAAATCGAAATTGATCGAAGCTAACCAAAAATTAAACAAAAAACAATTACAATTGAGACTTACCTAAAAAAACCTAATTACAAATCAACAAAACAAACCACTAACTTGCATTGACGATCTCGTCGGGAATAACAACTAATTCCATGTTGTAAGGAACAAATTCAATCAAAATATTGAAACAAAAGAGAAAAATAAAAAAACAAAGAAGAGAGAAATTAAAGAAGGAAGGAGAAAAAACAGAGGAAAATAAAATTATAATGAAATTTTTGATTGAAAATTTTGATGAGAATTAGGAAAGAAAAGAGAAGAGAGAGAATTGGGAAGAAGGAAACCAATTTTTTTTAAAAGGAAACAAACTAACGCGGGAAGAACGGTAGAGCTGGGCTGCGTTTCATGTAGGATGTTGTGCGTTTCATGTTGTTGCAGCTATCTTACATGCATGAGGATGCATGTAAGAATATGCGTTGTTTTATATCCATTCTAAAACTAAAGATTTAGTACTCTGTACAACTTTAAGAGTTTTAGTCTTAATCGATCCTTAATTCTTTATTAAAAAAAACAAGTTCACGTTCTGTTCACTTTATTTTCACTAATTTAAGGAAAAATAAAATTAATAAATTTTAATAAGAGTAAATAGCAGTCACCTAACTTCAATTTAGACTAAAAAGTTCTAATAAATTCAAATTTGATAAATCAAATGCACAAATATTTTTTTAATTAGAACATTATATAACCTAGTAATAAAGTCATAGGAGTTGTTAAGGGTTACCATTAGACCTGGCAATCCTGACCCAAACCCGATAATCCGACTCGAATGACCCGAAATTGACCCGAAACCTGAAATCAACCCGACTCGACCCATACCCGACCAGAAGTGGAATTGACCCGACCTTGACCTGAAACCCGAAATGACCCGACCTGAAGGTGACCCGAGACCCAAAGTGACCCGAGACCCGAAGTTGACCCGATACCCAAAGTGACCCGACCTTTAACTTGAATTAATTGACCCAAATAGACTCGAAACCCAAAGTGACCCGAACTAAAATTACCTTATACTTGAAATGACCAGAATCTATTTAAGCTAACGGTTTGACCTGAGCAAACCGAAATAGAAAATAACCGCAATCAAACTGACTTAATTTTTTTTTTATTAATTTGTAATGTGTAACAGTGTAAGTAATTTACATATTTTGAGCATTACTTTTCTCGATTTCTTCGGCCTTTTCTCTTTATAAAATATTAAAAATTCGTAAAAAGATTGAAATTTAACGACTATTCTACGGAGTTTGTCCATAAGATTAAGAAAAAATTTACTATAGCTTGAAATAAAAGTCACAATTCTCACAAGTCTAGAAAAAAAAAACAGTACAATAATAATGCGTACATAACATAATGTTCAATACCAAATGAAATTACAAAATCTTCTAAATAATTATACTCCAATATTCGACTCTTAAAATTGTTGACATTTAACACTTGGAGCCGCCGCCCAATCCACATAAGAACCAAAAAATCCATCATCCTCATTTGCCACATAAATATAAAAACAATAATATAAGCAAATACACTATAAATGCAAAAATAAAGAAACAAGAATGTACAACTCTAAAAAATGTAGGAATATGAATATACATATTTTAAAAAAAATATAATAAAATACTTACTTTCAAAAGAGTACATCCAACTACGAGTTGTTATTAAAGCCTCCACATTTTTCAGGAATTGATGAACTTTTCCATTTATTCAATACTCGACCCCCAAATGCTGAAAGTTGATTCGGAAGCGACGGTTGTCAGGGGCACGGCCAAAATATCTCTGGCCAAATGAGAAAGGCCTTTATATCGATGCTCATTTTCTTTCCAAAAAGCTAATATGCCAAGTTCCGCTTTCCGATCTAGTTTAGGGTTCTCAAGGTAAACATCCAATATTGACCTCTCACCAAAAGAAGATGAGGCCTCTTTATCGTCATATTCCTGAATTCAACACAACGAGTCAACGACAAACCATAAAACACATCACCAAACAAAACAACATAAACTTAACTTATAATCTTAATAGCAACTACTTAACTTATTACATAAACTTAACTTATAATCTTAATAACAACTACTTAACTTATAACATAAACTTAACTTATAATCTTAATAACAACTACTTAACTTATAACATAAACTTAACTTATAATCTTAAAAAAATCAATAATTGACAGAAAAAAACCCAGTAAACACAAGAAAAACAGAAGGCAAATATGTAAAAAACAGTCTAATCAATAGATTAAGAATGAAGGATAATCAAAAGGATTATAATTGACAGAAAAAATAAAGTAAACACAAGAAAAATAGAAGGCAAATATGTAAAAAACAGTCTAATCAATAGATTAAGAATGAAGGGTAATCATAAGGATTATAATTGACAGAAAGAAAAAGTAAACACAAGAAAAATAGAAGGCAAATATGTAAAAAAGAGTCTAATCAATAGATTAAGAATGAAGGATAATAAAAAAGAGTAAAGTAACAGAAGAACAATTACTGCAAAATAGTCGAATTTTCGCTTGCGGTTTTCCAGTTGAAGTGCTGCTTATGGAGGCTCTGGAATGTGAGGCATGTGCCATATCAGTGTTGTTGTTCAATGTCGATGATGTTCCAAGTGGGCATATAGCTTATAAAATTTCTCCAATTTAAGATGGAGATCACTAACTCTCAAGGTAGCCTCAACATCTCCAAATATGTTTTCATAACAAAACTTTAGCACTGATAATTTGCAACGAGGATCAAGAATCATAGCAAATGCAAATAACGTGCCATAATCATCTTGTTCAGAGTTAAACCAATACTTATCGAACTTGCTCTTCATTTCTATTGTCATTGTCCTCAAAATATCATCATCATCGTGCTCCAACTCTATCAAAAGTATGAGAATCTTCCAAACATTCCCAAAATAAAGATTTGAGGTAGGATACTCACTTCCCGAAAACATCTTAGTTATCTCATAGTTGGGTTCTAAAAATCTCGAATCTTCTCAAGAACATCCCACTCTTCAAAGGTAGGACACCATTTTTGAACTTCAGACATCTCCCTAAAAGCCTCACGATATAAGATAGCCCTATCAAGCATCATGTACGTAGAGTTCCACCTCGTAGGAACATCAAGGCACAATGATTTTGTTTCTTTTATCTTAGCTAGACTTACACAAGATCGAAAAGTGTTTTTTCTTATTTCAGAATATTTTACCTTCTTCACACAATGTCTTACTTTCTCAACTATATGTTCAATGACCTAAATTCCATCTTTAGCAATGAGATTTAATACATGTGCAATCGTACACGAAAAAACTCACCATTATACAACAAAACATCTCGTGCAAGTAGAGTTTCTTTCAAATAATCTTGCATTCTATCATTACTAGAGGCATTGTCTAATGTGAAGCAAAAAATCTTATCATCAATACCCCAATCTTGAAGCATGGACAACACAACAGCATACATGGTATTTCCAGTGTGTGGTGAATCAATATGACTAAAGTTAAGCACCGTACTAATTAATTTCCAATTATCATTCACATAGTGAGTTGTCAGACACAAATATTCCTCAGTTTGACAAGAGGTCCACATATCACATGTTAATGAGATACGACTAGAGACTTTATTAAGTGTTTCCTTTAACTGAGCCTTCAAAGTTTTATGCATTTTTAAACAATCAGCTTTAGCAGTGGACCTACAAATGAACTTTACATCATCACTTAAATATGCATGATTTTTTCTATTACCCTCATGCTCAACCCAAGAGAAAGCATACCCATGTTTTATATGGCTTTAGCTACCAGATTTCTATACACAATTTGGTTAAAGATTTTACCTTTGTTTGAACCGTTTCCTCCTTGGATTTTCGTATATTTCTCATATGCACTGCATTTTCTTAGATGTCGTTGCATATTTTGGGTTCCATAATGGGGGTCGGTTATGAAGGATGCTTTTTGGAAATGTTTGCAAATTGACCTCCGTTCCCATCACTAGATTCCGTCTTGTCAAACATTTGGAATTCCGACCAAACTAGACTCCGTTTCTTTTCTACAACTTGAAATCCAGATTCCATAGTGCTCACATTGTTGTTTTCAACTGTAAGTTCAGGATCACCGGCTTCTTCCTCTTGTGTTCGAACATGGGCTTCTTCTTCTGGTGTCCACTCATCCTTTGTTCCCTTTGGTGAAATAATAGGCTCGTCATAATAATATGATCATCCATTGCTGCAAAAAAAAGCAAGAATAATATCATTAGTATTGTCAGATTAAGATAAGGTGTAGCATCTCTTATTCAATAATGTTCAAAGATTTGAATCATAATTCTGACACTAATATCCATACATAATTTGAAATGTTGCAGTGGAGACAAAATAATAATATCTAAACCAATCAAAAAGGGAAAATCAACCTTATGTTTTTATATACATTCAAATTAATGCCATATAAACACACTTATAAAAGATATTTGTTTGTTAGAATGCAGCTTGCTTGAACTAACAGATAATCAAAAGAATGAAAATTCTAAAAGTGGTCACCGTAACATTTAACACCATGTAACTAAAAATCTAAAATAGCCCATACAAAGCATATAAGTATAACGTCTAGTCAAACGATGCAAACAAAGGTAAAGTGCCATGCCCAAATAACATATAAGAGTAGTTAACCACAGTACATGAAGTAGTACGTAGTATACGCATAGTAAAACCCTTGCCAAAGGTGCAAAAAGAATTAGCAATCGAAATTGAAAGTAATTATCAACAATTGCCACAATCCGGCAACAGCCTACATGGTACACTGAATTGAGTATCCTATCAAATATAACTATATAAGGCAGATAGAGTACATTAGTTTAGTTGTTTAATCAATCGAATGGACTCTTCCATTTGCATACCCAACCACATAATGGACAATTGAAATAAGCTCAAAACCCCATCAATCATAACATCAATTTCTATCCTCATTAATCACTCTAAAACAGATCTAACACAAAAATAAGTTAACCCCAAAAAATAAAGCACAGATTTATATATAATAAACAAAATGCAATACAAATTAATATGATTAATTCTTATAAAACACAATAAACTTAGAATAAGAGAGAAATACCGTCAAAATTTACCTAATGCATTAAGATTTTTCCCATAGAAACCCCCCAATTGATTTTTTTTTTAAAAAAAAAAAAACTAATTTTAGAGATCTAAGAAATAGAAGTAAATTACCTGAGATTCTGGGAATACGAAATCTTCTAGGCCACTTGAGTAAAAAACGCTTCAATGGAAAATGAGGTGAAGTGTGTAGAGATTAGAGAAGAGTGCAGACAAAAGAGAGAGATTGGACTTCAATGGAGTAATGGATGGAATGAAAAAATTAAAACGGCTGAGGAAGATTCTAGGGCTGTAGATTTTTTTTTTCCTTATTGTTTTACTTTTATTTTTGTTTTTCGTATTTTAGAATTTAGTCACTTTACTTTTACTCGTGGAAATTTGGAGGGAGTATTCCCGCTAATAATTTACCTCTTATCCTCACAATGAAATACTTTTGGAGTTTTAGCCATTTGGGGGGAAGAATTTCCCACAATTTTTAACCAAGTTAAATGTTTTATTTTTGTTTCCCTCTTAAATTTTCACTTTTAAGTTGTAACTTTGTTAAAATTGAAATTTTGAAAATTTTTAATTGATCAACAAGTGTGTTTGTAATCTTACATATGAATATGAGAATATTTCACTTAATTAATAATACCTCCGTTTTTTTTAGTTGACACGTTTTGACTTTATTCACACACTCCTCTTTGACCGTATTTTGTGTTTTATATGTAATGAAAAATATAGTCATGTGGAATCTTGTAACATTCGTCATGGTATTTATTTTCAAAATATCAATTTTTCATATTTTTTTTATTATTGGTGATTAAGGATATAAATGGTTGAAGTTATGCATCAGCAAACGTGACTAAGGAAACATGTCAACTAAAAAGAAACGAAGGAAGTATCATATTGTGTGCAACTGGCCAACTGTGCACCAATTACCCAACACTCAGTCATTATAAGTTTATAACTGAATAAGTTTTTGTTTTTATCAATATAAACATCAATATATAATGCACGATAATGATCTTATATTCAATCAAAAAGTAATATTCATTTATTACATTAGTTTAGTTGTTTAATTGAGTAGTAGACTAGTAGATAGATACAAGCATAGTTGCATAACTGCAATACTTCATAATTCATTAGTTCATAATAGACTAATAGTGATGAGACATCCTATGAAGTAATTTAGACCGGAGAGTCGGAGACTAAGCTATTAAGTAGCCCGAAAAAGGTTTAATCTAATCTTATCAAGTTTGAATTTGAGATCAAATTACCTTGAACAGGAAAAACTTTGTTATGAGTTTCGTTTGAAAAAAATTGATTGGAATCGGATAGGTTTACAATAATGTTGTTAATCAACTTTATAATAAAATTTTGTGTCCTTTTCCACCCTTATGTTTAAGTACTTGATCACATATATTACTGTACATTAAAGCATGTAATTTTAAGAACTAATTACAACTGAGTTTAAGTTGACTTGTTTGAATTCCTAATTAACAATAAATTTTTTATCAAACGAAGCATGTTATAACCTATTTTTGATTGAATCGGTCACAAAAATAAAATTGAGTATATGTTGGCTGATTTGACCTCCTAATTTGCAATTTAGCAGTTAATTTAATTTCAAACGAAGCATGTCATAACATATATCTGATCGAATCGGTTAAGAAAAGTTCACAACGCGAGTAAGTGTATTTGGCGTCCATCCACGCTACTACTCTTTAAGTCTTTATTAGAAAAAATATAGTCTTGTTACTGATGTGTCATTGTGTGTACTTGTTGAAATCGCCACCACAACAAATATTTTAAGAATATTCCATTGGTAAAATTCTATAATGTAAATTACTGATAATTATAATAGGAAGTCTATTATTGATCAATTTCCTGCACTGGCATGCCTGCATACATGTATCAATGTATGTCCAGTTAAAATTAATGGAGCACTTAAAAAACATAGATTATATTATAGATTATTATAAGAATAATACAAAGAAATTATTACAACAGTGAACAGTGACAATGATAATAAGAGTATTAAAACTAAGGTCAATAAGAGAGTGAGGAATAACTCAATTAGTTAGAGCATCTCTCTTAGTTTCAGGAGATCCTGAAATTGATTCTCAATCTAAACACCAAAAAAAAAAACAAAGTCAATAAAAGTCTAACAATCACTATATTCCATTAAAAAAGTAGCCTTAATAAATATAGTGAGTTTCTCGTCAAAAAATAAGTAAATATATATACAAAGTTGAATTTAACCCAATGCATCGACCCGAATATGACCTGACCCGAAGTTTACCCGAAAATTGACCCGACCTGAAGTGTTGACCCGGTACCCGATTCGATTATCACTCGACCCGAAATCAACCCGAAACCCGAAATGACCCGACCCGACCTGAACTTGACCAGATAACTTTTTGACCCGAACTTGACCCGACCCATACAGTAGCAAAAGCATATCCGGCCAAGTTATGAAAATTTGGTTCACTAGCTCTCCTTCTACTCCCAATTATCTGACATGTAAATATTGGACTAAATAATTGTGAGAGTTGAGATATGGTCAAGGTCTTCCTTACCATAAGATAGAGAAAAAAAAAAAGTAAAAATATAGGTGAAGAAAACAAAGTTTTGCCGTTGTATATTCAGTGGTAATGTGGTACTCCATATACTTTCTGACTTTTGAATAGTGGAAAAAAAAGCACAAATAAACTGACATCCAAAGAGATTTTTTTTGTTTTTTTGAAAAAAAAAAAAAAAAGAGGGACAAAGAACGAGTGAGTGAGGATGAGGCATTCCTCCTTTCATTATCCACCATTCAAAAATGATAAAAGACGGTGAAATAGAGCCTTAGCTTTCCCACCACCTTTTTTTCTTCTCAAAAACATAACACCCAAAAAACAGAGAATTAGCCCAAACAAAAATGGCGTTGAGAATGTGGGCTTCTTCTACAGCTAATACTCTTGGCCTCTCTTGTGTTTCTAAAGCTCTTCCTTTCCCTGCATTTTCTCTTTCTAGATGCTTTTCCACTGGTTGGTATTACATTTATTTTGTTACTCTTGGTTTATGTTAGTACAAACTCGACTAGGTTGTCGTTATTGTTATTGTTGTTGTTATTGTTGTTATAAACTATTGGCGTAAGAGAACTATAGTGTTTAATGTGGAATATTAGTTGTCATTATTCTACTATAAAATGGTTTTGCAGTTTTGGATGGATTGAAGTATGCATCATCACATGAATGGGTGAAACATGAAGGTTCAGTGGCCACCATTGGCGTTACTGATCATGCTCAGGTTCATTATTTTAATTTTATAGATTACTTTGCTAAAGGAAAGATCTGCTTAATTAGCAAAGAAAACAAATTTATGTATATATGTAATGCATGATTAGTACTACAACTCTGGGTTTATATATAAGTTAGTATCGATATGATTGGAATCAAAGAATTAAAATATTTGTGGTGGGGGTGTCCATATGTAATATATATGGTCAGCACCATCTTGGGGATGTGGTGTTTGCAGAGCTACCAGAAGAAGGAGCTGGTGTAACTTCCGGAAAGGCGTTTGCATCGGTGGAGAGTGTGAAAGCAACCAGTGATGTTAATTCTCCCATTTCTGGTGAAATTGTTGAAGTTAACTCCAAGGTTTTAGAGACTCCTGGTCTGGTATGTCTTTCCCTTCATGTTGTGTAACATGTTTGCATATTACTTGGAGTTGAAATGGTAAATGAATTGTTTGTTCTGAATTCAGTTGTTTTTATGCTAGTTCGAGTAAAGTCATACTAGGGTACATTAATAATTTAGATTGTTATTAAAATCAATCAATATTAAGATAAAAAAAATGAGTTATTGAGTTTAGTACAACTCTGAATCAGTTGCAGACCTATTATTTACCACATGCAGTTATCATGAATGTTGCTCCATTGTGTAGTTATTTATAAGATGGTTTATAATGCAGATTAACTCGAGTCCATACGAGGATGGATGGATGATCAAAGTGAAGCCAAGTAACCCAGCAGAATTGGAAAGCCTGATGGATCCTAAGGCGTACACAAAATTCTGCGAGGAAGAAGATGCTCATTAACACTTCACACTGAACAATAAAATCATGTTTTGCGTTTGTTTGAGCTGTGTTTGATGTTAAGTTTGCAAATCTTTATGTATAATTAGAGTGCTAATTTTGCTCTCCATGATTTCACAGATTACTTAACATAAGCTTTTCAAAGCAATATACCGGAACAAACTGGTAGTAGAAACCCGGTTGATCAGAACACATTTCATTTCAGAATAAATCAATTCTGCATATGCTTGATCAGTCTATAAAAATAAGATTTAATTTAAATTTCTAAATATTTACAACACCTAATAAAATCTAATAATTAAATTTTTTTAAAAAGGAAAAGTATACTCTACTTGGGTGTGTTTGTTGCAGGCAGCAACAAAAGAAACTAGTTCACTAATCTACTGTAGTTCCTGCAAAACTGGCATATTTACCACTTCTATAGTTCTATTTAAGCACTATTGAGTTCATCAGCACTTCTTCAGAGCTTCTTCAAGTTTAGGAGTTTCCTGCAAAAGCACATCTCCGAAAGCTTTCTCTTGCACTACATTTATGAGTCCGCCAGTTTTCAATGCCTGAAATATCAAAATCCACCACCCAAGGTCATGAAATTGGCAATCTTAATACTACATATATATGTAGAGAAAGAAAAATGCACAGAAGCAGAATTAGGTAACAAATTCCATATAAGCTCTCTCTGCATTTTTTACCCCAAAAACTACAGCCTTTTAATACTCACCAGTATTTCGAAAAACAGCAATGCATTTTCCCTCTTGGTTTTATGTTTAACAATGGGTAGCAGGGTAACGCCTTCTACACCTTCTTGCTTCTTTCTTTGGATTACTCGACGCAGGTATCTCGCCACAGTTCTAAATAAATTTAAAACAAAAAACATTTATAAATTTTCGTGTAAATGAGGACATTAAAAAGAAAAAAAAAAAAAAACTTCAATCTCCATTTGTTGTTACCTGGTTCTAGTAGACAATTCTCCATCTGCAAGCACAAGACAAAAGCTTTAGTTATAGTACAAAGAAATTAAGACATGAAAAAGAAGATTAAATATTTAACTTTTGGGACTTAAGCATTGTTATCGTTGTTGCTGTGAAAGTTTATGTAGCATGTAATGTAGGAAGTGAGCTTACTCTTGTTCCTATGGAGTTCTTGACTATCTCCTTCATTTTCATTCATCTAAATAATTCACAAAAGAAGAGTCAGCAGCAAATCGCCATCAGAATAGAGCAGCAGAGATAGTGAGAACATGCATCATAAAAATAAAATCAAAGAAATAACAGCCATTTTGAGGTTAGCCAGGTTCATGCGTTCCATGATTGATGTACTTACGGACCAACCACAAACCTTAGAGGCAGCCCAGGAATGGATCAAGATAAAAGATGAATACATGAATCAATGAATATACTAGAAGTCATCTTAGCTTCTTGTGAAATCAAAATTCCTCTGCCAACTAAGGTTCATTTCTCTCTTCTCTAGACAGACCTAGATGTCTTATACAACTTACTTCAATTCCTAGCACTATTCCTGTTTATTTGACACCTAAAATCATTTAACAAGTTTCCGACTTTCAGTTACCCAGGCTTAAAGATATGAAATAACACAGATGGCCCTCTTAATGTAATTAGCATCAAGGAGTAGGCTCAGAAATTAGCTTCAAAATGTTTACATGAACATTTACCCCTTTTGAGCAAACTAAGGCACTTTGCAGTCCTCATACTAGGTTTTTAATTTATTTATTTTTTTTTACAGAAAATTTACTAGTTATTTCAATGACATCTTACTCATTAGCAATTCCTTGAAGAAATGACACGTCCAATGAATAAAATTAGCCTTTTAAAGTTATAAACTACTCTGCCCACTCAGTTTATCAATAAACCATCTTGCTAGTCCCATAAAGTCAACAACATTAACATAAATTGTGGAAAGAGGTCTACCTCAGCCAACAGACTAGGACCACAACTGTCTTCCGCTCCATCGTGCACAGACACCTCCAACCTTCTATTCTCATATGAGTGAGCACCTTCCCCATCTGAATCTGCACCCCTGAAGCTTCCAAAAACCCTGGCAGAATTTGGACACTGAATAGGAGTTCCTGGAGCAATTGTTGATCGACTGTCAGCGGGGGCACTTGAAGTTGCAGCATCTTGCTGCTTTACTGGAGCTTGGGTAATTTCAATAGGTTCGATTGCATGACTTGAAGATGGTTCAGTTCTTTCTTTCATTACTTCACAGCAGATGACTTCCGGTTCCAAAGCATCGCCTGTGAGTTATGGATTATTAGTCTATCACAACACAAATGAAAATTACAATACAAATGTGAGCATATTAAAATATACTTACAGGGTATCAAAGGCTCCAAAAAACTGTTTGGAAGGGCTGAAATACGATGAAGCCTCCACAAATCGATGACTGTATGAGGAGCTTTCCTTTTCTTACATACCAAGCCACTTGCGCCCTTGATGACCCGCTTCATTATCCTGCCAATTATCAAATCATTGCCAAAGTGTCTGAGTACATAAAAATTTAAAACTCTAGATGCTTAATCTTTGCATATATCTTAGTTGCCCATCATCATCTAAAGGGGTATAAGCCTTTAAAAAACAATGTTCCATAATCGGAATATCAAGACAGGAATTAATACATCAGGTTTAAGTCCCAGCCAAATCCCAAGCAATACCCAAAATTAATATTGTTTCCATGAAAATTATGTGGAAGCTATTAACTTACTCATTATCCAACATTGTAATTTCATCATACACGCATTTTCTTTTGCAAGGTCTTTGAATCTTCTCCTTCTTAGCAGGAGTGGGCACGACCATAAACTCAGGAGTAGCAGTAACTGCATCAACCAAACACCTTAATGATCTTAAATAAGTCAAACCCCCCAGCACACCCCCCCCCCCCCCCCAAAAAAAAAAAAAAAAACATTGATATAGCAGAAGCTTCAAGCATAAGAAAATGAATGCAGTTCATAGGTAATGATCAGATAGATATTGTGATATTAAATGCACCTCCAGCATTTGCAACTTCTGAATCATGGGTCTTCTCTGTGGAAGACGGCACTTCCTTCTCTTTTAATATAACATAATCTTGATTTTCTATTGGATCTTTCTTTAGGGCATCCTCATCCATATTATCAGTAGTTTGTGCTTGATATTCATTGATCATATTGAGAAGTTCAACATCCAATTCAAAGTCCACACCATCTTCTTCAGTAAATCTTAACTCTCGAAGCTTCTCCTTGCTTGTTTTGAAATCCTTCAAGTGGTCTGGAGAGCTTGCACCATTAAATTCCATCCGATGAGGTGAAAAAACTCTGAATCAAAAGCAAAGAATGTGTATTACACTCAAGAAGTAACAGCTGTAAAGCCCAACAAATCTAGATTTTAGAACATTGATGCCGCAAATTAGACATCAGTTTTCATACTTATCAGGAGGAGTATGAGTATGGCCAGATGTTTCTCGCTCAGAGGCTGATTTATCAGGTGTTTGAGTGGACGACCAAGTTTCCTGTTGCATAGTGACCCCTTGTGATGTCTGAGCATCACTCAGATCTTCCCAGAGAGAAGAGCCCTCTTCAAATTGTAGCTGCAAAGTTGCATAGCAATGACATTGTCACCCTCAAAGAGCACTTACAGAGTAAAATATGCTACAAAACCAAGAAGTTATATGCCACATTGAGTGATTTTAAGTACAAAGATGCTCCAGTCACCCATAACAAATAAAGGACAGCTATTCGCAAGAAAGTGGGTGTTGCAGACATTGCAGACAAACTAAGGGAAAATTGCCTACGTTGGTTCATGCATGTAAGACGGAGACCCAAGGTACACCGGTACGAAGAGTGGGATCATGGAGAGCTTCAACGAGGTAGAGGTAGACCGAAAATGACTTGGTTGGAAGGAGTTAGGAAGGATATGAAGCAAATGGATTTGCATGAGGACGAGGTATTTGATTGTAGGGGATGGAGGAGGAAGATTTTTGTGCATGACTATACGAAATAATCACTTTTGGCTCATGTAGCCGAACACACTTATGGGAATAAGACTTTGATTGAGTGATTGATAAATGATTTGGATGATCTCTGATTTAGGCAGGATGAATTAAGTAATATCAAAAAGAGCTCAACAAACACCACATTTTTTTTTTTTTAGTTTGACTGACTACTTGTGATTAATTAAAACTTTTTACACATGAGATGAGTGCTGATTATATGTGACTCATCTTTCAACAATCCAAATGTTACCGATGCATCAACTGAAGGAGGTTGAAAATATCCAAATATAATTTAGCTGTTTACTGATGCATCAACTGAAGGAGGGTTGAAAATATCCAAATATAATTCAGTCATACCAAATACTCAGAAACCTGATGGAAGCTGATAAAATTCTACACTACAAGAAGAAATCCTCTAAAAATAGATGTTAATGGATCTAATAACTTCAGAATACTTACTTAAGGTACAAAGAAGAAAGATTACCTTATCTAAAGAGTATTGAGAAAAAACATCTTTCCCTGCACCAACTTCATAAAAAAGAATATATGATTAAAATACCAAGGAAAACTAAAAATCTAATATCTTTGGGAGAACAATGGTACCTTGAATACTAATATCTTCATTTCGTGCAATATTGCACCTGTGTATTTAATTAATCAAAACATGATTTGTAGAAAGAATGAGTGAATGAGAACATAATTTAAAAAAAAAAAAAAAAAATCTTAATCTGAATGTTATACTCACTTGCTTGCACAATCTGCAACCTCCAGTTGAAAAGTATCAAGTTCATACCTCTCCGGCAGGGTAATGGAAGGAGAAGATCGCACAATATCTCTAAAGGAAACTACCTTTTTGCCAACAGAGAATCTATTGATATCGGAAACAGTTTCGTGACAGTCATTAAATAAATATTCGACTTTCTTGGAGTAGATTCTCACGATGCCAAGGAGAAGATAAGCCAAAATCCTGTATGTAACAGATGGCAATCCTTCTAGAACAATTTTATCTGTCATAAATTAGACAATAAGAAACATAAGGCAAAACAAAAACGGTAGAAATTTATCCACTATGTGTCATACCAAGAAGTGCATACAATAAAATGAGAGGACTTCTTGAACTAGACTAAAGAAAATATCACCACGATCATACACAGATGAGGTTTGTGACAATGATGCAAATCAACCAAAATTATAATGGATTGATGATTGGATTCAACTCAAACTCCACAAATCAAGCTTGGGTCAAAGCAATATAGGTTAAGTGCCTAGTAAAAAATCCTATTTCACCCCTTTCCAGTTTCCATGAACCTCAATGTGGGATATATATTTGACGGTATAAAGAAGCTGAGCACTTCACAATTAACACCCAAAAGTATAGCAGCTTATAAACCAATCTAAAGGAAACATCTTGCATGCAAATGACTTCAAAAGTAACCAGGCAGACAGCCCATAAATTGAACAAGATGGTGCTGCGTTCCAATCATTAATATAGTTTGAGAAAATGAATTGTGTTCCATACAACAACTATGGCTATATTCAGTTCAGCTAATTTAAGCATATATTTGCTTTATACAAAAATGATTAGCTTAAATAATTTCAAGTAAAATCTTTGTATTTGCATTTACTTATTGCTATTTTTTTAATTTTTTTTGAAAACATATCGCTGAATATTTTTAAATCCCTATCTTATTAAAAGTACAAGATCACTCTTATGAATAGTGTGCTGTCAATTATACCCTTCAAAATGGTATTTACATATATACCCTCATTAATATGTACAAGTTTTTTCTAATCAATAGTGTTTGGACAATTATATCCTCTAAAATGTTTATTTACTTATCTACCCTCATTAATGATAATTAACTTTTTTCTTTTTGATTCTTAAGAATAGTGCGTAGGCATTTATACTCTTATGTATATTTATTTACATATTTTCTTTCATTATTGCTGACAACAACTAAGCTTGTGATGTAAGGTCAAATCGAAAGAGTTTCGGATATGGCTAGATCTGCGAGCGCATCGCACGTGTTAGCTGCCCTAGTATGTAATAAAAATTTACTTCCTCCATTACATATTAGATGACACATTTCATTTAGACATGTTTACCACTGCATACTTTCTAATGTGAGTATCCTTAATTACATATTAGCAAAAAATTATAAAAATTTGATATGTCAAAAATAGATGTTGAAACGAATCTAACAAGACCCCACATGACTATACTTTTTCTCAACATGAAATCAAAAAAACGAAGTCAAAGCAAGTTATGTGAATAATGTACAAAGTGAAACTGTGTCATCAAATTTGGAACGGAGGAAATATGAAAATTTCATACATTAAAAAATACAATTAACATGAAGCTAATGACATCTAAAGGCGTTCCTTTTAAAGGAATGGTGCCACGTGGCACTTTTCAATGTATATGACACCATGTCACTATTCAAAGTACATGCGACAATTATGGATTCACTAGATTCGAACCCGCAACCACCAACAAACAAAGGTTATACACTAACCATCTCAACCAACTTTTATTAGTGTTTTAAATTTCACATTAATAACATTATAAATTCTTTCAAATTAGAGGTTATTTAATTTATTTATTCTTCACAAGATTAGAAAATAAATATATATGAGGTAAAAAAAAACCATAACATCCTAGGCAACGCTCGGATCACACACTAGCTATACAAACAATTGAACATAATTATCAAATTAAAGAAGTACAAAGTACAAACCAGCAATCTGGGGCATCGTCCGGGACACACACTAGTTACTCTTTAAAAACCGTGTATTGCGCCTTTATGCACCTTAATTACCATATGAATTAAAAAAAAGTTAAGTATGTTGTTAATGGAATTTGAACCTTCACCTAGCAATCACTTGAACCTCAACAATGAGTCACTTCATCTAATTAACTATTTGTGCAACACATTTCTTAAGCAATATATTAAAAGTAAGCCCCTTTCAATGTTTAGGTCAGGTGCAACGGGTATAAAATTTAAAGTTTAAACAAATCCGAAAATTATACAAAGTATCATATAAAGGGAATCCAAATCAGATTAGGTAAAATCAAATCAGTTGAACTGCAGATAGCCTACAAAGTCCACTTCAATCAAGATATTCTACCATAAAAATCTAGAAAAAAAAAAAATTCCTCCTGTTAGTCCCGAATACCTTCACTATAGCTGTATGATCGCTATGGTATGGTTACAACAAAAGCAACAAAACTATTCACCCATTTAAATGAAAATGAAGAAAGTGACTCTCACTTCATCAAAATGGTATAGCATAACATCAATTTCATCGGCCTCACCCTTAAGATGTGGCAAAAGGATGTTTAGTTTAAAAAAACCACCGAGTGAAATACTCGTGTAAAAACAGTAGTAACTAAAAACTACTAGGAGCACTATCATGACCTTAACAGGCAATTTGGCCAGAAAACCATCCATTCACCAAATCACTGGGAAACCTAGATGAACAAGAACAAAAAAAATTGACAGCTTAATTAATGCCAATGGCGAGGTAATTAAGTTCAGCAGCAAGCAGACATTAGAGCCAACTTCGGAATACAAATCAGCAAAGCTAATACAAGTAATTGAATTTAAGCAACCAAGAGACGTCAACTTAGTCATAACTCATAACACGGAGAGCAGATCAGCCAACAAGCAAAAGATGCCTCAACTAAATGATTATGTTCCTCACTCTTCATTTCACCCCAACAGTGTCTTACACTTAAAACTTCTACGCTTAAACATAAATCACCAAACACCAAAGCAATGGAAATCCTCAAAGGAAGGCAGGTTAAATTCTCGAGATCTGGCACAACGAAGTAAAGACAATGCTAATGGTAGATACCACACGAAGAAAGTGCTTCATTCTCAATTCAGTTTCAAAATCTGTACCACAGAACTTAAAAAAAAAAAAAAAAAGGAAAAAAAAGGAAAAAAAAAAAAAGAAAAAAGAAAAAAAGAGACACTTTAACCTACTTAACAGGATCGTACAATAATCACTTTTAGAAACAGCATTAACTGGTGGAGTAAGAATATCTCTGATATAAAACCCACATGAAATTTTCGCTCAATTAAACCCTCAAATGAAGCAAAAGCAAGATAATTTCCCATTTCCAACACAACATTACGCATTAATTTCTCACAAAATAACAAAAAGGGGATCTTTATTTGCCAAAATTATGAAATTTCAGCAAATTAAAATTCCTCACAAAACCAAACCACCAACAAAAACATCACAAACAGAAATAATCACCCCAATAAATTAATTTTCAGGAAAATGACATCCAAATGAGCAACAATGAGAGAAAATCAAACATACCCAGATGACAATTTTCCCCCCATTTCAACAATTTGACAAAAAATGACCAACAATTTAACATAAAAATAAATAAAAAATTAGGCAAAAAATGCTCACTAAATCTCTAAACTTTCAAAGTCAAACCCTAAAACAACATCACAAAAATGCAGAACAAATTACAATAAAACAAACACCATAAAATTCCAATCAATTTCCAACAAAACCAAAAACTTAAACAAAACAAAACCAATAAATCTCAATAACAGTAGAATTAGAGAGAACAACAGGAGAATACAAACCAACAGAAGTGATGATATCAGTGTCAGTAACTTGACGTTTTTTGAGGCGTTTGTAGAAATAACCAGCAACCCAAATAGCACCCAATGGTCCTTTACTTGATAGAAGACACTGTGAGTAGAACATTGTTCTATTTCTCTCTCCTCCTTCTTCTTCTTGTTCTTCTGGGTTTTTTTCTGGAGAAATGGTGTTCTGATTTCTTACCAAAAATGGTAAAACTGGGTTTATAGCAGTCATCAGAAAAGAGAAAAGAGAGGTTTTTCAAGTTTGGAAGAGGGAAGAAAGAAACGGTCGATTGGTGTACAAAGGAAGTCTTGCTCTAAAATGTTGCCACGCATAAATTATTTATTGGTGTTACTCCTACTCGTGTTACTATTGTAAAGAGTAACTTTTTTGAATTTCGAAGGATGTTATGTTATCAATTTGGATATTGATGAAAATGGTAAACAAAGATTCATGCTCTATCCAATATCTTGAATATACTTGGTAAGTTGACTGCTTGGTATTCAATATGGAATACTCCGTAATTTTAATACTCGATATGTAATTTAAATTTTAAATTATGTATTGATTTTATTACGTTTTTACAATTGTGTTGTTGAAAATCGGAATATATTCAGCATACATTAATTTGTTAATAACAAAACATCTAAGTATATTTTGATAAAGATTGTTAAGTTTGAATATGGATTAATTGGTTACTAACATATTTCGTATTGAGTATTGTTCGAAGAATAATAATCTAAGAGTATTTTGTTTGTTTTATTTTTATTTAATTAGTTTTGTACTATCCCAGTAGTTTCTCATTGAAATCTAGGTTGAAGATCATGGAATTGTATGTCAGTAAACCCAGGTATACAAAACTAGTAAATTTAATGGATTATGAAAAGTAAGTACAAATTCCATAACATAATTGTTATTAGATGTAATATTAATATTAATACGTAGTCCTTTTTTGTGATATGAAACACATATACCAATCATTGTACATAATGATAGATCACGATGGAAAATATGTTCCATTAATGAGTCCGCTGTTATACAAATATTTAATGTTTTTTATTCTTGAATGGAGTTAAATCTTTAAAATCTATTGCTAGATAGGTACGGCCGTACAGAATATATACCAGATAGTGTGTACTCTGTATCTATAAATTACACAAGTATATATTAATTAAAATAAAAAGGAAATTATACATGGATAAGAAAATGGCTTGTATTAACTACCTATCCTACCATCATTTCAATACTATCAATAAATACTTCCTATCCTACAAATACTATCAATATATAAAGAATTTGGCCCATTTAACAACTTAGGCCCAGCCCAATGACAACTATAATCTTACAAATAGGCAAATAGAAGCCTCAAGATATGTTAAATTTTTGGGCCGAAAAAATAAAATGTTCAATGCTTATCAATATCTATATACTATTTTAAAACAGGAATATTTACAAGAATTTTAAAGTGCCATGTGGCCTTTTCCTATTCTATTTTCAAAAAAAAAAAATATTGAATTTTTTTTAAAAGACATAACTTTTAAAAAAATAAAATAATATAAATAACTTACATTTTTAGTTTCTTTTTTATAGTACGGAGTACTACATAATATTGATTTCCAATTTCCATTCCAAACAATAATCCTCATTTTCCAATTTGGAAATCTTTTCCTTTCATTCCCTCTTACCTCTTGTCCTCTCCTTTCTCTTCCTCTTCAATATTCTATAATTTCGATCAAACCACATGATACATTCTAAATTATTATTCCTTGCAAAGCACTTAAGGCAATTCCATAGTTTCATAAAGTAATTGCGACAAAGTTTCTATTCAACTTATTTGTCAAGATAAAGGTTCTTTTTTTTTTGCTGTCGTTGTTATATGATTTCTCAAATTGCAATTCAGATACGAACTTATAAATTAAATTTGAATCTGACAAATTTGTTGGTTTTAAGTTTGGGTCTTTAAATTATATGGTTCACAGATGCTATTGTTGCATTGATTTTTTTTTTTGTGGTCATCACTTAGCATACTCATACTTTTTAAATGGATGATTCTTTTTGCAGTATTAATCATACTTTCGGATGGAATTATTTTGTTCAACAAATTGTATTTTATGCTAAAATGGATTCTTTTATTTTCAAGTATTGTACATGCCGTTGTTGAAAGTTCCATATTTTTTAAGTTTTGGTTCACTTATCAATTAATTTATATTGCATTTTGAAATATAATCAATTATCACTGGTTTTTAATTAATCATTGTTTTTTTAATTTTATTTGTTACAATTTGCTTGCTTTGGGATTTTTTAGGTTTATATTGCATTTTTTTTATTTTGATGTCAAATATCTTCATTAATCAAGACAATTTAAAAACTATAGTTAATCAGTAACTTGTAATTTGATGCTTGATATAGAATGTATCAATTTATGGTTATGAGAATTTTGATTAGTTTTCATATAAGTTTTGTTTATATGAATTGAGTTTAAATATATATAGAAGTATTTGGCATTATGATGGATTTAGAGTGTTGTAAGTATTTCTATGAAACTTTAGAATAGATGTTCAATGAAATTCGATAACCATATGAAACAAACATTTCTCATATTAGTATAATCGCATATGGTTTGTTTCATTTCGCAACTAGTGGATTTTAGAATTTTGGTTTTGTTTCATTTCGCAACCTGCGGGTTTTTGAATTTGACACTACTATTAAAATATTTTCTACTATTCTTATACGAAATTAAAATACTAGGTAAAAATACAAATACAAAAACAATTATTATAATACATTAAACCGTCGTGCGTCGCACGGGTTTAAGAGTAGTTAAGTCTATAAAGATGTAGCACTCCCCATTAAACTAAACTAGGTTACCATTCTTACCATTAAGATAAATAAATTAAACTAACATACCCATTATTGCTCATTGCCTTTGAATATATATTTAGTTCTTTGTATACAAATCTTATGGTTGTTAACATAATTTTCGATGGCAATGACTATCGACTAGGCAAGCAGCACAGTTGAACAGATATGAAGACATCATATTTACCTTGCACACTTTGCTGGAGGATATTTTATCTATGCAAATAGTATACTCATTTTATTTGGTGTCGTGATCATATATCATTAGGGATCTACCTGGACCCAATGAAAAAAACGGGATCACTTCTTATGGACTTGTTAGTTGAGAATGATTATTATCTAGTTCATGGCCTATTAGAAGTAGAAGACGCTCTAGTGAGATCCTCACGGATAGAGAAAGCTTGCAGTCAGAGTGATCGAGTGATATGACAATCTTATGGCTTATCATTTGGCTAAGCTAGTCCCATTTGGGCTTGAACATGTAAGGATTAACAATTTAACATTACCCTCATGAACTATCCCATTATGTGCTCATGCAGTCATGAATAGCTTATTGATAACTGATTATAAAATTGCTAGCAGCTTACCCAAAAAAAAATAAAAAAAAATCCATTATTTTAAGTGATGTGTTCTTTGCTTAACCTTTGATCATTTTTGTAACTTGATATATTTTATTCAAATATTCTTTTAGGACGTCAAAATAAATAAATATATCAATCGAGCTACTAGCTAGTCCAGTAATCGTATGTTTTGGGGAAGAATTCATCATGAATTGACCAAGTCGTCAATCATAGAAGTATCTTAACTATCTTTAAAGACACTATTCACACTAATAAAATTATTACAAGGATAAGTATTGCATCATCCAATCTAATTTTTTTTCCTCAATTTTTTAATTAGCTAATCAATTTGTCATGACTCATGAATGAATCATGATAATTAAGTTGACTTTAGAGAGAGAAAAAAAAAAGGAAAATACGAAGAGTATAATTTATGTACGTGGCAAATATTAAGCCATTCAATCGTTTTCATATTTTGAAGAATATTATACTATATTTTTGTCAAAAAAAAAAAAAAAAAAAAGAAGAAGAAGAAGAGATTATTATTAAGTTTGATAATAAATTGAACAATGCAAACACCTTGTTATTTCATGGAAGATTAACACAACAGTTACAGTAGATTATTGATATCCTTGATAGCTTGCTGACGGATATTCTTATATGTATACTAGACAATTAGACATCATTCAAGTTGGTTGACAATCAGATTACTTTAATTTAATATAACAACTCTTAATTTATTTTTCAAAAACCTAGTAGGGATTAGGGAAGTATATATGTAACTCTATAACTTTGAATTGTAATAAGCTGACACCCTTATTCTCTTTTATCCTAGTCAATTAAAATCCCGACCTTAATCATTATTAGTTCTATCTTGGATTGAACAACTATTGTCGATCAATTTAAAATGTGTGACACAAATTTCTCAATTTGCATTATATGTACGTGGTAAGATGGTGTGTCAGTAGGTATAAAATATATTCATTTATGTAGGCGCTGATAGTATTTTTGTCACACATTTTGAACAATATTTTAGACATCTAAATAGCGGTTACAGGATCCAACATATAAAGTGTACATAAACTAACTCTGTTTGCTGGAGTTGGGCCACTTTAGGGTCAACATTTCTATTTTCAACACTACTTTTCGTTTCTAAAACTCAGGTTTTCGAAACTTGAACCAAACATAGTGATCAAAGACCTTTTTTTTTTTTTTTTTTTTTTTTTTTTTTTTTTTTTTTTGTGTGTGTGTAGGAAATAATGTTCTCCCACAAAAAATTTCAATCTTTTGCATGTGATAATCTCTTAAATATTGTTTTTTTTATATACATCACTTGGGTGCAAGGTGTATCCAATGTATTTACTATTCATTTAATATTTTTTTCATTTAAAAATCTAAAAATGACAAAAAAAAAAAGAGAAAATATATCAAATGAGCAAAAAAAAAAAAAAAAAAAAAAAAACCTTTGGTGCACCTATCACTATGTGCACTCGAGTGTATATATAAAAGGTTTTGGTAAATATAGCCCAAATGTTGTGTTCATTGTTCTCACTCTATATCTTTCTCTTTTATTTATTTATTTATTTTAAAATATATCTTTCTCTTTTATTAAGCAACTACACTCGTAATATTTTCTATTTAGAGTGAATTTTATATTAATTTTAAATTCTCCATATTTCTTATTTTTGAAAATTGAATTAGCGTTTCTTGAATTTATGTTTCCATGTTTCGTTTCTGTTTTCATGCAACTTAGGGTCCAACTATGTGTAATTTCACTACGTATGTACGAGTAATTAAGAAACAGTTAGGGGTTCAGTCAACACTCAATAATAAAGAATTACTCTTCTAGTCTTCTTAATGTATACATTCACAAAAAGTGATATAACTGGACAGAATGATTAGAAAACTGGTCAACCCGAGATTATTGGCTATCTTCAAGGAATATTCAAATGTGTTCTTGACTTATTCTTTGTCCTTTCTTTCATAAGACATCATAAGTTATATTCTAAAACAAGATTGTTACCTAATCTGTTTATAATATGCTCAACTACTTCGTCTTAATCTCTTATTTTGTTGGAGATTTAATATTACAATTTTAATTGAAAGCTTAACTAGGCTTAGTGTAATAATACAATACTAGCTTCTTGCTAGGGTTAGTTGATCAGTGAGAACACATTTAGGAATTCAAAGACTGCATTACTAAAGTACAACAAAATTTTTATTTATTGTAATTTTTTATGGGGTATTAAACACCAACATTCATAATTATCAAAACCGTCATCATTTCAAGCAACGGGTCAATATTGCCCTTACTAAACCCTAACTTATTTTTTCTTCCCTTTTTCCGTAGTAGTTGCTTGATTGAGCATCGTATATAATATCCACAGTCGTCCCACATGCGTGTCAGCTTGGCTGCATGGGTGCGAGCTCTAAATTTGACTTTCTTTGAAAGGCTTGATTGACCTACTTAGTAGCTGTCAAAACTCAAAACTACAAAATATTAATTTAAACAGCTTCTTTGAGCTTACCGTATTATTATTATTATTATTTATTTTTTTATTTTGGTGTTCCACCCGATTCACCCTTTGGGCTAATGAGGATTCGAGAATCAGTTGTGGGTGGTTAGGTTCCAATTCCCTCCCAATTGTTGTGGTGGGGATTGAACATGCGGTTCTCCCTACCAAGTGTAGGCCCAATCACCACTACACCAATAGCCAATTGGTTGAGCTTACTGTATTATAACTATATACATATATTACATACGGACACATATGATAAATTTAACATATACAAATATTAGAATATAACAGAGAATCAAGGCTGATCAAGTTGGTCAAATGCCATCCTTTCAACTTTGTTGTAGGGGTTTAAAGTTTAATTATTGTCATATCAATGAATCATTAACCATTAATAGTTTGTATATAATTAATATTGATTGAATTGGTTGCATTATAATTAAAAGTATTATTCCATGTATTCCTAAATGCTTAAACAGTTTGATTAATAGTAATACATACATAATAATTTGACTACTACATATAAATTTTATGTAATTTATGAAGTACAATACAATATACTCTATACTAATGTATACATTTGGAGTCCTGACTAATCCAACAATATATTTAATTTATATATTACACAATATTATTTATTTTTTGTAAAAATAGTAAAAAAGTTATTCAAAATTATTACGTGAAGTGAAACTATTGCGAATATTGAGAACCAACAGGAGTACATATTAATATTCTGCCACACGTCAGATGGGCAAGAAAGAATTTTCATATGCTACTCAGCCTAGCTACTACATACATAGGACTTGTATATAAGAGTACACAAACATCACAAAAATCTTATTTCTAGCCAAACAAAGAGGCCTTAGAAGGCAAAACAATAATAGTTCCAAAGATGAGGTTTCTTCGCCTAATCTTCCTAAATCTCTTACTTATAAACGCAGCACTAGCATTATTAGCAAGAAATAGCAAAACTACTGCAATTACTGCTGCTACAAAGTTGTTGCAAAAGAGATCATTGCTTAGTAAGATTATACCAGTTAATGTGGGATTGATCTTGGATGAACAAGATTATTGGGTTGGGCAGATGGGTTATAGATGCATAAAAATGGCGCTTTCGAGCTTCTACGATACTCATCAGAATTACAACACCAGGCTAGTTTTACATACCAAAGATTACAAGCATTATGATGTTATTAGTGCTGCTTCTGCTGGTACGTAAATCTTTTTTTTTTTTTTTTTTTTTAAAAATTTTACCTCACCCTTACAATTTTGGACTATCTACTGCACAATTATGTTTGGTTCACATAATTTTGTATTTTTTCCAAATTATTTTATTTTATTTTTAAATCTTTGGAAGATATCCTGGAACTAAGATCACCTTCTCTAAGAGAGGGCTGAAAATGAGCTGTGCATAGGGCTTATGATAATTTATACTCTCCAATGTATCATACGTATACAAGGAATTAAGGATCGCTTCAATTGGTTCAGCTAGACGTGATTTTTGGCTTCTGCGTGTATATATATTTTGAATCCGGCCCGTGAATGGGCCGGGGAGGTTCTATTAGGCCCTTAAGCCATTTTACAATTTGTACAAAAGCATTGATAACATTTACTATACCAATAAACTAAAAACATAGCAAGAGTACAAAATTCGCTATTTATAATTTATATATGTATACGAAAGTATCATAGAGATAAATTCGATCAATTCATGAGCAAATTATGTTTCGTTTTTATCCTTTGAAAAAAAAAATGCTAACCATAGTACAAAATAGAAATATCCTACTGGGGAGTTTATGCTTATTTTATACTCGTTCTATATATATATATATATATATATATATATATATATATATATATATATATATATACTACCTCCGTTCCAGAAACTCCGACTCACTTATTATTTAGTGGTCAAAATAAAATAACTTTGACCACATTTTATGATTTATACATTCAAAATAAATTAACAAGTTTGATCTTATTTGACTCCCCTTATGATAAAATTTTCAAATATCAACTTTTTAAACTTTTTACGTATATATAGCCGAAGTTATTAATGGTAAAAAATGTGCATTGGAGACCGTGCAAATACAAAGTTTGTCGAACTTTCAAGAAAGGAGAGATTATATATATTGAGAGCTTATTTTTAACAACTACTGAAATGATGACATGAAAATACATTATTTGGGATCACGACTATTGACTAGTATAGGAAAATTCACACAGCTAGTTAGTAGTTATGGTCTTCATACATAGGTCTAGTTGTCCAATTAGACAAAATTATTCCGTTTTATAATGATGTATTACAAATTACAGTCCAAAATTATGTCATAGTTATAAGATCAATGTCGCTGAAAATAATAATTGAGATGCCACTACTTAATTAGTCCTTAATTAAAATTATTAATTGTGGCATCTCACTTATCATCCGCACACTAATTTAACAGGATAAACTAACATGCATGCAAAATTTTGGGTAAGGTACTCCGTATTTAGTATCTAGTGACCCATGTGAAAAGTCAAAAGTGTATTGATTAGGACAAGTTTAACAGCTAATTAATAATTGCTACTCGTATTAGAATAAGACTTAGAAGTTGACGCTAGAAACGGTCGACGGGTGTAATTTTTTTTTTTTTATTTACATCTTATTACGTACTTCTCTATGTGGCTATGTGTTACCTACGTTAGAAAGTTGTAATATTACACCTAACTGTAGAATATACTATTATTACGGTTACGTATAAATTTGAAAATAAAATTAGATGTGACAGTATCCTATTCCATTGTATATGAAAATTATAATGACTGATTTTACAATATTATTTCTTTGTATAGTAGTATGCTATGCTTGTTATCTTCACAATATCATAGCAGAGCGCAATTTTAAGAGATTTGTCAACTTTTTCCGAACAATTTATGCCCCGTGACAAATAATTCCGGATAAATGAAATACAAGTACTTATTTGAAAATTAATTAAACATACTTGTTCATTCAATTATATATGAGCACTGCCTGCACTATTCTTACAAAAAGAGTAATTTTCAAAGTCAAAGGATTAATTAAGGATATCATGTTAATGTTAATCGTTTAATTTGTTAAACTTGTGTGTTGCAGCCATTCATCTTATCAATGATGTTGAAGTTAAGGCAATTATAGGGCCACTTACATCAACAGAAACCCAATTTGTGATAAATCTTGGTACAAAGGCTCAAGTACCCATCATCTCATACTCTGCAACAAGTTCTTTCCTTTCATCTCTAGGAAGTCCTTACTTCATCCGAGCTACTCAAAATGACGTACATCAAGTACGAGCCATCGGGGCGCTTATCCAAGCATTTGGTTGGAAAGAAGTTGTGCCAATACATGGAAATGATGAATATGGTCGAGGCATTATGCCTGATCTTGTTGACATGTTACAAGGAATCAATACGCGTATGCCATACCAAAGTGTCATTTCTCCAATAGCAACCGATGATCAGATCTTAGAAGAGTTGTACAAGTTGAAAACAATGCAAACAAGGGTGTTCATTGTTCATTTGTGGCCTAATACAGGAGTTAGGTTGTTTCTTAAAGCTAAAGAGGCAGGGATGATTAGTGAAGACTATGTTTGGTTTTTGACAAATGGGATGACTGATTTACTCGAATCTTTCGATTATAATGCCCTCGAATCAATGCAAGGGGTGTTGGGTGTCAAGACTTATGTTCCAAGGACACAAGAGCTTAAGAATTTTACTAGTAGATGGTCAATGAATTTTAAGCATGATCACCCAAATGTGTATGGTTTATGGGCTTATGATGCTACTTTTGCTCTAGCTAAAGCAGCAGAGGAAGCATTTGTTAGTAGTTTTAACGACTTCAGTTCATCGAAGAAGAGTAAAACTAATAGCACTTCAACTGATCTAGATGATATTGCAGTCTCCAACATTGGGCCAAAGCTTCTCCAAGCTGTATCGAAAACTGAATTCAGAGGTCTTGCAGGAGATTTTAGCCTCAACAAAGAAGGAGAACTAAAACCATCCATCTACCAAATCATAAATTTGGTTGGAAATGGACGGAAAGATGTCGGAATTTGGACTGCAGAAAATGGACTAATGAAAGACCTGAAGGTAAACTTCTCTGCAGGTTCTGCATATTCCACATCAAAGGTTAATCTACGAGCTATCATATGGCCAGGAGACACCTTTTCTGTTCCTAAAGGTTGGGGCATTCCTGCAAGTGACAAAAAGTTGAGAATTGGAGTTCCTGTCAAGGATGGCTTTACTGAATTTGTGAAAGTGCAGAAAGATCCTGATTCTGACACTACCAAAGTCACTGGTTACTGCATCGATGTTTTCGATGCTGTTATGGCAAAGCTTCCATACTATGTTTCCTATGAATATGTTCCTTTTTGGCAAATGAAAGAGACGGCCTCGAGTTCTTATAATGATTTGACTTACCAGGTTTATCTTGGGGTGAGTACAGAACATTTTTATGAGTATATCAGCTTAGTTTCTGTATGATTAAAATTATGTATATCTATTTTAGGGAGTAATAAACTAATGATTCACTATTTTTCTATTTGACAGGACTATGATGCTGTTGTTGGAGATGTGACCATAGTAGCAAACAGGTCACTATATATAGATTATACACTCCCATTTACGGAATCTGGTGTGACAATGGTTGTTCCAGTGAAAGAGAACCATACAAAGAGAACATGGTTGTTTATGAAGCCACTGACTTGGGATCTCTGGGTTATGACCTGTTGCTTCTTTGTGTTAATTGCTTTCATAATCTGGGTTCTTGAACATCGTGTGAACGAAGAATTTCGAGGCCCTCCCTTACATCAAGCAGGCACTGCTCTTTACCATTCATTCTCAACCATGGTCTTTGCACATAGTAAGCTGCTCCATCTTAACCTATGTTTTTTTTAGCTAGCTCTTTATTTTACAGGCTAAAAAATATTTACTGTAAAAAATTTGTGCAACTGTATTATGAGGTTAAATGGTTTCCTGCAGTCCTATTATACATTGAAAATATGGATATAACCTTATTGATTCTTGTTGGAACAACAAGTGTGTAGTGTGTGAATTTTGTGAAAAAACTCAAAGTCCCACGTTGGTGGGAAATGAGAGTTTTACTCTCTTTATAATATAGAGAGTGGGCTAAAGGGGTGTGGCCCTTGGGCTACCCACATTTTGTGGAGAGGGAGGACCTATATGGTAAACCATATATCACACACACGCGCGCCGAACCGAGCCGGGCTGGGCTGGGTCGGTTCGGGTTTGGGTTATTAAACAAACTTAATTTTTGTTACCGGTTTGATTAATATTCAGTTACAAAACGTTTTACTGTTTTGGTTTAAATTTTTCCGTTACATTGCTTGATTCTCGTTGCTGTTTTACTGCTAAACGTTGCACCGTTACACTGATTTAATGCCTTGATTCTTGCTTAACGGATACACTAATTGCAGTAAACGTTGCTAATCTTTCTCCCGTTTTCATGCTTAAGCTGTTACGTATCTTTACCTATAAAAGGACGGTTCCAGCTTTGTTTTTAAACACACGAAAAAATACAGAAAACCACTTTGCAAAATATATTTTCTCTTCCTCTCAAAACAGTCGAGCAGTTTCTTTCTGATTTTCTGGTGTTCGTTGTCCGGTGGTTCGGTGCAAAACCGCCGGTATTTTATACTTGTGAAAGACTGTTTTATCCTGGGGGCATCCGGTTTGGTACGAGCTGCTTGCACAAGTTTGAGGCAGTGCCGCGAATGTTCTAAAGAGAGCGACATAGTCCGCGACTCAGTCTTATTCTCGGTAACATTGTTCTTACTATTTTATTTGTGCAATTCCGTTTATAACAATTTTAGAACAATCGTTTCTGCCTTCGTGAACACTATGTCTACCGAAGAAATGACTATGTCTGCTGACCTTAACAAGCCCTTTCGTTTTGAGGGCGCTCACTTTAAAAGATGGAAACAGAAAATGCAATTTTTCTTAACTGTCAAAAAGGTTAATTCTGCCTTAACAGCCCCTCGGCCATTTATTCCTGATAATGCTCCTGAAGATGAATTAGCTTACTTGAATAGTGAAATCGAAACCTGGAATGAAACTGATTTCATGTGCAAAAACTATATACTTAATGGTCTGTCTGATAACCTCTATGACTATTATAATATGGAAAATACTGCTAAGGATTTGTGGGATGCCCTACAAAAAAAGTATGATACTGAAGAAGCAGGTGCCAAAAAGTATGCTGTCAGTAGGTACCTAAAATTCCAGATGACTGATGATAAGTCCGTGGAAGTGCAGTCTCACGACCTTCAGAAAATTGCCCATGAGATAATTTCCGAAGGTATGACCCTTGATGAACAATTTCAAATTGCTGTTATTATTGACAAGCTGCCTCCTTCCTGGAAAGATTTCAAAAATAATCTCAGGCATAAGACTAAGGAATTCTCCTTAGAGAGTTTGATCACTCGGCTACGTATAGAAGAAGAATCCAGAAAACAGGATCTAAAGGAAGAGATTTTACAAATCTCTGCTAATAATGCTCCTAGGCGATCTGCTGCAGTACTTAAACCTGCTGGTAAGAATTTCAAACCTCAGAACCGGAAGAATAACTTCAATAAACCGAATGTTCAAAAGAACAATGGAAGACAACAGTCTCAACCCCCTAAGAATGGTACTGGTCAATTTCTGTGCTATCGGTGTGGAAAACCAGGCCATATGGCACGAAAGTGCAGGAACATGCCTAACCCTGTGCCTGCGCAGGCTAGCATGATTGAAGAGCCTTTTGTGGCTATGATTACTGAGATCAACCTTACTGGTGGATCAGATGGGTGGTGGATAGACACTGGTGCCACACGCCATGTCTGTTATGATCGTCGAATGTTTAAAACATACACTGAAAAGACCGATGATAAGAAAGTACTGTTGGGTGATTCCCATTCCACTAACATTGTTGGTGTTGGAAATGTTGAGTTGAAGTTTACTTCTGGCAGGACTCTCATTCTGAAAGATGTGTTACACACTCCGGAAATGAGGAAGAATTTAGTTTCTGGTTTTTTGCTCAATAAGGCTGGTTTTATACAAACCATAGGTTCTGATTTGTTTACTTTAACTAAGAATGGAATATTTGTAGGAAAAGGATATGCTACTGATGGCATGTTTAAACTGAATGTTGAAGTTAATAAAATTTCTAATTCCGCTTATATGTTGTGTTCTACTATTAATGTTTGGCATACTAGACTTTGTCATGTGAGCAATTTAGGCCTTATTCCAAATATCTCTCTCAATGACTTTGACAAATGTGATTCTTGTAGTCAGGCTAAGATTACAAAAACACCTCATAAATCAGTGATTAGAAACTCAGAACCATTAGACTTAATTCATTCGGATATTTGTGAACTAAATGGAACGTTGACCAGAAATGGACAACGATACTTTATCACCTTTATTGATGATTGTTCTGATTATACTTGTATTTATTTGATGAAAAATAAGAGTGATGCTTTTGAAATGTTTAAGTTGTTTATAACAGAGTTTGAGAATCAGTTTAACAAGAAAATAAAAAGATTACGAAGTGATCGTGGAACTGAGTATGATACTAATGCTTTTGTAGAATTTTATAATTCACATGGTATCATACATGAAAGGACAGCTCCTTATTCCCCAGAAATGAATGGAAAGGCTGAAAGGAAAAACAGGACCTTTACAGAATTAGTAGTTGCTATTTCCTTATATTCTGGTGCTGCTGATCATTGGTGGGGTGAAATTCTACTAACTGTTTGTTATGTCTTAAACCGTATTCCAAAGACTAAGAGTAAGGTTTCTCCCTATGAAATACTTCGTAATAAACGACCTAACATTTCTTATTTCAGAACTTGGGGTTGTCTAGCATATGTTAGGATTCCTGATCCTAAAAGAGTTAAATTAGCTAGTAGAGCTTATGAATGTGTATTCATTGGATATGCTATTAACAGTAAGGCATATAGATTCTTTGATTTAAATGCTCGTGTAATTATTGAATCTAATGATGTTGATTTTTCTGAGGACATGTTTCCTTTTAAATCTAGAAATAGTGGGGGTTCGTCCACCTCTATTATTCCTAAAGTCAGGTCTAACTCACAAGAATTGGATGCTGAACCCGAACTAAGAAAGAGCAAGCGGGCTAGAGTAGCAAAAGACTTCGGCCCAGACTTTGTAATTCTTAATGTAGAGGAGGATCCTTCTACCCTCCAAGAAGCTCTAAACTCAGTTGATGCAGATTTATGGCAAGAAGCCGTGAACGATGAAATGGACTCACTTGAGTCTAATCAAACTTGGCATCTAACTGAGTTGCCACCAGGCTGCAAGTCAATTGGTTGCAAATGGGTCCTAAAAAGAAAGCTGAAAGTTGATGGGACCGTTGATAAGTTCAAAGCCCGTTTGGTAGCTAAAGGCTACAGACAGAGGGAGAATGTTGATTTCTTTGATACCTATTCACCTGTAACTAGAGTAACATCTATTAGAGTACTAATATCTCTTGCTTCTATTTTTAATCTTGTAGTACATCAGATGGATGTAAACACTGCATTCTTGAACGGTGAATTGGAAGAAGAAATCTACATGGATCAACCGGAAGGATTCGTTGTTCAAGGAAAAGAGCATCTGGTATGTAAGCTAGATAAATCTCTTTATGGTCTCAAACAAGCACCTAAACAATGACATGAAAAATTTGATAACTTAGTCATCTCACATGGTTTTAAGATAAATGGTAGTGACAAATGCATATATGTAAAATTTGAGAATGACATATGCACTATAATTTGTCTATATGTGGATGACTTGTTAATTTTTGGCTCGAACATTCATGCTGTGAATGATGTAAAGCTATTGTTGAATGCTGAGTTTGACATGAAAGACCTAGGAGAGGCTAATGTAATCCTTGGAATTAAGATTACTAGGACAGAAAATGGAGTTTCTTTGGATCAATCTCATTACATTGAGAAAATCCTAAAGAAATATGGTTACTTTGACTGTAAACCTGCTAATACACCTTATGACTCCAGTGTTAAATTATTTAAGAACACTGGTGATGCCGTAAGGCAATCTGATTATGCGAGCATCATTGGCAGCCTTCGGTATGCCACTGATTGTACTAGACCCGACATTGCCTATGCCGTGGGATTGTTAGGCAGGTTTACTAGTTGTCCTGGTAATGAGCATTGGCATGCTATTGAAAGGGTCATGAGATACCTTAAGAGGACCATGAACCTAGGGTTGCATTATGAAAGGTTTCCAGCTGTACTAGAAGGCTATAGTGATGCTGACTGGAACACCTTATCAGATGACTCTAAGGCTACTAGTGGATATATTTTTTCTATAGCCGGTGGAGCTGTATCTTGGAAGTCTAAGAAACAGACTATTTTGGCTCAGTCCACCATGGAGTCAGAAATGATAGCACTAGCTACGGCTAGTGAAGAAGCAGGTTGGTTAAGAGGCCTGCTAGGTGAAATTCCCCTATGGGAAAAGCCATTACCGGCTGTCTTGATTCATTGCGATAGTACTGCGGCTATTGCAAAAGTTCAGAACCGTTATTACAACGGTAAGAGACGACAAATACGTCGTAAGCACAGCACTGTGAGAGAATATCTCTCTATCGGAGCTGTTAGAGTGGATCACGTACGCACTGAGAATAACTTGGCTGATCCTTTGACGAAAGGATTAGCTAGGGAGAAAGTCCATTTTTCCTCTAAGAAAATGGGACTATTGCCATTGAAATGAACCACACATAATGGTAACCCAACCTATGAACTGGAGATCCCAAGAAATAGGTTCAAAGGGTAATAACAAGTTATGGTGTGATATGAGTTGAATATGTTCAAAAGACATAATTTCCTGAAGCGATCAAGGATGAGTTAATAGGAACTCTTAATGAAATCTATACTCCAATTTGGAGTGGAGTACCAAGCTACAGGAGTACTCTTGATAGATTCACCTATGTGAATGTGGAAGTTAGGCCGCTTCCTATGAAATGTGTGGCAGCATTTCTAGAGCATTCACTACACTGGGATAGACGTGCATGGCCGAAATAGCACGGGTCTAGAACAACACCAAGAGTAGGTTGTGTGTGGTACTTTGTCAGAGATAGGGTTCAAAACTTCGAGTCACCCTTGTTGAATCTGAATCGTACTCACTACGTAGAAGTTCAAGTTGAAAAACACTTCTGTTTATGCGCAACCTATATATGTATGGATTCTGCTCGAAAATGTTTTCAAAAAATTCAAGTGGGGGATTGTTGGAACAACAAGTGTGTAGTGTGTGAATTTTGTGAAAAAACTCAAAGTCCCACGTTGGTGGGAAATGAGAGTTTTACTCTCTTTATAATATAGAGAGTGGGCTAAAGGGGTGTGGCCCTTGGGCTACCCACATTTTGTGGAGAGGGAGGACCTATATGGTAAACCATATATCACACACACGCGCGCCGAATCGAGCCGAGCCGGGCCGGGCTGGGCTGGGTCGGTTCGGGTTCGGGTTTGGGTTATTAAACAAACTTAATTTTTGTTACCGGTTTGATTAATATTCAGTTACAAAACGTTTTACTGTTTTGGTTTAAATTTTTCCGTTACATTGCTTGATTCTCGTTGCTGTTTTACTGCTAAACGTTGCACCGTTACACTGATTTAATGCCTTGATTCTTGCTTAACGGATACACTAATTGCAGTAAACGTTGCTAATCTTTCTCCCGTTTTCATGCTTAAGCTGTTACGTATCTTTACCTATAAAAGGACGGTTCCAGCTTTGTTTTTAAACACACGAAAAAATACAGAAAACCACTTTGCAAAATATATTTTCTCTTCCTCTCAAAACAGTCGAGCAGTTTCTTTCTGATTTTCTGGTGTTCGTTGTCCGGTGGTTCGGTGCAAAACCGCCGGTATTTTATACTTGTGAAAGACTGTTTTATCCTGGGGGCATCCGGTTTGGTACGAGCTACTTGCACAAGTTTGAGGCAGTGCCGCGAATGTTCTAAAGAGAGCGACATAGTCCGCGACTCAGTCTTATTCTCGGTAACATTGTTCTTACTATTTTATTTGTGCAATTCCGTTTATAACAATTCTTGTATATCACGAACAGGTGAGAATATTTTAAGCAATCCAGCAAGGTTTGTGATGGTGGTATGGATATTTGTGGTGCTCATCCTTACACAAAGCTACACAGCAAGCTTGACATCTATGTTAACGGTCCAACAGTTGCAGCCTGCAGTCAAAAGCATAAATGAGCTGATAAAATACAGGGATTCTGTAGCATATCAGCAGGGCTCCTTTGTTGAAGGACTCTTAAAACAGCTAGGATTCAAAGAAGCGCAACTAAAACCCTACAAAAAGTGCGATGAGCTAGACGATTTACTGTCAAAAGGCAGCAAAAATGGGGGTGTTTCTGCAGTTTTTGACGAGGTTCCTTATATGAGGCTTTTCTTAGCACAACATTGTCAAAAGTATTCCATGGTACAACCTTCTTACAAGACCGGTGGTTTTGGCTTTGTAAGTAAATTTTCTAATCTCATACATATACTTCTCCGATTTTAATATAGCAGTCTTAATCATCTGTACTATAAATTGGATGCACAATTATGTTTTCATGGATCAATTTTATCATTAACTTTAGCTTAAGAATGCAAATTCCTATGAAAAAGTCGTGTGATTGACTGATTAAAGAATATATTTTTTCTTTCTTCTCAATTCTGATTTTTATCATATATAACCAAACCTTCCATTAGACTGAAGGACTATATACATGGATCTTACAGGTTTTCCCTAAAGAGTCTCCTCTGGTGCCCGATGTTTCAAGGGCAATTTTGAGTGTCACAGAAGGGGAAAAGATGGTGGAAATCGAAAAAGAATGGTTCAACACACAAGACAATTGCGACAGTTCATCCAGCAAAGTGTCTTATGATTATGAATTTAGTCTCGGACTTGAGAGCTTCTGGGGACTGTTTCTTATAGCAGGACTAGCTGCAATTTTCGCTCTTGTTCTATTCCTAGTGCAGTTCATGTACAAACATTGGCATATATGGAAACAGAATAATGGTTCAATCTGGAATAGAGTTAAAGAACTTGGAAAGACATATGATGAGATAGACCGGTCATCCCCTAGCATCAAGAAAATTCAGCAGCAGCTAGAAAAGAGTTGTCATAGTTGTGAGAATCATCGCAGTGAAGATGCAGCTGAAAGTATGCCTAATACGAACTGCCATCCTAGTCCAATGAGAGAATAATGAAGCCATTAACTTGATCTGCTCTAGAGATGATCACTGTAACATTACTCTGTGGATACATATATACTTACTACTAGCATAGAACATTTGAAAAATATAGAAATAACTAGTCTCCCATATAGCACAGTTACATTGTAGATCTTGTTAGATATTTTAATGCATATACCGTAATCCTATAGTATGTAATGTAATGTAATTTTTCATACAGCTCAATCTGATTTGATATTATGTAACATATGTAGCGCGTTGTTTGCTTCTAGATTATACAACTTGATTGTGCATACTAAGATTGAGCCCAAAGTTTATGGCCTTTATGCTGTTATAACAGATTAGATGCTGCTGAGTCTATGAATATCCAACGAGCAAGGTATGATTATAAATTAAATTCAGTTCATACTGTACATATATACTCTGACAAAGATGAATGCCGCTTGCAATTGTTAACAATCAGAATGTATTCGTATATGAATGAGAAACAAGATAAGAATAATTTATTTTGATACAAATATACCAGATTTATTTACAAGATTAATACATTAAAACATGCTTATTCAGATTATTTATAAACTTGTTACCAATCGTTATTTTAAATTTATAACTGAATTAAAGAGAGAAGCTACGATTAATATATTAAAGCAGTACACGATTTTTAGATATATATTATACAATGTCAATATTTCATCAATAATGGGTCCATAGCTCAGTGGTAGAGCAATTGACTGCAGATCAATAGGTCACCGGTTCGAACCCGGTTGGGCCCTTTAGAAAGTTGTATTTTTTTAAACACAAATCACTAATTCACCAATCACCACCATACTTCTATATATTCGATTATGTTATATTGTACTCCTTCCGTCCCATAATATAGTTCCTTTGTTATATTTTATTTTAAAACAGTTCGTGGTTGGCTTGAAAGTGTTACCACTGTTGTCTATGCAGCTGATGAATAAATCAATATGTATTTTAATAATGAACAAAATGCTTATGTTAATTGAATAAATCACCAATATGTTTTTTAATAATGAACAAAAGACCCATATTCCTTAAATAAATCAACAATATGTTTTTTTAGTAATGAACAAAATGCTTATGTTAATTGAATATCCTTTATTAAAAAAACAAACATTTTATACAACTGAACAAACACAAAAATTTGTATTAATTTAAAAATAAAATGAACATTTATTTTAAAAGAATGAACATCATACGACATGAAAATAAACATTTATTTTATAAGATTGAACATCATACTGCATGAAATTGAACATGTGATTATTGAGGAATATAAAATTATTGTAAAATATGTTCAGTTAGAAAATGTTCATTTTTACCATAGTAAATGTTCATTTTGGCAGCAACCTCAGCCAGCAGTAGCTGAGGTCGACCTCAGCCATTATCAATTGATAATTTAGCCCATAAACTTCATAGTTCATACTAAAAAGTCTGCAAGTCGATCCACAACATGACCAGTATATAAATGTATCATATTGATATATTAATGCATTGTTTTTTTATAAATTTATCAATGCAATATAATTTCTCACTTTAAAAAGTTTTATTTAAATATCAACTCATAAAACAACTTTAATTTTGCTAGCATAACCTCAAGAAATACACATAGGGAAATGGAGGGATAGGAATGGACAACTACAAAGTGACTTGTGAACAATTCCAAATCAATTCTGTAATAGTTGAGCTCGACAATGCCTCCTACATGACTACATGACACAAAGCGAAATAGATGTTCACGGGAAATGTTGGGTGAGTAGAGTGGAGCACAATAAGAGCAATATTTTCGAGTGAGAGGCACCGAAATAGATATACAGGTGCATAAGTTGAGGGAAGTGAGAAGCAAGCATATATGGCTCTGTTATCTCCAATGCGTCCAGAGAGGTCCAGCCTTTTTATATTATTCTTACAAATCAAGTAGAATAGATAATACTGCCTTTCATCCACTGGGAGGGTTGTCTTGCTCTTAATGAAGTAACTGATTCCAATCAACCTTGAGTTGAAGTGTGTCAACCATATGCTAGTGTGCCATCACAGGAAATATAGCACACAGGGTTATATTGGTCTTTGTGATGTAGTCAGATCGGTTTCCTATACAAAAAATTATATGTAGTGTCTTTGAAGCTCTAACCATGAACAATTGAACATGATTGTCGTAAACTAATTATACCACAGAAACAGCTCAGTGGTCAATGGGTTAATTTTTTTATTGAGAAGCTTCAGTTGAGTCCCATATGAGACTATATGTTGTCTGCTTGATTTAGAACTTACCTTCAATTTTACTCATTTGCTTCCCATTATTTGTCTGTTAGAACCTAATGTCAATTTTTAAAATCATGGTAAGTTTCACTCATGATGGTTGTCATATTATGATACTCTTTAAGAATTTTTTTTATGCAGTTTGACATTATGCTTTGGTAATGTTTTTCTTGCGGCCTCTAGTTATTGTATTGACTATTTCTCCAAAAGATTAAATCGCTAATCGTTCAAGTTGAGAAAGAATTCTAGCTCAAGATTTTGTAAATTAATCAGCGATCCTTGTGACAGTTTTAAATTTTTACCACGAGTAGTTTAAGACTTTAAAATACGCAAATGGACGCCTCATGGTCAATTGCAGTAAATCTTACATGCGTGCTGCGTGCATTTAAGTACTCCTAGGCAAACTGAACTCTAAATTTAGCAATAGATGGCTCATGTTTATTTGCTCTTAATGCTTATTGCTTACAAGTATACTTGTCTTTATGATGATTTTCAAAGTTGATTATGTTGTGAGTGAACATATTTTGAACTCTCTGCAAGCTAAGTATTCTCTGACATTACAGGTTGGCTAAATTGAAGTGTATAGTACAGCCAACTCGCATTCTCCCTTTTGGTCTTTTACAATTGGCCGGAGTTGAACGAAGCACATTGTCAAGCTGCGTTAATTCCTTTGATTCGTAAGCATTGTATGAATATAAAGAGACTGGACCTCTGTGGTCGCATTGGAGATGACGGAGCATAAATTTATATACTGGTCATGTTGTGGATCGTCTTGCAGACTTTGCAGTATAGTTTACGGGCATTAAAAAGCAAATTAATTAATTATTGGGTCATCTCTTTGAGAGACTTAACTGAAGTTCTACTGGACTTAGACCAAAGTCATGGGCTATGCTTGTGTGGCTCATAAGTTATAGGTTGGGCTAAGCTTGTTTACAATGCCATATGTTGTAGCTTGCCTTTTAGGACCAAATACATGTACGGATATACCGTCTTTAATTTATAATCTATAAAAAAATAAATTAGTAAAAATATATTTAGTTCAATAAAAAAATAAGTTTGGTTCAACAAAATTATGTTAATTCAGGAAAATAGGGTATTAATGAATAAATATAATAGCGTATCAATATATATAATTTTTTATTAACAAATATAATTTAAGTTAAGCAAAAATAATTAATTTCAGTAAAAATAATTTAAACTCGGAAGAAATAAGTTTAGTTCAACAAAATAAATTCAGTTCAGTAAAAATTAGGCAAAGAGAATAAGATTCCAGTTGACATATGTTTCTTATTATTGTGTTTGTCAATGCATTAATCCAATTGTAAATACTACGAATATCTAACTACCGTACTAATAAACAAATATTACAGTATAAAAGATTAGTATTTTGAAAATACAAACTTTCATATGTGGCTGGTCACACTGTGTGACCAATTCAACCAATATGGGGATTACTTTGCTAATGCTATAGGAGTTACTCACTCGATCAAAGGTTACTTGGTCAGTTAAGGGATACTCGATCGGTCAGAGTTTATACTGTATGAAGTATGTAACATACGTGCAAACTTAGGGTAAAATGATTGAAATTTTTACTACGTACCCCAACTTAGGAAAGAGACTTTCTTATGATGAGAAAGGGTTTATCAAATAAAATAAAATGTTAAAGATTGTATAACGCTATATTTTCAAACAATATGTGTGAGTAAGAGGTTTATTCATATCCGTATGATACTAAGGTGAAAAATTCACCATTTTGTGAAAGATTAATGTTGAATCTTGTGACTGTTGAATGAGGACTACAAGTCTACAATTAATGTGTGTCCAACACAAATAAAATTAGGTTTTGAAAAGAGACAGCCTTTTTTTTTTTTTTTTTTTTCTTTTCTTTTTTTTGAGAAAGAGACAGCTAGTTTTCCATAGTCCTTGTATTATTATTATTATTATTATTATTATTATTATTATTATTATTATTATTATTATTATTATTATTATGTCAATTAGCGTGCAATAATAAGCATTGTTCTTGTATTTTTGTTTTCTTTATAATTTATCTTTCTCTTGTCGTCTTTTGTCCTATAAAATGACTACAATATAAATAGATAGCAAGAACTGTCTTTATTTATTCTACTGTGGCAGCATTTTTTGCTTATATGGAAACGTCATGGCCTCATGGGCATTATATTGCCCATTACTTTTTTTTTTTTTTCTTTTTCGGGTTGATAAATGTTAAGATCTCCTCGTATAAAAAATCGAAACTACGAGTAATGAGGTTTTCGCCTAGTGGAAAAATCCGAGGGCTATCACGTTGTTGGAATCCCTCTTTCCTATATATTTTCCGTAATTTATAATGCTCTCATTACTGATTAAGAAATTGAAGAAATTTAAGTTTGTACTTTCTTTGTATGTATAGCATATGTAGAGTTTGATGCAGTGGACGGAATAGTCACAAGCACTAATGTGACATTGTAAAGTGGAATAGAAAATCTTCCTCTAATTTCTTTTCATTTGGTGTAGTAGTAATTGTAAACCAAAAATTAACAAGGTTCGGAATAAATTCATTCTTGTTTTATTTGATTTGATCTCAATCTAGATAGTAGAAATTATTAAAACTTATTTTTTCTAAGTTATACCAAGAATGTAATACCCCTCATGATTATTTTAAGGGAATTAATTATTTTTTTTTAAGGAGCTCATATGCTAAGATACTTCTTAGTTAAGCGCGCTTGGCTGGGAGTAGTCTTAGGATGGGTGATCTCCTGGGAAGTTTTCCAAGCGTGCGCATAAATGAGGACAAAATGCATCAGAAGAATTTATGTTGGTCTGTGAGGATAGTGTTAGCCCTTGATGCGCATTTCGTGACAATAGGCCCCTCTTACCTAGGATCGGGGTGTTACAAAGAAACCAATTTTAATTGATGTTATCAATCAATCTCGTGATAAGATAAAATTTATATGTGTAACAGATATTAAAGGCAAAAGATATCGATTTTTCAAATGAAGAATCCGAATTTATTTTACATCCACTCACCTTTAATAATGTTTTCTTGAATCACGGTACGTAATGAGGTAGAATATAAGAAAGCAAAGGGAGTATCAAGGTCGATAGTTGGATACACAATGATTGCTGGATACACAATCAATACAAGTACGTTTTGTGAAAAACTTGTGGTCATAGGTTCGGTTCATCTCATTGTAAGCAATAGTCACTGAAAGTGGAAGGACAATACTCCTATATATATTATTCAAACGAAGAACGTAATTTAGGCCGTTGATCATGACATGATATATAGTAAGCCGGTAATTTAATTATATATAGGGTGGTGTATGACAACATTATCTTAACTTTCTCAAGACTCGAGTAATTTTACATTTTTACAGCATCATGAAGCATACACTACCATGCATCCACCCTTTTACCTTTCGATCAAAGAGATATTTACATACATGATGGTGTAATCATGTATGACCACATCAATCTCAAGTTAAGTTTTTTTTATCTTTGAGATAAATCCACAATATATAGTGCATACTCTGCGTCATGAAAAGTTTCATAACAACAACAATGAAGCCTCATATTGAGACTAAGCTAGCTAAGGCTTATTTGTATATATTTGTTATTGTTGTTGTTGTTGCTGTTGGAATAATTAAAGTTTTTAATATAGATTATGCACTATTATGGATTTTTCGTATTCTTTCGTTTTGATAATATGTTGTGTAAACAATACACAGTACCTTTTGGCATAGATTGCATTAAAGTTAGAGGTTCAATTTAGGTCAAGACACTTTGAGGGTGGATATCCCTTGTTATTCGTTCGCCCTTACTTTCAAATTGTCTATCTCACTAATTATTACTAGTAGTGTAGTTCCTCTTAACTTTAAAAAAACCTTAACGGTACAAGATATAAGAAAGTAAAATGCAACAATGTGAGTAGTATCTACTCATCGAATGTCTTGAATTTCATCATGTTCGCCAACACCAAAAAATATATTCACCAAAAAAAGTCTCTTAACCCATTACCAAAAATGTTAGGAGGATCAAATTAGTGAAATACATTGGTGCATTAGAGAAGCTAATCATGGTAATGAAAGAACGGTTGTTAATTTGCAACTTGACAATAATCCTCTAATGTTGGCGAAAAGTCAAACAAGACCGAAGAACAAGGTAGGAAGAGGAGAATAGAATCAATGACAAAAGATAAGGCAAGATGATGAGTGAGAAAATCACCATTTGTCACCCAAAAAAGCAACATTTTATAACTTTACCTAATTATAATCAAATTTCATGACGTATATTATATTTTACAAATATTATTGTATGATATGATGATCGAGTTGATAGATGATGCTAATAAATCCAAACTCTAGTGTTGCCCACCATTTATATTTCTTATTACACTCTTTTGCTAATCATATCCAACTCAATTACCCTCTTAACAGTCTTAAGCAGGATCTTGTGTTGGATTTGATGATTTAATTATGATCATGCATCATAAATAATCGTCATAAGCATGCAAAAGATCTTAGGTAGTATCAACTATCAAGTTTATAATCCACTATACTATGACTACATGAAGCTTGCATAATTAGTTTATATTATCATTATTAATTAGCTTGACTAATTAATTAAAAAGATTGATCTTACCCCTATATGATAATAATATATGGCAATATAATATTCTCAATGTAAATAACATGTGTGGTCCTTAAGCTAATAGCTTATTGCACTAAGTATATTCATTCGCATACATAATAGGCATTAATTAAGAATTAATTAAGCCTCAATTTTTAACTCAAAGCACGTTACATTCATCACCCGATTATAACTTATCTTATTTTAACTTTTTATATCTATTAAGACTTTTTTAAGCCGTAATTTAAACTTAGGTAGTCCTTACTATAAACGCTTAAGTAAATAGAACAAGACCTTATTATTTTTTTTTATTCTTTTTTTTTATTTAAGTACGAGCATTAGATATCTCACATAAACCTAAGCTAAACTTAAAAGTACGGGTATTAAATATCTTTGAGTCTACAATGTGCATCTAGTTCTTGTTTTAATAAAATAAGGTTTACCCAACTTATTATTAATTTGAATACCATACCTTAGATCATCACCCAAGTCAAACTCAATCCAAACAATCAGTTTATCACCTCTATATACAACCCAATTTGTTGTCTATGGGTTGTTATACACTCGATCTATAACTTACCATAATTAACATCCTCCATACCACACCATACACAAACAACACAAAGGAAAATGCAAGTTCATTCTGGCTTCCAATTTGGCTACGTTTAGTCGTGTATAGCCAAAAGATAAATATAAAAAAGGTTCACTAAAGAATACTTATTTTAGAGGCAGCCACAAAAACAAGATAAAAAGTGATACAAAATATGGGAGAAAAGACAAAAGAAACCCATTAGGGTTAGTTATATGCATTAAGATTGTGGATTTGTGGACTGCCAAGATTTACAAAAGAAACTCTAATTTATAACCAACAACAATCTAAGTACGTAGAATCAAATTATGTCGGCCAAATCGGTCGACGCGAGCTTTAACTTTCATGTGGTTTTATTAGTCCATTTAGTCATTGATGTGCTAGTTAACAAATTATATATGGTTTATATTTATAGCATTAGTACATACACTACTAATCATTTGGTATTTTGTTCTATAATTTGATAATTTAATTCTTTTATTGAGTTACTCAGTGGCGGATCTTGGGCCAAAAAGTTAAGGAGGCCAAGTTTTGATCCTTCATCCTTTTGCACAAAATACAATACTCAACCACTATACCACAACAATTTATTTGTAATTATTAGACATTATATTACTCATAATCAACAACTCAAATATGCTTAAGGGGGGCCGGGCCCTTACCCGCCTTAACCAAGATCCGCCCCTGGTTACTAGAGTATCCCTATTAAGTTTGAATTCAACGACAAAATACTCATCATGATATTATTCGATTTAAATTTCTATTTTAATTTACCTTTTAATAAATCAAAAAACTATGCTTCGAATCCAAAATATATTAGAGGAAAAAAAATGTAATTGAGACTAACCATCAATTTAAAATACCTATAATGTAGTTTTAATTTTCAATGTGTGAACGGTAAAAAAGTCAAAATAGGTAAATTATAAACTCAAAATGAGTGAATAGCTTAAAAAGTCGAAATGAATTATTAAAAAAAAAAAAGAGTATGGTTTTATGTGTATAAGGTGTCCCATTGGCGAAGGGGTCGGGTGTAATTCAATGATAGACTTTTCTAGAGATTGTCCTCGTCGGACAAATTAAAATTCACATTAGGTTATTGGCGATGTTGTTATAGGCCTAAAGGCTATTCCGAAAAAAGGATGTTGCACCTTTAATTGAACAACCATGGATACAAAGATCCAATCATTTCCAGCAATCGTGCAACAAAATTTCAAGGACCACAATAAGGTGTAAAAATTGACAAAATATTATATCAAAATAATTCAACTAGGACAACTGGCATTTTCTACATAGTCCAGATATATAATCTGGTTAAAACCAACCATTATTAATTTTGAAGAATATAATATAAGTGGAATCTGAGTATAGAGATGTAGACATGTGACCTAATAAAAATGAATTATAATGTATGGTAAAAACATGTAAAATAAGAAGTATTATTTGACATTTTCAGATTTCTGATCTTGGAAGGTCCATTGATAAGATAAGTTGTGTGACACAGAAAAAAAATACACAAAAATAGTAGAATGATTACCTTTTGACTACAACTTGGCCTAATAATTAGGTTTCAAATTCACCTTTTACTTGATAAGAACAATTGCGTTTCATAGTCATGATCATATATATGTTGTTCTAGTATGCTTGTAAACCTTTGGCAACTTTGAAAGGTTATTAGTAAAATTTGTTTCACTTTTCTTCTTTATTTTGCTTTCTAATTCCACATTAATCGACAAGTTCGTTGTTAGGGATATAATTAACCTTCTTTCGTTGTATAATTGGAAGCATAATCGACTTTATTATTTTTTATTGATATTATTGTATGAATATCCACATGTATTTTCTGTGATTGGATCTTTTATAACTTGGTCATCATTTATTGATAAGTTATACCAAAGTATATAATAATGTCATACGGAGTATTATTTCTATGGTAATCGAAAAAATACTACAGAGTATTATTTAAACCTTTTTTTTTTTTTTTTTTTAAGTGAGTTATAAGCTATTTTTGTTGCTTTAATTTCTAATGTCAACACAATATTATTTAATTTGTCTGGTGGAGTATTATTCCGTATACAACAATTTAATGATTGAGTAAAATTTTAAAGAATTTGTACGTTAGCCTTAGATTAAATGATTTTAAATTATTTAGCTTAAGCCATAAAAATTCAAGCTAAAGGGTCCTACATACAATATTACAATTACTTCTAAATGACGGAATCTTCTGATATAGATAGAGATCCATTAATAGTTTATCATGCAAAGGAAAAATGAATTGAGATAGAAATGAGCTAATGTAAGCTAAATGGACCATTTATTTGTAAGGTCCTAAGGGAGAAAGCAACACAATATGATTATACCATTTATTTGGAATAATAGGTAGATTTTTTTGTTAAAAAAAAAAAAATGATGTGATCAGGAAAATTAAACATATATATGTACTCATCAATTTTGTTTGTTTTGTAAAATTTGTGAGAATCTAGCTTCCTTTCATTTGCTTAGAACTTTTTGACATATCAAAATCAATTCTTTTTATTACAACAAAATAATGCCAATGCAAAGTGAAAGCAATACATCAATCTCAGTCATACCTCATCCCAGAAGAATGTAGATGGTTGGCGATATATGTATCATTTTATCATCTTAAACTAGAGCAATTAAAATCAAATGAGTACGAGTTAATTAATGTATTAAGAAATCATATTAGTAAACGTACATACTAACATAAGCAAAACCCTATTTTTCTTTCAAGCTACTACTACTCTAATCAAGTAATTTGCGAGACTTATCTATCAAGATCCAATTATAACTTGTGGCATTATTATAAACTAATAGAGATTATGATTACTTGTAAGCCTGTAACTCTGTATAAAAAAGTAACATAGATGAGATTTGGTCGTCTCTATATCAAAATCTTCAATCAGAAAACCCTACCGCAATTAGCATTGTACTTGTACAAGTTATTACTTACAACACAAAGACCAAACAAAAACTTTGTAAAACAAAAAAGAAGGAAAAAAAAACCTTGAGTTTTAAAACACTTTGAGGAAGTTTGAAAACTTTTCACAAAAATTCATCAAAGGAAATTAAATTATTAGAAAATGGATAGTGTTTTATGCAATTTTGATGTTATAAATTAAACTAATATACTATGAATACTTTTGTGCAATTTTGATGTTATAAAAATAATTCTTGTCGTTTGTAATGTTTTAAAGTCTCACTAATCAAATCATTTTTTCAATTCGTTAATTAGCTTTATTGAGCTCCATAAAAGTTGAGCAAGCTTCCAGCAATAAAATAAATATTGATACACATATATTAGGTCTAATCTATAAAAAGAATACATTACCAATCAAAATTAATGTTGGTGATAATGTGGAATGATTAACACTGGATAATTGGAATGTTTTTTTCAGGTAGAATAACAAATGGCAATTGGAGTAACCAATTTTCATTGTTGTTTTCATCGATAGGCCTAAACTCCACAAAAAACTAAAGGCGGCCTTCCAAATCGTAGGCTAAGCTAGACATCACACAAATTATATACCAAATTAAAGGTGTCTTTTATATTGGTCATTTTTATATTATGTAATAAAGATTATAATAATAATCACGGTTGTATAAGTTAATTATGTCACTTAATTCATAACTAACAAATGAAAACAAACCATATTTGGTTAAGATGTGACTGATAGTTTGATAGCTAGACTAGATATACCCCCATCTAGTAGTAGGGGGGTTAATATTATTGGTTGGGGTGGAATAACTTTGGCCCTAAGTGGTATCCGTTGAAGTTTCACTTTCAAAAGTTAATTACCTATTTACCTAAACTTATCTGAACTTAACTTATTAAACATTTTTGTTATACAAATACATATATTAGCCCTGATTTTTGTTTTATGTTTAGATTGTTTCCTCCTTATTGAATCTGATAAACCCTTATTATAAATACACCTCTGCTCATTAGCTCTAATTTAATTTTTATACTAAAGAGCATGTTTTTTTTTCATTTCAGATATAGTGTAAATAAGATTATAATTTACGTTAGCTAGTAAGGTGATCTTAAGATGATGCAGTTGGATAATTTATTTACCTAAACATATACTCCTTAATTTTATGGACAATAATGTTTCATATTATACTAAGAACTTTTTCTAAAAATAAAAACATTTATTAGTGACATGATGATCTCAATTTATCATTCAAACAACCTGAACACTGCTTTATTTTGAGACTTGTATTATTTTTTCAATTCATTGACTTATTTGCACAAACACTCATCACCTTCCATTATCCCAATTATATAAATGTTCAATCTCGATTAAATTATCACTTCTTTTTTATAATTGATAATGTAATTTTTAAACTAAAATTTGCTTGAAAGCTAAAAGAAAGAAGATATCTTTAAAAGTGTCGTCCTGTGTCACTTTGAGGCGGAAAATATCATTCATAAAGAAATAAAGGACCAAATATATGCGTAATGTATATTCGTACGTAGTTCGTAAAACTTATTAGGGTTGGAGTATATAATGAAATACATCCTACAAGAGTCCAATAAAGGGATCAAAACACTAATGCAAATTGATTTAACAATTCATTAGCAGATAATTTATAATAAAGACCAAGAAACAACTCTAATTAATTATTAACTAATCTTCAGGGTAAGATACTATTTATTAGGGTGATACTATTTATTAGACATGTAGTACGTAAGATGTGCTTATCGATCATTATTATATATACGATTATTCTAAGTATTTTCTTAATAAGAAAATTTCCAAATTGCATGCATGGGATGTACAAGATATGTATATGTACCTTATTTGTCACCATCCTATATATTATACAAAGTACAAAGCATGCTCGCGATTATTCTTCAGCTTAGCTACTAATACACGACTCGAAATAATACAATTCCAGGTAATGGGAAGATTACCTATGAGTTATTTTTAGTAGCATAGATATGGTTGCCCATATTTATGCATTGCCTGAGTAGATAGATGATTTTGTTGTCCAAAGTTGGAGGGGAAGAGTTTTAAGCAATGTGCTAAGCTAGCATGGCATGCATTAGTGTTTTAATTGGAAGATGAAAATTTATTTATTTGTTAGTGTTTTACAATGATATATACCAAAGAACCTTTAATCTTATTTTAATTTCAAAAAATTGGTTGAAATGCCCAAATCTTCTGAAAGCTTCGGCTTATCTCCACTTGCTTAGACCACCTCTTATAAAAGTGCATCCGCCGCATATTAATGATGATATCAAAATCTCTAAGATTATTATTTTATATACTGTATGAAAGTTTAAAGTGTTTTAATTTTTTAGATAGGAAAAATTTCATATCTTACTAATAATGGTGTAAAAAAAAAAACCGATCATTATCATAGGACGACGGTAGGATGATATATAGTCAATTCTAATTTTTTAATTAAGATGATAAGAATAATTTGTGTCCGAAATTAATCATTCACCTAAATACACAATATGCTCGAATTAAGCTACATCCGCATAATGACATTTTGGTAAGCAGTCATAAATTGAAGAAGTAGTAATAGATTTGTACAATTTGCAAGAAAACCCTACATATGGTCATAACCATATAAACAGAGCTTTACCTACAAACATATGTTATTGTTCATAAATATTAATTACCACACACGATACTACCTCTAAATTTGTAAATAAAGGAGGGGCTAGCTAGCATAAAGCATATCTACTTATAAAAGCATTACCATTACTGTCATTTATTACCAACAATCATATGGATACTCGGATTGTTAAATGGATCAATATGCTCATATTGCTCCTTACCCAATCTTTGCAAAGATATAGTTCTAAGTTTGGCTATTCTAAATTATCAGGTATTCGTTTTATTATAAAATAAAATCAAAAAGCTTTTGATTCATAATTCTTTTCTTTTTTTTTTTTTTGGTGAAGTTTGATTATTCATAATTATGAATTGAAGAAAATTAAATATACGAACTTCTCAAGTAATAAAGTGTATTTCAGAAAAGTACGAGCTGAGTAACAATAATAATGCAAAACAACATACGAAATTAGGAGATGTATATTCAAATTGTTACATATATGGCATATACAGTTTTTAAGGTTAACGAATGGGTAATATAAATCTATAAACAGCTTTACTATTTCAAAAGGGGCAAATTAATATAATCATCATGTTAAACACTTAGATTTTTGTGGAGTGCGTTAGTGGAATCCTAATCCAAAGCTAAAATAAAGGTAATTTTAAGCAAATAATTAATATAAAGTTAAAGTGGTAATTAGGATGACTCTAACAAAATCCTAAGTACTTGAAAGAAAAAATCAGAGATTGTCATTGCTTATATCATAGATATGATCTTGTACATACAAGTACATAAGTATTAGCGATTATTTTAGGGAATTAATGCTCTTCAATTACGTTCTATTTACTGTTATAATATACACTTAGTATAGATCTCATTAATTATGCATAACTTTCTTTTTCGTAGACGTGGATACATACTTATGCATATGTGTCTTTATGTATATACAGAGCATTTGTCTGACCTTGTGATTTTGAGGTCACTAGTTCGAGGCCTACCATCTTAATTCACCCCTTTGCTCTTAAATTAAATGTTGACCTATGTGTAGATGGGATTGATGATTAACCGCCACCCGTGAGAGGTTCTAATTCAGTAAGATCATTGCTTAAAAAAAATAAAAGAAATATACCGAGTATTTAATTTGTGTATAAAGATGTACCAATATGATTGACAATCAATATTTTGGTCAGATTGTTATGATTTGGTGATATTGGTTTACACGATAACCTAATTTCCAAAGTTGCTTTAGGTCTAGCTTGTTTGCCAAAGATTAAATATAGTAGGATGTGCTTATCAATTAACGATCATTATTTTATACGACTAATTGATGTACTCCGTAATTTCTGAAAAAAAAAAGTGAGAATGAGATTAATACTACCTCCGTTTTTTTTAGTTGACGCGTTTTGACTTTAGCACTATTCACTTACTCTCCTTTGACTGTGTTTTGTACTTTATACGTAATGAAAAATATAGTCGTGTGGGATCTTGTTAGATTCATCACGATATATATTTTCAAATTATCAACTTTTTATAATTTTTGTTTTTTGGTAATTAAAGATATTAATGGTTGAAGTTATGCATTAACAAACGTGACTAAAGAAACGTGTCAACTAAAAAGAAACAGAGAAAGTAGTTAATTGCCTAAGTGTCAAACTTTGAATGTAAATGAGTACTTATGAGCATATATGACTGTTAGAGAGTCAACTCAACAAAAAACTTAGCGTAAAATAAATTCCATTTAAAAAGAGAGATCAAAGAAATTTGAACCTCTGACCTTTTAATTTGTCATATTGGCTCTTGATACCATGTTAAAGGAATAACTTGACTAAAAATTTAAGCGGATGGTTGAAGGCCAAGATCGATTTATATACTCCTCTAACAATGACATTTTCAAGATACTACAACTTTGTCATGCTTTTACTACGTTCATAATTTCATCCACTCCATATCCACACTGACTTGTCGACTTACTTTATAAATTAATATTGGTGTTGGGCGTCAATTGGGAGCAATCCATCTTTATTACGGAATACTAATATATTTTTCACTATTTCTTCTTTTTAATTTCTATTCTATATATTCTTTTGCTAGTCACAACCCTAACATACATACATTTTGAGTGAATTTTCCAAATTTCATAGTACGATAAACAATAACATGATGTTGGTAGAGTATTATTATCAATTCAACTATTTTAGTACAGGAACCTTCCCTTTTTTTTTATTATTTTTTTTTTATTGAAAGGAATAGATCAAAGGTTGTATCAATAATTAAAAAGAGTCCAGCCGAAAGAATTGACTCTGATTATCTGATGGATATTTCCCTTCTAGATATTAATTTGGATTTATTAATTAGTGTACGTCTATTTGCAAATTACGATTATTTATCATCCACTTATCTATGATATGATTTTAATTAATACAACTAATAATCTCAGGGACCAAGCTAGAATAAATAATGACAACAAAAAGCTATAGGTGCACTGGTTTGTTAGTTGACGCCCAGAAGAATTTTTATACAACGGTTGTGTTATGGTAAAAGTACACCTTTTATTGTAAGACGTTTAAAAATAGAGAATTTCAGAGTTGATTTTAATAAGATAAAATAAAGCAATTGATATACAGTGACAATACTAAGTATTATACTCGTATCTGGTTGATGCCTAGCTATAACCGTCGGTAAATTCAGTCGGTATATATGTGTCGATTAGAATTTTTAAATGCGTGCCATGGTGCATGGACGAGAACAATACTGAGAAGAGTATGTAGAATAGACCACAATATAGTGATCACATAGAGTGAAATCTAGTCACCTGATCCAGACATGCCAAACAATCTCGTCTTCATTCAAAATAATTTGATGTGTACGTGAAAAGTATGTACATTCATTTAATAATTTGTCAAATGTCGTCAATAATAAATAGATAGGGTCCTTACTAATTTGTCACACCGAAGAAAATCGGACAATTGATTGATATATTTGGAACTGCAAATGTTTCCTTTACTATTTACCCAATTAACCAATCTAAAGACTCGAAACTAAATAACTTGCAATTTGACCAAAATTTAAAATTGACATCATTTGGATCAAATTACTACACCATAAATTTTGATTTTTAAGTTAATCTAGTTAATGACAATAGACGTGAATATGACTTGATCCAGATGTTATGTTGGGAGCGTACGCCTAATAATCAAATCAAGAATTCATCAACTAGATTGGTCATGAATAGAATTAGATTGACAAATAAAATTGATCCTTTTATTAGATGGAGATGTTTCGAAGCAGATTTATAATAATTCTGGCATTCTTTTGTATCCAGCTGTAAACCCATTTTAGAGATCATTATCTAACTTAATTGAACCACCACCAAAAGTTTACAAACACAAACAAATACTCCTATGATGCACTTATAAACTTCATTTTCACAATTATCCAAAGAAAAATAAATCCACTTTTCACCACTAACATCAATTCATTATCCTCATCCAGACATTAAGCTAATTTGTACGTCGCTTCATTTTGGAAAAATCTTATGCTTATTTTGTTCACCTTATATATTTATTCGGGGATTTTTTTTTATAAAATAAGAAAAGAAAAGAAAACTAAATAAATTCAGATTTGTAAATTAATTTTTTGATAATAAGTTGGTAAGTAATTCATGTAAGTCAAATAATTTATTAATTCTAATAAGTTTAATTAATTAAAATATGATGTATTTAGATAAATTGGCTGGATTTAATGTATATATAAATGATTAGGGTTATTATGGTCGACAAGATTTTTATCTTGCATGCACAACAAAACATACAAGAAGAATGCTTATTCCAAAAAATCAGCGGTCATTTGAAATATGACTACCGTATTAATTTAATTATAAACAATATGATCGGGTTTTTTTTTCACATTATAATATGGACACAATTAGTCTTCTAATATCTACAATGCAAATATAATTCTTGAAAATTTAATCCAACATAAAATAAATATTTTTCAAGAAACTATAAAATAATAATAAAAATTACATAAATGAAACTAAAGTTTGATAAATAAAAAAATGTTGCTAATACTATTTTATAACAAATAAAAAGTAATATAATTTATTACTTGGAGAAAAATATGTCAATTATGAATTATATAATCATCAAAACATTACGGTATTCATATTTCAAACGACTATTAAAAAAATAAAAATAAATAAAAAAGAGCATGTTAATTAGTACTAGTAGAACATAATATGCTTCTTTTGTTTATGAGAATAATTTTTAGGTGCCAAGGCTCAACACACCTGAATTAAGTTTGACAAAAATATATACTACGTACCCTAAATGGTGCACTTGTGAATGGTATGTACTTTAATTAATTGGATTAACAAATACTCCGTAGACTCTAAAAGTTATGTTTGTAACCAAAAAGGTATTCATTTTTGGAAAACACATAAAAAAAACCCATCAAACTCATTTATAGAAAATTTTTTGTACGTCAATTTAGAAAACAGGTTTGTAGTAGAAACTAAAAGAGCACAACATGCGTATCAATCGCGATTAAAAATTGAAAAAACTTCTACAAAATATTTGAAAGCAATGGTAAATCATATTGTTTTGTTGTATGAGTATATTATTAGGGCCATCAATAGTATGAAGTATTTGTGTTGCTTCAATTCAACTGAAGCTTTTTTTTTTCATTTCAAATGGCTAAAAAATCCAAACCTTGGAAGACCCTCCTCACAAAAGCGAGCACACCTAATGGTATGAAACTTCAATAGAAGAAATATATAGGTTTAAAAAACTAGGTATTTGGTAACTATTGAAATTAAATGAAATGACTACACTTACTACTAGTAGTCCACTTCAACTTCCCATGGATGGACTTTCGACATGAACCCAAACTTGTGGCAACAAGTGAACATAAAACCCACATATAATTGTCTTTCTCAAAGCAGTTTATTTTTGGTACTAGTGGACCAAAATTTTATAACAATTTTACAAATCTAGTGTAATGATATGTCTAAAATCAATCAATATCATGAACTAAATTTCAACAATATATACTACGTAATATTTATCTATTTTCCTTATTCCTTCCATTTTTTTTAATAATATTATCACCCAATAAGATGCCAATGTGGATATTAAAGGACCACTTGATTTGGATGTTTTCTCTAAGCAATATATATAAATTATTAGCAATAAAACTAAACTAAATTAATAAATAATTCAATAAAATTAAAGAATTGCCTTTTTTGCTTCTTCTAGGTAGCTAGCCTTCTTTGCTTGAGGGGAGATGAGACAATTTGTTAAGTCTTAATCTTGGGTTATATTGTTATAATTATAACTTTGTGTTATTATAATTATATATAATGGGAAATGTGGGTGAATTTGGGCATGTGGGTCTCTTCCATTCTTACTTTAATTTCCTTAAAGCTAAAATCTCTACCGTCCATTTCTTCTATATATATGGATATTCTCATGCCTCTTATTAATTGTAATCCCAAGTACCATCTTCTATTCTCCTTCTTAGCTTCATTCCTTCAACTTTTACTCATCATCAATCTTCTCATTCTCAAAGACCTCATCATTCTTTATCAATGGCTATTGGTGGGGTGACCAAGAAGGTACTAGCTAGTCTCTTAGTTATTCTTCAATGATCTTCGATCTTCTTAGCTTTCATTTTTCGCTCAATTCTTGTTACAAGAAACGACCACACATAAAACATGGCTTGGGTTAACCTAAAACACGAGGGTGAACATGCATGAAATTTGAAATAAAGAGATCAAAGAGTGAAAAAACATAAAAGAACGGAAAAGTTCTTATATATTAGTAGTTTCGAACATTGTCTAACCAAAAACTCGAGCTTAACCATTAGATTAAGGCTCAAGAAAGCATATATTTTCAGTCATTCATCATACATTAATTTTTTTTTTAACCTGTACTTCTCGTTTTAGGGAGATCACTTTGGTGATCATGCAAAGAAAGTTGTGCATGAGGCAATTTAGCGTGACTACATAAAAAAATATGGTAGTAGGCTAGTAGTCCATAACGGAAAGATTAATTGTGCAAGTCATGGCTAAAAAGTTTCGAACAATTTGCTTTGAGTGATTTCATGATTTAATCATTCATTTTTAAATATATAATGCTTATAATATATGGTTTTTATATATTATTTAATAATTTCTTTTTCTTCAATTTTTTTGTTAAAAAAAACAGAAAACAATGAAGAAAGAGCAAGATGATGTTTACACAATGGATGGAACAGTGGACTGCAGAGGCCATCCTGCCAACCGCCAAGAAACTGGGAAATGGTTTGCAAGCAATATTATCCTTGGTAAGCTTTATTTATTTATATATATGATCCTTTAATTAATTAATTATCACACAAAATAAATTTATTCTCTTCTAAAATTTTGCAGTTTTAATTGCTAATACTATATAGTTTATTTTTGTGACAATCTCTAGTGCAATTTTAAAAAAAATTATGTGAGGTCTACGAGTATATATGGTTCCACGTGCTCCTCTTAATTATACTTATTCCACTAAAAATTAAGAAATTTAGTCATAATTGAAAAAAAATACTAATTACTTTGAGATACCAACTAGAATTTTCGGATGTTTGTCCTGCATAGTTTAGAGTGACATTCTACACTATTTTGTAAACATAACACTAATAATAATAGCAAAGTTTTAATTAGAATTTTCTTACAATATTCTCGACAAATCTCCGTTCTTAATTTCTTACGAAGAACTTAAACTCTAAAACTTAACAAATACAAAATCGGAATAATTTTTTTTTGTTGATTCACTAGGCAAGACAAACTCGTTTTCATATACAGTACATTATACGAATAATTTTTTTATTTTTTATTTATTATTATTTTTTTTATATATATCGATATAATTATACCGTAAAGATATTATTTCTATTTGAAATTTGTTGTCAAATGATGTAAGCATAAGTCAGAGACAGTATAAGCATTCTAAAGATCTTGCCTAATCATACGTGATGGCCTTTTCGCTAATGAGATTATTAAGAGAATCATTAGTATTTTTTATTTATTTTAATTCGATCCTCTAAGGTTTAAAGTATGACGTACTAAAATCTTTTTAAAGGTCATATTATGGTATTAAGGTTATTTCTAATTAAAAAATTAAGGTCCCAAATCTTCTGGGGTCTAATTGTTAAGACGTGTACTATTTCTCACAACAAAATAATATCGTAGCAGTGGAGTATCTTTTTACCTCATATTCCACTGTCTAATTAAAAGTACATCCATTTTATTAATTCGTTCTCATATAATATGTATAGTACATAATTTTAGGTTAATTTGGATCTTTAATCTTGTTTTATTTCCACTTTATTTGATGTCATTCTTTTAACCTTATTAATGGGGAAACATACCCAACAGGGCAACATATATTTGCTCCCACCTAAAGATTAAATAACATAAAAAAAATAATAGTTATATTAGAATCAATATGTGAAATTATTGTCAATTATTTATATTTTCTTTTAGCTAGGATTATCGGAATCACTTTTTAAACAAATTGTAATTCAAAATTTGGCGAGTCTAATTTAGCTAAGTCGTATTAGTAATTTTGACTTTTTTCAAACGTCTATCAATATTAATAGTTGGTATATGTGAATTTAACGTAAAGATAAACCGACTATATTAATAAAATGATAAAACCTGTGAAGGGTTAATAGAAACTCGTGAAAGAATGTTTTCCATGCTACTTAATTCTGTCCTTATTGAAGATTAGGAAAGATGTGTTTGAGTTGGATTTCATTATATCCATAGATCAAAAGCATTTTTCTTGTTGTTCTTTTGTGAAAATGGTTGAAGATTCAATATGAATAGAATCCAAGGTACTGAACAACCAATCATAGATAATCAAGGTATCTGCAGCATAATTATGATTTCAGTTTATTTGCCAGTTCAACATATACAGGAAAAAAGACAAGTTCCACGCATTTTTCATTAGCAGATCATAAATGAAACATTTATTATATCAATGTTTGGCATGCAGCATATGAAAAGATGTTTACAAAACTAAGTTTTATAGGAAACTCAACCTATATGGTATATTTCCGTCAAAATAAAACTACACAAATGTATATCATATACAAAGTACGAAGTACATATTAATCATTTACTGTAGTTGATCCACGTCACCGTAAAACCATAAACAATTTTTTCTAAAGATTATTCGTCCTAAGTCTAAATTTAAATTTTTTTTATTGGCTGAAATTTTATGTTTTACCGTATCAACGATGCAACTGATATAAGTCATATAACTATAGGTCGGTATCAGATTTTTTTTTTTTTTTTTTTTTTTTTTTTTTTTTTTTTTTTGGGGGGGGGGGGGTACGATATAATTGTGTGATATAGAAGTAGTAACATACATGGAAAAGATGACAAAATGACAACCCATATAATTGAAGAATAGGGAGAATGTAACTGAGCAACGCATGCAGAAGAAAGTAAAGACATAAAAGTACATCACCCAAATAAAAACAAATTTAAGGGGTTCCCATGACATATGCTTTTGCCTTGTACAACATCAACATATAACTTATACATATAGATTTATGACATAATTACAAATATATATAATAAAGTGCACTCATTTTCTAACTATAAATTGTTGATATGAACGCTAACTTATGATTTTATATTTTGTATATTTTGGTCTTCCTTCGTCACTCATTATAAGAAAAGTTAATGTTTTGATCGATAAGTTGTTATCCGTTTTAGAGATATAGAATAATAATCTTAAACACTGTATACATTAAGGGAGGTTTTAAATCGTAAACCTTAATAGTACGTGCCCTATTCTTCTTTTACGGAGTACAAATTGATAAACTAGTGATTTGGATACTATGGAATAGTTATCTAGTTTCATATTAATCCTCTCTTTTTAGTTCCAACTTAGCATGAGGTCTTAGACCTCGGGTTCCTATATATCCTTATCTTATGTGGATATACATTGAGTCGAGATTGTAATTGATTGATAACAAACCGATCGACACTCAAAACATGCTCATTGGATCTCATCCTTGGCAAATTCGTTTCTAATTGTCACTCTTAGATTGCATTAAATTGCAAAATATAGTAAGAAATATTTACCTAATTGAGAAGTTGTACCCATAAAGCCAAAAATTAATGATCTATATTCATAGATGAAATGTGGGGTGGTATCTAAATCCTATTTGAGTAGCAAGAATCTTCAAGGGTCACATCATAAAATTATTTTGTGGGAACCTTTTTCTTGGCTTAAATTTTGCCAAGCTCTCTTTTCATACAAAGGTGTGGAAAACTATATAATATCTACCTTATTACTAATTAAGTTGATTTTTCTTCATGTTAATTAATCATCATCTCATAATTCAAAAATCACATACTTTTCCATACCATAATTAAGCATCATGATCAGAGCAAACCATATAAATAGAACTTACCCAATTTTTGGTCCGATTTTGACACCAACCAGAAGAATGAAAAATTGAAAACAAAATAGATTACAATCCAATTTAAACATTAGAATTCATTATACCAAAATTTTAGAACCTTGTGCTGTTATAACAAAAAGAGAAGATAAAACGTAAATTCTCGGTGTTAGAAAAGACAAAGAATATAAGGACTAACATTTCAGAATGTGACCTAGAGAAAAAAATAGCAGGTAGATGGCTACAGAAATGAAAAGGGATCATAAGTTTTCCTCTCTTGTATGTCATACAAATTGTGCCTCATCAGCCACATATAGATGAAATATGCACATCACTGACAACAACATGGGTTGATAGTGAATACATAACTCAATCATAGATGTGTATAGCGACATGGTACATAAATCGACAAATGCACGTAAACAACAATGACCGTGTATGCGTGTTAATTGATTGTGATGTGTGTATGATAGGGATCGGTTCAGTCCGTCTAACCAACAGTTAGGCGGGAAAAATAGACCGATCTTCAGTAGATGAAAGCCTCGATTAGATGACAACGAATAAAAATAGCTACATTCAGTGTTCTATATGAACTGAAAACATCGCGACTGAGACAAATAAATCAATTAAAAATCATTCATGGACCAGATTGAACTACATTGGCTGATAATTTTTCAAGGATTCTGAAGTTTTACTGAATTAGGATGCTCTTGCTATCGGACTATCAGGCCACTAGTCTTTTACTTGTATAATTTTATAGCAGACTTAAATGATTAATTTAATTACTATTTACTATCTTTAAGGTTTCTATATATCTTCTACTTCTAATATATTTTCATGTGATGAATCAAAAACAGTAAATCAAGGATTGGCTACCTTGGCATTTTTCGGTGTTGGAGTGAACTTGGTACTATTCTTGACAAGAGTGCTAGGGGAAAACAACGCCGATGCTGCAAACGCTGTCAGCAAATGGACTGGAACCGTCTACATCTTCTCCCTTGTTGGCGCCTTCCTTAGTGATGCATACTGGGGAAGATTCAAGACTTGTGCAATCTTTCAGATAATATTCGTCATGGTAAGTATTCATCACTATAAGAATACTTCAGATTTCATCCTATAGGCTAACATGTAATAAGGAACTATATGCAAGGACCTCGAATATATAATGCAGAAAGAACTAAGTCATTTAATGGGACTTGTATTCCAGGAAACATACATAACATGATCAACACAATCTACAAGTTCTCCAAATTCATTTTTTTTGTAAACCTTCTTACATGCACTTACCAAATTACCATGATGACTTTTGATGACAGGGTTTGGCTTCGCTTTCTTTATCCACGTATCTTTTCCTGCTGAGACCAAAAGGTTGTGGAGATAGAATCACTCCATGTGGGAAACACTCGAACATGGAGAAGGGACTGTTTTACCTCTCTATTTACCTTGTGGCCTTGGGATATGGAGGATATCAACCGAACATAGCAACATTTGGCGCTGACCAGTTTGATGAAGACTATCAGAAGGAATCACACGCGAAGGTGGCTTTTTTCAGCTACTTCTACCTAGCAATGAATCTTGGCTCACTCTTCTCCAACACTCTACTGGGATACTTTGAAGATGAAGGGATGTGGGCTCTAGGATTCTGGGCATCAGCTGCCTCTGCCTTTCTGGCACTCGTTTTATTCCTTGCCAGAACACCAAAATACCGACATTTCAAGGCAACAGGCAACCCCCTTTCAAGGCTAAGCCAGGTTCTTATTGCTGCAATCAGGAAATGGAGGACTAATATGCCAGAAGGAGAGGGACTGTACGAAGCAGAAGAAAAGGAATGTTCCACAGAAGGAAGCAGAAAGCTGCTCCATAGTGAAGGTTTCAAGTAAGTATACAACCATACAAGTACTATCATACTCTAACAACTAAATTACCCTGAAATTTGAACTAAATTTCATCACGTATTTTCTACTTGCATCATTCAGTCTCCTAATAAGCTGCAATGCTAAGATCGATTACACATATCTATAGAACATTTATGAAAACTAACCTGAGTTGGTCGTGTCTTGCAGATTCTTAGACAAAGCAGCATATATTAATTCTGGGGATTTCTACAACCAGGAGCAAGGTCTTCGAAACCCATGGCGTCTTTGCCCCATAACACAAGTCGAGGAAGTGAAGTGCATATTAAGACTACTTCCCATATGGTTGTGCACCATAATCTACTCAGTGGTGTTTACTCAAATGGCATCACTTTTCGTTGAGCAGGGTGCTGCTATGAAAACTACTGTCTCAAACTTTCGAATCCCGGCTGCAAGCATGTCCAGCTTCGACATTCTAAGTGTCGTAGTTTTCGTTTTCTTCTATAGAAGAGTTCTTGATCCCCTTATGAGCAGATTGAGGAAGACAGAGTCTGGTGGGCTAACCGAGTTGCACAGAATGGGTATTGGTCTAATTATAGCAGTAATGGCCATGGTCTCAGCAGGAATTGTGGAATGTTACAGACTCAAATATGCCATAAAGGATTGCCCTCATTGTAAGGCACCAAACCCCAGCACCCTGAGCATTTTCTGGCAAATTCCACAGTATGTGTTCATCGGAGCATCTGAAGTTTTCATGTATGTTGGTCAACTGGAGTTTTTCAATGCCCAAGCACCTGATGGACTAAAGAGTTTCGGAAGTGCTCTGTGTATGACATCAATCTCATTGGGAAACTATGTGAGCAGCTTAATCGTCTCAATAGTTATGAAAATCTCAACAGAGGATCATATGCCGGGGTGGATACCAGGGAATCTCAACAAGGGTCATTTAGACAGGTTTTACTTCCTATTGGCAGCTCTTACAACAATAGATTTTGTTGTCTACATCTTATGTGCAAGATCTTACAAACGCATCAAGATGGAAGGAAAATCTGGCGAAGAACATGGTCAAATCAGTTATGATGTCTGATGTCTTCAACAAGGTTTGCACAGTAAGCCAGTAAGGCCTTCATGCTTTGCTTGAATAAGAGGTAGTGTCCATACACCTTGACGATGTTTTCTAGGGGGTGGGAGAGGGGAAGATCATTTGACGAAAGTAACAGGAACCATTAGAACTTGTCACTCTTACCTATGAATGATTGAACGATAACATTGAACCACTGTATTCTCCTAAAGAGCCAGGATTGAGCAACAAGTTCAAGGGAATTGCTGTTTTTTAGCTCTTTCAACTGAATGCTCATATGTGGGCTCTAATTGTAGGGACTGAGCTATGTATTTCAATTGTACTAATCAATTGTGCTAATAGACGGCCCGTTTTCTATTGGTCTTTTTTTTTCTTTAACTTTCATATGCAAACAAGTCTATTGCACATCAGCACAATTGAGCCTATAATTAAGCTTCAGAAGCATATATTAATTGGAAAAAAAGGATAGATATTAGACCACATCAAGATCCCAGAAAGACTCCAAGTTACCACAGAGCAAGTGAAGTGATGAAAGAAAAACAACACGTAATTGGCACCACGTACAAAGGAATACTGATATCATAGTAACTCAGAAAGCAAAACATCTTAAAGCAATATAGAACAATTAACATGGTGTACCAAGTTGCAAATTCTAGTCATTTTAGGTTCCAAAGTATACTAGCATTTGAAACAAACCAGAATACCTAAAATCTCCGGAACAAGCTAAGAACAAACCCACTCATTTGTGCAACGAACCAATAGTGCACAATTAGTTAGAAGGACAACAAAGTTAACAGCAATTGGATCCTGTTCCAATCACTCAGTTGCCTTTCTGAAATAAAATTAAGAAATGTCAGCCACTCCCGTTATCAAAAACATTGATCACTCGCCAGTTGCCACTGCCCCGACCCAAATATATGAACAAAAATGAACACTGCAGACCATGACCACGGAAGTTCATTCAGGTATAACCATAAGCTTTAAGGCACTTGTAATAAAATTGCCAAGCATAACAGTTACTAAAAAAACCCAATAATTGTGACAGCGCTTAAAAGAAATTTATAGATAACCAAGCTAAGGCTGTATACTTGTATAGTATAATAAGGCAGCACCTTAAAATTTAAAATCAAAAGCAAAACCATCAACCAAAGCTAATAAACTTTTTGCAATGCACAGGTTCCTTTGAAACCTAAGTATGAAAAAAAAATTGATGCATACATGGACTACGATAACTAAAATAACTAAAAGCATTGTCATTATTAGATAAATTAGACCTTACACTATCTAGAATCCAGTGCCTCCAAAATTTCCAGCAGCATGTAACAAACACGTGTATTGAACAAATTAGCCTTGAACTTTACGGACTTGTATGTGATGACTGGATTCTTGACGCCAGATTGGCTGTGCTCCACTTTGGACCAGAGTAACATGCTGTCCCTCCTTTACTAGTGCCTTGCTCTGTTACACATGAAATAAACCACAAAATCAGAAATTAATGTCAATAATGAAGAATCTGTGAAGTTTGAAGCATCAAAAGAACTCACTGTCAACATCTTTAGAGCCCGAGAGAATGTTTCCTCTGCATCATCTGAAAATTCCATATAAATGGGCATCACCCCATGATATATAGACAGCCTCTGCTTTACCCTTTGTCTGGAAAGCAACAACAGGAGTAGCTCAATACAGTAGGTATAGTGATAGGACCGTAAAATAATACCAATTTCTAATATGATATAATACAGGATAGACAAGACATCAGGTCATATAAATGCAGCACGACAAACAAGTCATTAAATTTAGCTCATATTAAGCATATAATTGTGCAAAAAAAAAAAAAAAAAAAAAAAGCATATAATTGTCCTTTGGAATCAAGATTATCAAAAAGTCATAGAAAAGGTCTTGGAAAAGCTTGATAGAAGCATAAAAAATATATATAGTAAAATAAAAAATAAAAAATAAAATGACCCAAAACACATAAAAATATTTGAAAGATTTTGCATGCTCTACAATGACAGTGGACAAAGGTCATCATAGTATTTGAAGATAAAATGGTATTACGGTTCTGATCCTGCCATAACAAGCTGATTTGATTTTTCAGTACTTAATGACTTCAATCATTATGTGTTAATCTATCAACATTCATGACATATAACCTTTTGTTAAACTGTTTAGTTCTGTTAATTGTCCTCGTAACAAGAAAAGGCCTAGAGACTGCTAAAAAAGATCATGCTATGCGAGTAAGCGCCCACAAACATTATTATTGCTGGAATAAAGCTTTTTTAACTATGGTTCTATTGACTAGATTTGGATGCAAAATTGATGATATTTGATATCTCTTAGCAGGACAAAAAACTTAAAAGTTGAAACCCGTAATATCAAGATTTTGGTATACATGTTTAAGAATATCATTCTATATGCCTGTTAGATTTGCTTTGCGAAAATAATTGCACACTTACTCATTAGTGAAGGCAAATATTGTAGAAGACGGCCGAAAGTGGCTAAGATGAATAGCCATTGATCCTGTTTTTGTAAATACAATGACTGGAGTGCCAAGAGTGTTGGCCATGGTATTTGCATGGAAAGCAAACATCACGCCCATATGGCTCTGCAAAAGGTGAACAAACATCAGTATCTACAGATAGAGAGACTATCATATTACCTCACAGACATAAATTCTAATTCATTTAGATTAACACCCCAACGTTCAAACTCTTTTCCAAGCCAGTTCTGGCTTGGCGGTGCATAGGCAAGTCATTAGCACCAAGGACTTGAATGAGATGGGATAGGAAGAAACAATAGAGCAATCACAGGAATTCACAATCTAAGCGAAATTTAAACAGAATCGTTTAGCAGCCATAGAAAGTAAGTGAAAGGGTAATTTCTTGTAAAAGCTCTTCACACAGCCATATTATATGAATGAATAGATGGCATAGTGAAAGAACCACCACACACCTTGTATACACTAGATGGTACAGGAGGAGAGTCATTTGTTGGTTTCAAACTTGACTCCATCCTTAGTGCCACAGAATGCATCACCTTAACAGCCTTCAATGGGTACCTTCGGCCAATAAAGTGCAATTTGAGCAAAACTAGAACGTATGAATGACATGACTTAAAGATGCATATGACACATTCAAAGAGAAAAACTGAAGCAAGTGTTGTCGTATGAAGTAGCCACATCCTTAGCAATTAGACTTACTTTCCATGAGCAGTTTCTCCAGACAGCATAACTGCATCAGAACCTTCTCTAACAGCAATTGCAATGTCAGAAACCTCTGCCCTGGTGGGTGTCGGATGATCAATCATGCTCTCAAGCATATTAGTTGCGACAATAACTGGTTTCTGCATGCTGTGACACCAATTAATGATTTCCTCCTGAAAATTCGCATGCATATATTTTAATCAGTGGTTATGCAAAGCTACAGAAACAACATAAGATCTCTTGAGGGACATGGAAAAAAAATAAATATCCATTGCTAAAAGAAAAACTCTACAAAAGAGAATCAATAGCTTTAGCTCCACCTAATTAGAAACGGAAATGCATTTTAAATTCCATTTACATAACCATATTTGTATAAACTAACAGGATTCTTAAATTTTTACTGTTTTACTATATGATATCTTAAAGGACGTTGATTTATACTTCAAATGAGTCACTCCTGAAAGTTAATAAAGATAAATTATTTATTTATCAGTAATCAACTTCAAATCATACAAGATAATCCTACAAAACACTGACAAGTTTCAAACGAGAAGCAAACATATTGTTGTAATTGGAAAATCACATTAAAAATCATAAATTCCACTTCCCAGCTGAATAGCTCATTCACCCATATCATATATCATGGAGATGTATATAAAATATTTACCTGATATATAGGCACATCCTCAATAGGAAGCTCAGCTCCAAGATCCCCACGAGCAACCATTGCCTGGACAACATTATAGATGACCAGAACATCAAAACCATGACTTCATATGGACAAAGGTATCATTAGAGAAGAAAGGCTTATAAAGAAGGAAAATTGAAAAATGACCTACCCCATCCGATGCTGTAATTATAGATTGAAGGTTTGGTATTGAATCTGCACTTTCAATCTTCACTATAACATCAATATCAGCATTGCAACCTATAAAGTAGATAAAACGAAGTCAGCAACAATTGAGTGCTGGAAAGCATATTCTAAAGAGAAAAAAGCTATGTCATCTTTACTTTTAAGGTAATTTTTCAACTCAATAACAACTTTCTTATCCTTCACAAATGAAACAGCATAGAAATCAACTTTATTCTCAACCCCAAACTTAATGTCCTCCCAATCTTTGTCTGCAAAAATGACACAAGAAGACAAATTATCACACATAAAATGATGCAAAGAAGATGCATGGAAAAATATTAAGTAGATGGAAAAACAAACCTGTTATTGATGGGAGATTTGCACTTTTACCACGCACATTCAAATGCCGCCTAGATTTGAGCTCCCCACCATCAATTACCTGGCATTTTACGGTGTCTTCTGTCTTGGATTTCACGGCAAGTGATATCATTCCACCTAACATAATAAAGCAGTTTCAATAAACACCAGAGTCCAGTATTGAAGAATATATCTACCACACTAGGAATTATAGGAAACTCTCTCTACTTGGACCAACCAAATGCACATAAAGCCCCGTTAGATTACAGCTCTATAAAAGTGCAGAATCTAACTCTCATGGGCTGAGTTATGTTGTAGAACCGTGAGAAATACTGCTTCCTGGGCTAGAGTAACTACATCACGTATGTAACTAAGAAACCAAAATTTGTAACACATAAGATATATGACACTGATATATGTATAGCATTTCAACCACTTGATATCAAGTTCCAGACAGAAAGATGGCTAGTACTAACATCCATATTGAACTTAACTCTGTATTCGTCACCAACATTATCAACTATTAGACCCATTTTCAAAAACATAGCACGCTTTCTACAAGCCAAATGTGTTTCACACTATGATTTCTAGAATCATCTATTATCCTCCTATAATATTACACCAAGGTCCATTCTCATATCCCAATAGGTCCCATGATTCCTTCATCACTCATAGATTTTAGATGCAAATTGAATGAAGGTTCAATGTAACTAAAAGTTGCACCTACATTCTTGTGTGCATAACAGCAAAGATATAAAACCTCACAAACAAAAACAATCAATTATAGGTCAGCAAGAGCCTTTTTCTTTCAGCCAATTAGCATAATACAATTTGTAGCTTTACTATAGCAACTAAATACAGGGTATCACATCTATTAAAATATAATCTTTACAAAAAAAAAAAAAAAGCTAAAATACTTACCATCAACCAGAAGTATATCTCCAGCCCCTACATCATTCACAAAATTATCATAATTGACACTGACAGTATTCTGTGTGCTTACTCCTCTTTTGATAGTAAAATTGAATTCTTGTCCCTCTTCTAGTAAGATAGGTTGAGGTACATCTCCACTTCTAACCTCAGGACCCTATATGAAAACAAATACAATAGCACAACTTTTACTCTAAGTCACGCATAATAAGCGTCAAAGCAAGAGCAAAAGAAGAGAGAGGTTCTGTAGGAATACAGAATGAGATCCGATTCATGAGGTTAAGAATTGTAAGCAAGGAATTGTTTTTTACATGAATACAGAGTTAATAAACAGAAATGAAAACATGACCCAAGTCACATAAAGTATGGTAATAAATCACTTCTGTACTTCCCTAAAAGATCAGATAATCCGTCAGACTTTACTGCATAACAAAATAGAATCTGTGGTTGTCCAGGCAGCCATTAAGGCTAAGTTGGGAAGAATTAAAATCCCACCTTATGAGACTTAGGGTGTGTCTATGATTTAAACATATGGCTTAAAATACATGTGAACAGGCTAAAACATCAACCAAATAAACATCAAAATTAATCACTGCGAGAGAAGCAGCACACAGCCATTAACACTCAGGTAACCCAATAAATCCTATACATTATGAATCACAACAGATATCCAGTCTTCCCAAATGGATGTTTCTGAGCAACACGGCTATCCAACAGTCTTACCTCTTCATAGCCATTTCAAATATGGAATAGCTAAAACACCAATATTCTATTGTTGTCTATGAACTTGTGATACAGATAAGGATTGTGGTTCAAGCGCAAAAATGGATTAGTGATGCAGGTTTGTTGCAAACTACTTCTTTACGAAGATAACTGACAATAATGAATTAGTGGTTGTGCAGGATAAAATCTCCACTGCGAATAAATCCCAATGGAAGAGCGTGAAGATTATGCATCCAACTCTAGAGGTGTCAAAAGAGTTCAGCTTGAATTCCTCACACCAGAAGTTCATAAGAGCAAAAATCAGGCAAGAAAAAACAGCATAAATCATAAAACTAACGACGAATATCTGGCACTTAAACAAAAATGACAGAGTAATTAAAGAGCATTGTATATTACCTTGGTATCCAACATTATAGAAATAACCTTGTCATCAAAGTGAGCATTGTATTCTCTAACCAAATCAATGGTTTTCTGATGTGAAGCATGGTCACCATGTGACATATTTAATCGCGCCACATTCATTCCTTCCTCTGCTAGTTTCCAAATCATTTCACGACTGCTCGTCGAAGGACCAATCGTACAAACAATTTTAGTTTTTCGCCAAGCATTAGATTTCGGTTCATCCGAAAGTAAATCAACAGATTGCAGCACAAAAGGACCCTATAGAGCAGCATACATAAACAAAGTTCCAATTAGTTCAATGATGCAACCAAATCATCCAAAACCCACAATCACAAAAATTCAAAAATTTCTCCATTCAACTCGTAACAAATCTCGTAGCCAATAACAATGCATTAAATTCAAAACAATAACATCGATTCCTCTGATTATAAACACTTAACTATCATTCATTAACGCGATATTCTTGTCAAATATGAATTGAAATATCACATGGAAATCAATCAATAAAATTGGACAAATAAATACAAATTAAATAAAAACTCACAGGGGAGATAGGGCCGTTGGGAAAATCGAAACTAGTTGCAGGTTCAGTGCTTTTAACAGATCGAACAGTAAAGGACTCCTTCGATAAACATCGTTTTGCGCTTCTAATGCTTAGAATCCTACCATTGTTGCTAGAACAACCACCTTTGAAGAAAACTTCGCTGACATTTTTAGCAGACGATAAACGACGATCAGAAACGACGTCGGATTTCAGCATTGACATTTGCGACGTAAGATTCATAGTCGCCATTATTGATGAATTCGAGAAAAGAGATGGATGAATGCAGGGTATAAGAGAGGGGCGGAACTCCTGAGGTTTTGAGCTACTTATTATGAACTAATAATAATTCGGGGTTTTTTTGTGGTGTAAATCATTGAGAGTAATTAATATTTTAATTATTAAATAATTAGTGTTACAGAGAGAAGAGGGGTATGAAAGAGAAACAAAAGGAAGGGGGTTGAACGGCTCCTAAAGTGTTGGGTCAGATTTGAAGTATCTGCCCTACCTACCTGGAGCGAGTATTTTACCCCACGTGACACGTGACTTATTTTCTCTTTCTTTTTTTAGGAACATCTATGCCACTGTAATGTGTAAAGGCATCTTTTCTTTCAAGATTCCTAAAGTATCCTAACTCCTAAACTCTTAACTCTCTCTGGTTTTTGTTTTGCAATAAGTGCCACTTCTACAGTCCTACTCCTACCCAAATGTCTCTAGCTGTCTAGTACGGGGTATGTGACTAGTGTGACTGTGAGTGTTCAAGGTCCGGTTTGATGTACTCCGTAAGTCCGTAGTTTAATTTGACACCCGAATCAAACCATATACGGAGTATCATATATGGGTGTGATGAAAAATTTATAGAAAATGAGAAAACACAGGTATTTTAACCTGAGATACATATCAGGGGCAAATTCGTCATTTTTAGTGCATAACTTGGGTTAGTTTTGCAATTTTGTCAAAAAAAATTTTGTATTTTCACGCTATAATAGAAGGCTTCAATGAAGCATTGAAGAACTTCAATGGAGAAATGGAATAGTTGAAGGGGCTTCAATGGAGGACGACCTAAAACCTTCCCCGTAAGGTTTAACCTTGCCCTTCTTTTCTCCCTTTATAGTTAGGGTTTTCGTTGATAATATGGTGGTGACAGTAGTTGTTCACGACCCACTTCTATGGAGGAGGAGGAAGCATGAACAAGATTAAGATGAAAAAGATGAGGCAGGAAGAAGAAGAAAACATAGAAGAAATAGTACAAAAAAAATATTAAAAAATTCATATAATTCTTCTTATTTACAAATATGCCATATTGAGATACATTAATGTATCTTTTTTTTTTTTTTTAAGGAAATACATCTATATATTTCATGCTGAGATAATGGGGTTAGCTGCCCTAGCTCTAAATAACTACTACTATTTATGAAATATTTTATTTTGTATTTATTAAAATATAGAGATAGTTTTTTGCACTTATTGAAATAGGATGGATGCATATTAGATTGATCCCTTTTTTCAATGATGTTTTACTTGTATAAAGTTATGTGCCAGCTTCCTCCTCAGTCAAATCTAACTTCACCCTTGCTTCATATAATGTTTTACTTGTATGAGTAATAATTAGTAATAAGTGGTTTCTTTTTCAACCTTTTATTTTTTGAAAAACATGTGGCCCAGTGTGATTAATCAATTGCATTTTGTGGTGCAATTTGGTTTAAAAATTTTGGAAACCGCAACTTAACAACAAATTGCAGTTTAATCAAAATATTAAACCACACAATATCGCGAAAAACGTGGTTTGATTTGCAATTTGAATCGTACACTAAATAGCCCATAACCCTAATGTAAAAAAAAATTAAAATTAGTGTTCGTGATTTTTTTTAAAAGGGGAAATAAGAGAATTTTGAGTACCTACCTCTTTACTGATTAATTTTACACAAGTATTGACTAAATTGAACAAATTTTATTACTTTGTTTTTGATGCACTTTTTACATAGATTATTAGATTATCAATTTTTACCAAGTATTGATACATATTCTAATTTAATATCATATCTCTCTCTCTTTTTTTTTTTTTTTTTTTTTTTTAATGAAAGACGTTTGGTACCACATATTAAAATGTCATCTCTTTTATACTCCCTCTGTCTCATAATACATGACACAATCAATATTGCACATATGTCAATGCACTAATTTGACTTTAATTTTGTATAATTAAATATTAATGAATTATGAAACCTTATATTAATACCTATTTAACTACATATTTTATGATAAAATATGTTTTTTATTAAGTTAGTAAAAAAATATGGTCAAAGCTAATGCATAAATAATGAAAAAAGTCCGACGTTTCATGTATTATGGGACGGAGGGAGTATGATATAAGATGCTTATTTACCTGATGTGTAAAAAAAAAAAAATTCTTATTCACCTAATTTACACTCACTAAGAATTTTAGAGATCACTTTATCGTTGATCTTATTCTTTACATAATAGTCCGTACTCCGTAACATTTTTATATTAGAGAAAAGAAAGAAAAAGAAAGTCATTTTCAACTCAAAGACACAAATAAATAGCTTTTACCGAGTGCACTAAAGGAAAAATTCCTAATTACCCCGTAAAGTACAGTACTCCGTAACAAAGACGCTAAAATAATTCCTAAATTTTAGTTGCTACTGTAAACCCGAACCTCTCCCAACCAACCATTCATCCATATTTAGATAGACATAAACAAAACTAACAAACACCCAGAAAAAACGATGAAGTTATCCGTGAAATTCCGAGAAGAAACCCGGCATCAAAACCCACTTTTACGGGCAAAAATCCCCGTCACAATTCTTGGTTTCCCTTTCCTCACCGGAATCGTCGCCGGAGATTCTTCCGACCTCTCTTTCTCTCTCCGCTCCAATTTCACTTCCGGCCCTTCTCTTTCTCTCTCTTACCACCCCACTCTCTCTCCTCCCTCTCATTACCCTTTCTCTCTCTCTCTTAAATCTGGTATTGGCCTCTTTGGTTCTCCTCATGATTCTCCTCTCACTTTTACCGCCAATTTTAACCCTAATTCCTTAGCCCCCACTTTCTCTCTCTTCATTAAACCCCAATTGGGGAATTTCTCTCTCTTCAAATCTGTTAATTCCGATGATTTTAGTACTAATCAGCTTGGTGGGGGTCCACCAAATGGGGAATTATCAACTGGGTCGGTGTCGGATTTTGAGGTTAGGGATGGGTCGAGTGATGGGTCGGGTTTGAGGGGTAAGCCGTTGGTATGGGGTGATTTGAAGAAGAATTCGTCGATTTTGTCTGGGATTTTGGTTGCAGCGAGGACTTCTATGCCATTGACGAAGAGGGCAATGGTTAATTTTAGGTGGGGTGTGAGTTTTCCTTCTGCTGAGTGTGGTGGTGGCGTTTCGGAGGTGAAACCGCAATTTCCGGTGTTGTTGATGAATAAGATTTCGGTTGAGAGGGTTGATGAGGTGAAGAGGGATAAGGAGGATGAGAGGAAGAGGGTTGATGAGGGGAAATTGGGTGATTTTGAGCTTTTGAAGGGGATGTGTAGTTGGATGGGGAGAGAAGTGGAGGATTTGAAGAGGGAGAATAGGGAGATGAAGCAGGCATTGGAGGGTATGAGGGGAAAGGTTCCGGTTTCGAGGAGTCGAGGGGATGGGAGAGAGGGGGATGTTGTGGGGAAGAGGATGATGCCATTGCCTATTATTGAGAGTTCTAGTGAGTTTGATAAATGGAGGAGCAAAAAAGGTGGTGGTAATGGAAATGGGAATGGTGGAAATGAAGAGAATGGGCATAGAGAATCGAAGAAATCGACGAGTAGAATGAGTGAAGTGGAAAATGAATTGCAAAAGGCCATCAAAGCTGCTTCGGCTTAATTAAGGTTTTGGAGCATATATTTCTTCCTTCAATTTGTAAGTTGTAGTTGTTGTTTGTGTATATATATGAATTGAGTTTTGCCTACTTTAGGTTTGTTTTTCTATAGTTTATATGGTATTGTCGCTTACAAGGTTGGCATTTTGACGTTGTAGTAAAAAAAAAAAAGATTTCTGGTTATCTTGTTCATTTTGTCTATTGATGCAATTTAGATTGGCTTGTTTACTTTACATGAGAGCTGAAGGACTTTAAGACCTAATGGCATGTTTTTTTCAAAGTGAGTCAGTTAGGAATCTTAGGATCCACACAGCTAATCCCAACATGAAGAAAGAATGTTAGATGATACTTCGTATAACCCTACATACGTGATACATCACCCTACATACGTGATACATCTTTAGACAAAGCGAACTGAAAGGAATTCAAAGCAGCACTCCCTAGTTCCTACCATGTCTTTATTAAGGCTTAAGCCAACCCTCAATACTATTCTGTGTTTGCTAACTGCATACAAAGTATTATTCTGGTGGTTATGTAGTCAGAGTTTATTAGCTGGTATATGTTACAGCCCAGATGTTTCTATTATTGAATAAATGAGAGACATATACAATGTTTTTCTGCAGAAATACAATGACATAATATAATAAATGTACATGTAGGCAGGAGTGTTTATGAGTATTCTTGGAGATTTTCCAGGCTGAACACTAAAATTTTAAATTTTATTTAAGTTGTAGTAGTGCAATGAATACCATTACTCTAATTTCTTGTAGTACTATTCATATACCTAGAAGCCTGGAACTAAGCCAAAGGGAAAAGTACATATGCAATTTTAGCATCAATGATGTTCAAATATATACAATATCAATAAAAAATGCTCTCTCTAACACTATCGAGTGGAATATGCTGAATCTTTGACCAGTCCCTGCCATTTGGCCCTCGGCATCTTTCTGTTAATCCCGGACATTCTATAATTCAGAGCTGAGTTAAGGTAGTAAGCTTGCGGAAGCTTTCTGGTAGAGATGTCAATTTTGGGCAATCAAACAACTCCATATGCTCTAGAGATTGGAAACAACTTATCCATTCTGGTAGTTCTTTCAAATCTTTAATAAACCTTACTTCTAAAGAATGGAGGTTTGCCAAATTTTGAAGCCCTCTAGGAAATGCTGACAGTTTAGGGATTTCTCGCAATTGCAAATAACGAAGACTTTTAAGGGCTTTCCATGGCATATCATCTTCATCGCCCGGTGCTTCATTTGGTGATAGATCAAGCTCTTCACAATTCAACAGGTCCAACTTCTCGAATGCTGTCAGATGCTCTAGGCCTTTTGGGAGTGATTCTAAATTATGGCAATCACAAAATGCCAAAGAACGTAGACTAGATAGACTTGTGAAGACTTCTTTTAGCTTAAAAGTGCTCACCAGGTTAGTGTCTTGGACCTCTAGCAAGGAAAGCCTAGGCAGACATTCTTTTGGCAGGGATATAAGGTCTTCAATGTTATCAAGGCTCAACTTTTTTAACTTTGAACTACATTCAGGAGATGAGGTTACCATCTTTAAGACTGAAAGGGTCTTGTTGGTGTCTACAAGTGTCAATTCCTCCACATTGGGACTAAGTGGCATGGACATCAGGTTTGGGCAACCTTCTATCCACAATTTTGATAGATTAGAAAATGACATTAATGACAAATCTTGCCCCAATTTGTTTGTTGCTTCTTTTGAGTCATTATTAACAGTTTCTCCAACTTTCCACCATCCCTTCAAATTAGGCATACACATCAGCCTAAGTTCTTGAAGAGATGGGAAGAACAATGATTCCATGGTTGGTAGTGATGATGACGAGGAAAGGTCACATACATCACCCTCCATGTATTCCACACTTGATAGATATTCAAGAGTAAGACGCTTCAAGAAAGGTAGTTGCCTGAAGCTAGGGATTTGTTCGCATCTTTCACACTGATTAAGTTTAATTTCAACCAAATTTGGAAGACTACCGCGCAAATCTTCAATCATAACCCAACTTGGTAACTTCTGACCTCTAAAACCATCAATCCTCAGCTTCCTTAAATTAGGATGTGGTCTGAGGCTTTCCATAACAGCTTTGTCATGGTCACTAACATCTTCATATAGCCCAGTCAGATCAATGTGCAAGTCACTCAACCTCTGCTTACTACTCAAGTTTGCCCCTGTTCTGTCTGAGACTAGATCTTTAGAATCTTCATGAATTTCAATGTGCAAGGCTCCTCTGAGGTTATCAAGGTTCTTTAGGTCACTTAATTTTGCAGGGGGCTTAGATCTGAATTTTGGAGAACATTTATGTCCAACTATAAATCGTGGTAGTTTGTGAAGGGAAGTTAGCTCTTCTAATCCTGAAGGCATGTGAGTTAGGCTGTGACATTCATCAACATCTAGGCTTCTAAGATTGGCAAGTTTTTTAATATTTGCTGGTAATGCTCTAAGCTTCAAACACAAATACAGAATTAGTCTGTAGGTTGTGAAGTTCTGTGACAGAATCAGGAAGAGCTTTAATAGGTGTCACAGATAAGTTGAGGTACCTTAGGTGCACCAGTTGGCCTATTGAACTGGGCAGACATGTGACTCCAAGGTGATGTAGGTCCAACACTCGCAAGCATCTAAAACTTGATATCAGCTCTTGACAAGTTGATTTGCGAAAGGTCGACCCATCTCCAAGTTGTTTTGGTAAAAGGATTGTTCGCAAAAGCTTCAAGTTTTGCATCCGACTGGGTATTTTCCACACGGAAGCCAAACGATAAGCGAAAGACAAGTGATGGATTCTCTTGTTATAATCACTTTCTCCGACCTTTATGAACTTGCATTTGTTTCCAGCCACTTGCTGAGCTAGTTCATGCATCAAGTCATGCATTTTACAGCTCGTGATTTCCCCCCATTCATTTCTTGATGTTTCTTGAAAGAAGCACCGTTGCAATAACACAAGAAAATATTCTTCAGCAAGTCCTTCCAAACTTTGGCTTTCATTGGTCGGAATAATGAAGCCTTCAGCCATCCAAAGATCAATCAGAGTTTCCTTCTTAAACCTGCAGTCCTTTGGAAACAATGCGCAATAAGCAAAACAATTCTTCAACGGGGACCATAAGTGGTGGTAGCTAAGTTTGAGAATGCTCATAATGCTAATGCTATTCTGGTTCTCAGAAATATTGGCAAGACGTGTATCCTTGATTGACAACCACTTGCTTTCATCCTTTCCATTAAGGAGACTCCCTAAAGCTCTTATAGCCAAAGGGACATTGACACATTTCCTTACAATTTCTTTCCCAACCCTCGCTAGATTTAGCTTCTTTTGAACTTCTCCAGGAGCAAATGCCAGCAATTCAAATAAATCCCAGGCTTTCTCGTCAGACAACCCTTGTAAGTGATAAGGAGGAAGAGTACACATTGTTGTTGCCACCTCCATTGATCGAGTAGTTACCAGGATTCTACTTCCTCGTCATCCAGTATTTAAGAGAGTCCTCAGCTTGATCCATTCCTCACGGTCTTCATTCCAGACATCATCTAAAACAAGGAAGTATTTCTTATCACTTACTTCCTTCCGCCATTGACCCTGTAATTGCTCCATCTCTAATTTCTGGTTTCTGCATTAGTTGCTGACATGAGAAGCTTTTCTGTAATACCCTTGATGTCAAAATTGTCAGATACACAAACCCACAATCTCAACTCAAAATACTCCTTAATCTGAGGGTCGTTATATATGAGTTGAGCTAAAGTGGTCTTCCCCTGTCCTCCAATCCCGACAATTGAGATAACAGGGAGTACCTCTTCCTCATGCACTTGATCATCAACAGTGGAACAGGAGGCGAACAACATGTCTAAGATGCTTTTCTTTTCATCATCTCTACCAATAACATCTTTTGCATCTATATATGAAAAAGTCTGAACCCTCTTCCTAGCCATTACTCTTCCTTCTTCATGAGAGCGATGTACAAAGTTAAAACTGTGTACCATCTTTGATTATGTTATCTAGCTCTTGCCTTACTGTTTTAATCTTTCGAGAAATTTTGAAGGCATATGCAGTCTGATTGGAGCAGGAGAAGAACTTTTGTACCTTTTTAGATATTGTGTTTCTGCCTGTGAGCTGTTGTCGTGATGCAACAGTAGCGACCTCATCGAACAAGTCGTCAGCAGCATAGACAGCAGTAGTAAGCCTTTCAAGCCAGCCGTGGACAGTGTGGCTATTAGCTTGCCTCTCCTCTGCATCCAACAACACATCTTTGATAGTGTAGATGGTGTTTTCGAGCTGCTCGAGCCGAGCCTTGAAGCCCCAAGCTGAGGCGATCTCATCCAAAGCCCTTGATCCTAGATTCTTCAGGACTTCCTCTGCAATGCCGAACAGAACTGCTTCAGCCACATCTCTCTCTCTCAAATATTCTTTTTTGTTCAAAATTTGGAGTTCTATGAGTTATTGTAGTGCAAGGTTGTGCTGGTTGACTAACCCCTACTTAAATTACAATAATCCTATTGCTCACTTGTATGGGATTTAATTAATGAAGTATTACACTATTTTGGATGATAATCTAGTACAGCACACTGCACATGGCTGTTATATATATATATATATATTATTTTTTTTATTTTCCTGTTTACCAGTCAATATTCAACATTCCAATAAGCACGCCGTCAGCATGCACTTTAGTTTTGACTATACATGGTCACATCACTATTAATACGCTGTAATCATAGGTCCGTCTTTTTCATCTTCAATACTATGCCCATTTTCAAGAGACTCAAGACCTTTGATATACACGCATACCTATATGAAATATCCTTGAGTGTATATAGAAATTTTCAGGAGTACAATTATGCTGGTGAGTATGGCTTTATATACGGCAATATGACACAAAGCACAATCAACTTATGTTTTCGCCACCGGGCGGTTTTATGCCTTGCTAATATTCCTGATTTTCTAAGATAGGACATGGCATGGGGCAATGACATTTCTGCCAATCCTATCTAGGAATCTAGGATAGGTATGGTAAACTATTAAGTTTATGAATTGCTCCCTTTGTTTCTTTTATTTGTCTTTTTCATAATGGACCCACTAATTAGTCAAATGGTGCAAAAATTAATGAAAGGATAGAGGGAGTAGTACTTACTTATCCAACTTGTCCCTCACAATTCACATATAAGTAAGCAAAACTAATACCGATTTACTATCATAAGATCGGTATTACAAAACTGGTATTGTAGTGATAAGACGGTTTATGTTCTCTAAAAATTACAAGTTTGCAAAACATTGAAAAATCGTTCTAAAAAAAATAAAAAATGACATTGTGCAAAGAATGAATCATCAAATAAATTCATTGATCTAGAAATACCCTCAATCACACACAGCCTTTTAGAGGAATGAAGCACATAAAGTCGGTTTTCATTCAGCAGATGATAACGGAATATACAGGCAGAAATTTTCAAGGAATTAAATCTAACACACAATCAACTTCTCCAAAATATAAATATTCATATAATTAATCTAAAAACACTTAACATACACATGCTTATTACATTTGAGATTAACAAATACATATATATATATATATATATATATATATATATATATATATATATATATATATATATATATATATATATAAAGAAAAGATGCTTGCTGTAAGCTTGATAACATCAATGATGGTGGTCATACATACATACATCGTCCATCCCGAATGTCCTTTAATACAGTAACAACTAACAAGAGGGATATGTTGAATCTTGGGACAATAATTTCGGAAAAGGGTCCAGTCTCTTAGATGGTCTTATTTTCTGAGGAGTTGTACTACAGTCTACAGACTTGTTTTGCAACATGATAGCTTCATATCTCCTCTTCTAAACTCTGCCTCCCTTGAGCAGAATGGTCTCTGTTGCAAAGCACGTGAGATGCAGGCATGCAGCAAGGCGCGGAGGTCCATGGAGTGTAGTTTATAAATTACACTACTCTTCTCTTTTTCTTTTTGTCTTTTTTTTTTTATTTTTTTTTATACAATCACTTTTGCCATCAATTATTATAAATTAAAGGAAGAAAAATGATTTTATTAATACGGAGTAAAAGATAGTCAAACCACACTTACAAACAACTTATAAGAAATCTAAAATTCCAATATAAGTGCATAACACTTAAGAATTAATTACATCGCAGATATGATCAACAATTGCTTTTATAAAAATTAATTTAGAAAAGTAGACATTGTGGCTAATCCAACAATATATTACATTATTATTTCTTCCGTTCTTTTTAAGTTGACACGTTTTTTTTTATCACGTTTGCTAACGAACAACTTTAACGATTTAATATCTCTAAAGTAGTATTTAGAGTGACATTTTAATAGGTACTCAGACTACTCAAAGTTTAGGACAAACAATCATAGCATTAATTGTAGTCTTTTGAGAAACCTCACGGTTATTCTAGTACACTTAAAATTAACAAAGTGGTTGAAAAAGAGCGAATATTCAGTTGGTGTCTCAATTACCATCAATCGTTTTTCATTAACTTTTACATGTTTATTAAGTTAAATAACCATGCTCAACTGCTACAAGAACCATTAACATTTACATGCTTATCAGTTACTTGTATTACAATAGAACTAAATGATGCATACTGTAAATTTGATATCTTTCATAGCCTCGTCATCCCCCATAATCCTTTAAAACTTGAACCAGAGGAATATGCTGAATCTTGGGCCATTCGCTACCCTTCGGACCTTGGCATCCACCTGTCAATCCTGGACATTTAATGATCTTGAGTTGATTTAGGGCAGTGAGATTGCAGAAGGCTTCTGGCAGAGATGTCAGCTTAGGACAATAACGCAAATACATGTATGCAAGAGATGAGAAACAGCTGATCCATTCTGGCAGTTCCATAAGCTCATCATTGTTAGTTATTTCAAGAGAACGGAGGTTTGTCAAGTGTTGAAGGCCACTAGGAAGGACCAACAGCTTAGGGATCATATGAAATTGTAAAGAACGAAGACTTTTGAAGTATTTCCATGGTATATGTTCATCTGCTGATAGATGAAGCTGTTCACAATTCCAAAGCACCAACCCCTCTATCGCTGTCAAATGTTCTAGGCCTTGAGCGAAAAATCTCAAGCTATGGCAATGAGTGAAACTCAAAGAACGGAGAGAAGAAGACATACTCATGAAGACTTGCTTTCCTATTTCCTCAGTGTTCACCAGCTTCTTATCCCAGACATCTAGTGAAGAAAGTTGGTGCAGACATTCTCTTGGGAGAGAAATGAGGTCTTCCAAGTTACTGACAGTAAACCTTTTCAACTTTGAACCAGACGCTAATTTTGAGGTTGATGGTGAAGCTGTTGCCATCTTTATCACTGAGATGGTCTCGTTGGTGTCCACTAGTGTTAATTCCTCCACATTAGGACATTCTGGCAGAGATATCAGCTTTGGACATTCATCCAACCTCAATTTTGTTAGATTGGAAAATGACATGGATTGAAGGCGTTGTATGAGTAATCGATCATATGATGATTCTATTGTACTAATATCAGCATTTTCTCCTACTTTCCACCATCCTTTTAAATTATCCATATAGATCAGCGTAAGTTCTTGAAGAGATGGGAAGAATAGCGTACTACTCATTATTGGTGATTTGGAGGACAAGGAAAGAATGGGTTCACTGTTTTCCATGTATTCCACACTTTGCAAAGATACAAGGGTGAGGCGCTTCAAGAAAGGGAGTTGACTGAAACAAGGCACTTGCTGACATCTTCCACAACGTAGAAGTGTAACATGAACAAGATTTGGAAGAGTACTGCACAAATTACCCATCATTGCCCAACTTGGGAACTTTTGACCTCTGTACCAATAAATCTCCAGCTCCCTTAAATTTGGATGTGGTTTCAGCCCTTACAAGATAGGTTCATCGTGATTACTACCACTAACATCTTCATATAACCACTTATCGAAATCTATATGCAACTTAGTCAGCCCATGTTTTCCGTCTAAGTTTGCATCTGTTGCTTCTGACAAAGTATTTTTTAACACTCCGAAAATTTGAATGTGCAAGACTCCTTTCAGGTTATTAAGATTATTTAAATCACTTAACTTAGCAGTGTTGGGCTTGTATTCAATTTTAGGACTATTTTTATAAACGACTGGAAATCGAGGTAGTTTATTGAGCGAAGTCAATTTTCCTAGTCCTGAAGGCACACGGTACAGAAATTGACATTCATGAACATCAAGGTTCCTAAGATTCTTAAGTAATCCCATATCTATAGGCAATGTTCGAAGACTATAACAGTGAAATAGATTAAGTGTTTGCAAATTTTGGAGCATTGTGATTGAATCAGGGAGTTCTCTAATAGATGTACGGGAAAGGTTAAGGCATCTTAAGTGAATAAGCTTACCTATTGAGCTGGGCAAATTCCTGATTCCAAGGTTGTGTAGATCCAACACCCTCAAGCATCCAAAGCCAGATATCAACTCTTGACAAATCGATTTGCTGAAGGCCGATCCATCTTTAAATTGCTCTGGCAAAAGAAATGTTCGTAGATGCTTCAGTTTCAGCATCCAACTTGGTATCTTCCATTCTGAAGTCAAACGATAAGCTAAGGATAAGTGATAGATTGCCTTGTTTGAATTGCTTTCTCCTAACATTGCAACCTTGCAGTTGACTCCTGCTACTTCTTGAGCAAGATCATGCATAAAGTCGTGCATTTTGCAGCTCGAAATGTTCCCCCATTCATCTCTTTTTATATCCTGGAAGAAGCACCTTTGCAACAGAATAAGAAAATATTCCTCAGCAAGTTCTTCTAGACTCTGGTCTTCATTATTTCTAGAAATAATAAAGCCCTCGGCCAGCCAAAGATTCATCAGTGCTTCCTTATTGAATTCATGGTCTTTCGGAAACAAAGCGCAGTAAGCAAAACAGTTCTTCAACGGTGACTGTAGTTGCTGGTAGCTCAACTTGAGAATGTCCATAATGCCATTTTGGCTGTCAAGTATATTGGCTAGACTTCTATCCTTGATCGACAACCACTTGCTCTCGTTCTTGCCGTAAAGAAGACTGCCTACAGCTCTAATGGCCAAAGGAACATTTGCACACTTCTGAACAATATCTTTCCCAACCTCAATAAGACGCAGCTTCTGTTCAGCTTGTCCAGGTTCAAATGCCATCTTCTGAAATAATTCCCATGCCTTCTCTTCTAAAAGGCCTTGTAAATCATAGGCAGGAACGGTGCCCATAATTTTTGCCACCTCCCTTGATCGAGTAGTTACAATTATCTTACTCCCTTTTCTTCCAATCTTCAACAGAGCCCTCAGCTTCAACCATTCCTCACGACTTTCATTCCAAATATCATCCAGAACAAGCAAGTATCTCTTATCACCTACTTTATTTCTCAGTAGCCCTTGTAACTGATCCATCTCTAAATTCGGAGTTTCTTCATTAGTTGCTGACTTGAGGATTTTTTCTGTAATAATCTTTATATCAAAGACGTCGGATACGCACACCCATAACCTCAACTCGAATTGCTTGTCAACTTGAGGATCATTATATATGAGTTGAGCCAAAGTTGTCTTGCCCTGACCTCCAATCCCAACAATTGGGATAACTTGAAGTACCTCATTCTCAGGTTCACCAGAGGCAAAGAGTATATCCAAGATAGCTTTCTTATCGTCATCTCTACCAATAACTTCCTCTGAATCTACAAATGAATAAGTTTGATCTCTCTTCATACTAGTATGTATCATACCCCCTTCTTCACGAGGGCGGTGTACGAAGGCAAAATCAGTACCCTCTTTGACTATATCATCTAGCTCTTGCCTAACTTTTTTAATCTTCTTAGAGACATTCAATGCGAACAGGATCTGGTTGGAGCTAGAGAAGAAAGTGTGCACCTCTTTGGTCAACTTGCTTGCATTAAGGATCTGTTTTTGGGATGCAACTGTAGCAACCTCATCGAACAAGTCATCAGCAGCATAAACAACAGTGGCAAGCCTGTTAAGCCAACTGCGAATGACTCTGCTATCAGTTTGCCTTTCCTCAGCATCGAGGAGCACGTCTTTGATGGTGTTGATTGTGCTCTTGAGCTTCTCAAGCCGATGCTTGAATCCCCATGCTGAGACAATCTCATCAATTGCCCTTGTCCCCAGATTCTTTATGATTTCCTCTGCAATGCCAAACAAAATTCCCTCAGCCATTCTCTCTTTTTTGGATCAAACTTCTCCTCTAGCCAAATATATCAAGGTATGTGAGTGACTAGCTAAAGTATAAGGTGAGGAAGTGAAGAGCGAGTTACTAGTTATCAGATCTGAACTTTGTTATACCACTAAAATTTTCTGGTTGGTCAAATTTCAACAGCTAATACCGCGTTTGAAAGGTAACAAAATATATAAAATTGGCGTACTTAGCACAACAATCCAGACAATTAATACATTATATTAATAACCAGAATGACTATAATTAGTCATGGTCATTATCTATTATTAATCCTCTTTTCCAACTACTCGTAATACACTATGGCCTTGAGAAATCATGCTAGTAGCCAGTGGCGGACCTACACGTGTGCACGCTGGGTCACGTGACTCAGCAGTGCCAAAAAAAAAAATTAAAAAAAAAAAAAAAAGAAAAAACAAAAAAAACAAGAAAGATTGAAAGAACGGCTGAACGACAAAGCCCAAAACGCGTGAAAGAAACAACGGAAACCTCACAACCCTAAATCCCTCTCTCGCAATCTCGCATCCGCCGCTACTTCGCCGGAGCAGGCGAGCAGCCAACCACGCCGGTCACCGGAGCAGCCTACCTTCAGTCTTCACACGTTCATCCGTTCGTCCCCTTCGTCGTTCAAACTTCAAACAACAGTTTATTGGTGGAATCGTCAATCGTGGTTCGTCGTTCACTCGTAACTCGTTCATCCCTAAGGCCCGACTCGGCCGACTGCCCGACTGGACGGCGCCCTAACACCACCGAGCACGGCGAGCAGCCGTCTGTCTACCACAGACCACCGAATCACCGATTGAAGGATTTGAACTTTGAAGGAGTGAAGCAGTCAAGCAGCAAGGTATTTACTAATTTACTGATTTACACCTTTTAATTTGTTTTGTTAATTATAAATTTGTATAATTTTAGTCATTTGATTGATTAAATTGAACTGAATTGTTGATTTGTTGTTCATTTTTGTGTTAAATACTTAATTAATTATAATTTCAGATTTTTAGTCATTTATAAATTATAATTTCATAGTCTTGATCTCTTGAAAATTTGAAATTGACAAAATGACAGGTTGTTGGCCTTGTTTCTTGTTATAAATCTTGTAATGTTGTTCTGTTCATTGTGGATTTGTGGATTTGTGGAATTGTGGTATGGATTTGTGGTGTTGAAATGCAGAAATGCAGAATTGTTGATTAGGTGGTCATTTGATTCAGATTTGATTGATATTTGAATGTATTATGTGTATTCATATGAACTGAAATTGTGTAATGTGTATATATGATTGATTTTTTTTTTTTGTAATTGCTTATTTGCTTAAATGATTTTCACAATGAAGCGGAAACTTACTCCAAATAAAATGCAGAATATCGCTAGTTTCTTTGCTAAATGTAATCCTCATCCTCCTAGTCAACAAAATTCTTCTCCAAATGAACATTATTGATCGATATCAAAATATGAAAACTCGTTGTGAACAATTGTAATAGTTTATTGTACTATGTGATTGTAATATATTATTTGTAGTACTTTTAGTTTGTAAGATGAATTATTTAGGTACTATTTGGTTGTAGTATGGATTATTTTTGTTTGATTGAATGATTGAAATGAAGGTGGTTGTCATTTATATATTTTTGTTAGTATTTTTGGATTCGATTTTTTTTTTCTTTTACAGGTGATCAATTGTTCAGGGTGACTCACAAGGACGGAAATCCTAGATCCGCCACTGCTAGTAGCACAAATAATTAGTACCGCTCCTACAGCTGGCTTGGACCAGCACATGGCATAAAATTATATCCGTACATGGACTTTGTTTATAGAATATCATCACGAGCCTAGTACCTCAAGAATTCTCCTTTTTCAAGAATTGACCAAAAACCTGGTTTAATAACTAGGTCTATTGAATACATGGGCTGAAAGACCTTAAGTTTTAAGATAAACTACGAGGAAGACTCCTACCCTATCACAAGAATGGGGGCTACGAGGAATCGAACCATCCCTCCATCTCCTCATTCCTCGAAAGACCTTAAGTCTTGAGTAGCATCAAAGTGTGTGAATTAGCATCCACACGTGCTAATCACACCATGGAGAAAGAGTGATATAAAAGCACAAACCTACACCTTTAGACAGAGCAAACTGTAAGGAATTCAAAGCAACACTTCCTCCCATATGTTGTCCTTGTTAAAACTCTAGACAACCTTCAATATTATTATTCCGGTGTATGTTACGTTACAACTAAGTCGTTTCTGTTATTAGATAGAGTAAATTAGAGAACCATAATACTCCGTAGTATAATACAATGTTTATCTGAAGAAATAAATCGACATTATATATCATTGAGATTCATGAAGCTGCAAGATTTACATCGTATTTATCCCAATGTATACTTGATTTTCAATGGAATTATGGGAGTATTACGGCAATTCCTAAATAAATACGAAAAAAAAAACAACCAAAATTAAATTGGAAAGCACCAAAAATCCCCCAAAAATTTCCCAATCTCACATTAATAAAGATAATAAATTTATAAATAATCTTAATTGAAAAATAATAAAAATCTTCCAAAAAAGAGAGAAGAAGACACTCAAATATACACAGCAATTAAGCAAAATAATTAGGTCAGCATACCTTGTGAAGGACTGAAGGGTGTGTTTTCAGCAATATTTGTGTAGTGCTCTATATAAAATTCATAAATTCATGTTTTTTTTTTATTATTTTTTTTTTTTTAGAAAGGTCTAATATTACCAATTTCATATAGCAAAGGAAGGCATTAGTTTCTTGCTTTCTTCATAAATATTTAATTCTAAGGGACATATATGAAGAGTTTTAGGTACCCTAAGCGGAATTTCATGAATCTCATTCACACGCACCTAAACAGGATTTCATGCATATACAAATAAAGGATCACCTAATAGTTTAAAATTAACCTTTGATGCGTGAATTCCCAAGCTTTTTTCAACCTTCTTGCACGGATTCGAGCCTCAATTGTTGCTCCTCTATTATTGGTCCACAAGCGTAGATCGAACCTCCACCAATGCTAGTTGGACGGGAGAGATTAATTTCCACTTATATGGAGAGCTTCTAACCGGTTTTAGAGAGAGGAAGAGAAAAATATTACGTTGTTTCCTTTGTGAAAGATGAACGTAGAAAGGTCTAATATTGGTAAGTACCTTTATATTGGTATCAAAATATTGTACCAAGTATTTGTCAAAAAAAAAAAATAATAAAATATTGCAGTGAGTATTTATAATCATTTTTAATTATAAATGATGTAAAATTTATACGGTATATTGTTTTTTTGACGGAGGTATATAGTGACATTTGTAGAAGATTAATTTAAAAAATATTCAACAAGATTTCACGTAATTATAATTTTTCATTAATTTGTTTTAATGAAGTTTTTAATTAATAATGACTTGAGCGTTGGATATGGTTTTTCAAAAACACTCTGAGAAGCTCGCCATATGTTTTCGTGGGTACGTGGTTCGAACTCATATCTCTCAATTTGGACACACTCACTCGATAAGTGACTCCCCCACTTCCTTTATATATTTTTCTTAGCAACAACAGTATAAGATCCAATTTGTTAAAATTAATGACAAAGTAACTAGTGTGGCACTGTGCCATAAGTGTATGTAAATAATTATATATGTTGTACAACATCCTATATGCGAAGTACTTGTATTTGATATTTAACTAGATTTAAAATTTTGGGGTGATTTAGCTTAATTTGATGATCTTCATACCATTGAAAATGATATTTAAAGGTAAAATTTCTCTCTCTCTCTCTCTCTTTTTTTACATGTGCTTAAACAGTTAAACCATCACAAAGTGGAAAAAGAAGTAAGCCTAAAACAAGCTATAGCAGCAAGTTGAAGTGCCTAGTGAACTCTACTTCGATCAACTTTATTGATGCTACACCGGATAAACTCTTTCCCAGATCTTTGTTGCAGGGTGCCAGGGTCCATAAGAGCTGTATATACTTCAAATGCTGGACTTGTAACAAATCTACATAATCACGATTGCAATATAGGATAATCGTAAAGCCCATTGTAAACTGAAAAGACAAGCTTGTGATTCACTATGTAGTGTTGGGATTGAGTGCCCAAAAGATGCCCTTTTCTGTTCATCTTCATTTGCAAGATATAGGAAATGTTCAAGACACCAACCCATACCTAATCTATTAGTAGCCTTTTGCCATGCACCATCAGTTAGAATAAAAACTGTAGGTGCCTTAGTTGTTTAGTTTACCAAGATGACCCTGTTGAAACCTGGAGGACAGGTTGGATCATCTTCTGAAAGATGAAATTGACTAAAAGAGTCCCAATTTGCTGTTGAGGAAAGCAAATCATGTTGTTTTATTGCAATGTTGATAATTGCCTCAATACCTTGTTGCATGACGCTTTCATTTTTGAAAGATCGACTATTTAGTGCTATTTAATTTGACTAAGAGAGTCCCAACTTGCTAATGGGGGTAAAATTTTCATTATACATAAAATCTAAATTTAAAAAGGTATTGTAGTTAATTTTGTAAAAACTTCATCGTATAAAATGTAGACAACTTCATCATTATCTACCATACCAAGATGATTTTTAATATTTTGTAGTTTTTAGGATAACTTGAAATCCATTTTACATTATTTAAGGTCCCCGCTTATAAGTTTACTTCACATTACTCCGTACTCCATAAGAATTTGTTTGTGAATTTGTAATTGTTTTTTTTTTTTTTTTAACAACCAAATTTGTAATTAGTCTAATAGTCTCTGATTAGTGGGTTTCCTCAAATTAACCAAGGATGCCGGTCCATGCCCAAATTAGCCAAGGCTGTCGGTCGAATCTAATCCAGGCCAATTAGTTTCCCACATAGGAGCAGCTGTGTAACGGTGTACGAACTCACCACCAAATTTCACAAATCACTGTCACCAATTTTCAATTCCCACAATTGAACAATTTGTAACAGTCATACATACCCAGTACTCCGTACCATTTACCAATCCTCTAAACTTAACGATCCAAATAAAATTGAATTTCAAGCAGATTTCAGAAACAGCAGACTCCATCAGATTATGTCTTCTGTGATCTTTTCTCTCTTCTCCAATCACTGAGTAAAGGCCATGTCTTTCTTCAATGGCGTCGAGCAGAGGAAAGACCCTATTCAATTGATTCAATTTGAAGAAACGTTTCAGAGATTGGAAGAGCTCATTCAAAAGACCGATTCTGGGAATACCCAAATGGATAGTTTGATTAATCTGGAATACCCAGATGAGGAAATTGATCAAAACTGTGAAATTATTGATGGGATTTTGATGAAATTCGCAGAAAATGAGAATTTGGAAAGTAATTCTGTTGATGGTCCTATTATATCTCAAATATTTGCAGGTTCGATTTCAAAGAAACTTTTTTATTTTTATTTTTTCCATTATCATGTATTGTTATATTTATTGATGTTCATAAATTATGCTGCAATTTTATTTGTTATCTGGTGTTTGGGTCCAATTTAGTCAAAGTTGGGCCTGAGCACTAAATGATCCAATTAAAAGCCCAAGGTCAAGGTTCAACTCTCCAATTGCTCAAAAGTCAAAAGTCAGCCCACAAAGTAAGCCAATTGGGCTAAAGCCCAACCTCTCCAAGTATGATGAGGTATAAAAGCCATCATATTAACACATTCAAAAGGACATCACATATGATCATTGACATTCCAATTCATATGCTCATTCTTGCATTCAGAAATATTCCACAAAAGCCTCAAGCTACAAACTCTCTTGCATAGTGTCTTCCTTCTACACATTGTACTGACTTTAGCATCGGAGGGGCCTTCCTCGGAAACACCCCCGAGGCTAGTTTACGTGTGTTCACTGTGCAGGAAACCTTCGGCCCAACACAACTTGGATCGAATCCAGTCTTCTCCATTTCAGTGGACCTTCGGCAAGGTCCCATTGTTTTCAACCGAAACAATTTGGCGCCGTCTGTGGGGAAGACTTTCAAAAATCTTTAAGCCAAATTCCTAACCAAGATCATCTTGCAATTATCTTAGCAGCCATGGCTAAGAACCGCAAGAGCAAAAGCCTCCGTCAAGGAGCGGGCGAAAAGCCTAAAACCCCTACACCATCGCCCTCGCCGGACCGGAACTCTCCCAAGGGTGCCGGCTCGGGGGGAGGATCACACAAGGAGGATTCCCTAACTCCTATAATGCATGACTCTCAATATAGGCCGGACCACTCTCGGTCTAGCAGGGGTCAGTCTGATCATAGGACATATTCAGTGTCCCAAAGCCAACCATCGGCTGCGCGGCCTCATTACCACACTCGGCCGGGGACCCCTTTGACGGGGCCCAGTTCGGAAGAGGTGGCAAGAGCGCTGGCAGTACTCATGGAGGCAATGAGGGCACAGAATATGCCACCGCCTCGTGATCGAACTCCTCCGCATACCCGGCATCAGCGGAGGAAGTTAGACCATGACGGTGGGAAGCTTCCTTCCTTCCGGGAACTGGAAGAGTGGGAGGAGGATTCTTGGAAAAATGAAAAACAGAGGAAAAAGAACTCTCAATTATTTAAAGGATCCTCATCCTCAAGACCAGCAGCGCATAAGAGCAGCAGCTCAGCTTCTCGGCCAGAATCTACTCGCCGGGAACCCGAGACTGCTCGCAGAAGCGTCCTTGACCGACTCGGCGGCCAGGAACCGAGCGTGCGTAGTCGCCTCTCGTTCCCTGCAGCCGAGGCCCAGACTTCCCAGCCAGGGACGAAAACCACTCCTACCTCTCTAAGAGGGCGGAGCGCGGTCCCTTCGGCCAGGAACAAGGGCAAGGCCATTATGCTTCCCGCTAGTTCACCATTCGAGCAATGGATACTGGAAGAGCGCGTACCCACGGTTAAAATACCGTCGCATATCAAATATGACGGGACCACGGATCCGAAGGACCACGTGGCCTCGTATGAGACTCATATGCATCTTTGCCCCAGATCCGAGGCGACTTGGTGCAAATATTTCCCAACCACTCTCAAGGGGGTCGCGCAAGCGTGGATCTCCAAGGGAGTAAGGCAAGGCTCCATAACAGGTTGGGATGATCTGTCCTCCAAGTTCAGGAGCAAGTTTTCCACGGCAAACCGCCGAGAGAAGACTACCGCAGAGCTCATGGGTCTGCAACAGGGGGAAACTGAAAGCCTCCGAGACTACCTGACCCGTTTCAGTAACGAGTCATCAAGCGTCTCCCAGCTGGACCAGGGGCTAGCTGTTTTTGCAATGCAGAATGGCCTTCAGCCAGGAAAATTCCTAGACTTTATGGTCATGCATACCCCGCAGACCTTGGAGAAAGCTCTTAGTGCTTCGGATAAGTTCATCCGAGCCGAAGAATGGAATAAAGCAAAAACCCAACCTCAATCCGGGGGAGGGAAACAGAGGCAAATACCCTTGTCTGAAGGCCAAGGCCATAAGGCAAAGGGAAAATCAAAGGCCTCGGAGCCATCTTCGGCCAGCGACCTAAAGAAGGACAGGTTTGCCTCATACACAGGCAGATATGAGTCCTACACTCCGCTCTCTCTTCCACGCGCCAAAATTTACAGTGTGACGAAGGAGGAGCAGAGTTACCGAAAGCCGAGACCACTCCCAGAGTGGTATCAGCGAAAAAAATAAAAATCAGTGGTGTGAGTTCCACGATTCTTCGGGCCACAACACTGAGGAGTGTATCCAGCTGATGGACCAGATAGAAGACATGGTCCGGAAGGGATACTTGAAAAAATACATCGCGGATCACCGCGAGAAAAAAGAATCCGAAAGGTTAGCAAAGGACCCTCGGCAGGACCTTGATTTCCCTCGGAAAAACAGTAAAAAACCGGAGGGGAAATTCCCTCCGATCAATGTTATCTCGGGAGGAATATACTCTCGGAGGGAGCACAAGCGTCACCTTAGAGCTTTGACTCACCAGGTGAACAACGCTGACATTCAATCTCCCCAGTCGCCGGTGCCGAACATGACGTTCACAGCCGCCGACTGCCGGGGGATTACGTTTCCTCACGAGGATCCGTTGGTGATCATCGCCACGGTGGCCAACCACGACGTCAGTAAGGTCCTTGTTGACGGTGGCAGCGGAGCAAACATTCTGTTCCGAAAGGCCTACAACCAAATTAAGCTGAAGCCCAAGCACCTTACGCCGGTACCCTATCCGGTATCCGGGTTCAATGGGGCTTCAACTTATCCAGATGGGAAGGTGACACTTCCTGTCACCATCGGTTGCGATGAGGCAGCCCGGAACGTCATGATTGAGTTTTTGGTCATCGACGCTCCTTCAGTGTACAACGTGATTTTGGGGAGACCCATAATTCACGAGATCCAAGGGGTCGTCTCAACTTATCATCAGCTGATGATTTATGTCTCAGACGCCGGCTTCCCCGAAAGGATACAGGGCAACCAGAAGGACGCCCGAAGGTGCAACTACCTCAAGCCATCCAGTAGTCGCCCAGATAACGACAAGGATGAGGAGGAGAAAGAAAAAGAAAGAGAGCCAAGCACAAAAAAGCCGAAAGGCCTAAGTGCTTCGGCCCAAGGATCAGTGCCCAGAGAAAAAGGTCCCGAAAGGGAAAAGGTTGACTCTTCATCTGAGCCGAAAGACTCAGAGAGCCAGCCGAAGAACACAAAGACTGGGACACCTGCTGACATTGGCAGCAGACCAGATTCTGAAGAGTCCAGTCCATCGGCAATGGACATGGACCAACAGACTGAAACAGCAGAGTTGGCCGAAGGAGATGCTGAGAAATGTGTAACAATCGGGATGGACCTTGATCCTAACACCCGTTGTGAACTTATTCAGCTCCTGCGGGATAACAGAGATGTGTTTGCTTTCTCGGCAGCTGATATGCCCGGGATAAGTTCAGACCTCATCTCCCATAACCGAAGGGTCCATGCAAGGCCTCTCAAAATTGGGGATCTTGTCCTTCGGAATGCTGCTGCAGTTCAGAAAGGCCGAATCCATGGGAAGCTCTCAGCTACATGGGAGGGACCTTATGAAATTTATGATGAGCTTCAGCCAGGGACATACCGACTTCGGCAGTTGGATGGAACTGAGTTGAAGAATCACTGGAATGCTGATGTACTGAAAAAATACCATGTGTAAACCCTTCGGGGCAGAACAATCTTTGTAAGTACATTTTGAACTAATGACAGGCCTTGGAGCCGCCATTTATATAAAATTTACAACTTTTTATCCTTTCAAAATTTTCTTTGTTCTATCTACTCTTTGAGGGTTTTTTATTCAGCCTCGTCTGAAGCCTTCGCCTTCGGGTAACTGGGTTTCAGATTGCTGACAAAACCTGTCTTTTTAAAGAACACCGGTCTTTCAGCTGAAGTCAAACTTCAGTAAGACTTGTTCTCCAAAGACATGAGTCCATGGACAATTCTGGGATATTGCCTTAACTGAGCCTTGTATCCCAGAGAGCCATTATCCGAAACATTGCCTTAAGTTGGCCCTGTGTTTCGGGTATCCATTTTTCAAAGATAGACAGAAAATCAAGGATAACAGCAACAGTTGAAAATTTTTAAATCAGCCTCGTCTGAAACCTTCGCCTTCGGGTAACTGGGTTTCAGATGGCTTACAAAACTCAGTCTTTTTAAAGAACACTGGTCTTTCAGCTGAAGTCAAACTTCAGTAAGACTTGTTCTCCAAAGACATGAGTCCATGGACAATTCTGGGATATTGCCTTAACTGAGCCTTGTATCCCAGAGAGCCATTATCCGAAACATTGCCTTAAGTTGGCCCTGTGTTTCGGGTATCCATTTTTCAAAGATAGACAGAAAATCAAGGATAACAGCCTTTTTAAATCAGCCTCGTCTGAAACCTTCGCCTTCGGGTAACTGGGTTTCAGATGGCTTACAAAACTCAGTCTTTTTAAAGAACACTGGTCTTTCAGCTGAAATCAAACATCAGTAAGACCTGTTCTCCAAAGACATGAGTCCATGGACAATTCTGGGATATTGCCTTAACTGAGCCTTGTATCCCAGAGAGCCATTATCCGAAACATTGCCTTAAGTTGGCCCTGTGTTTCGGATATGCGTCTTCTTTAAGAACGCTGGTCTTTCAGCTGAAGTCAAATTTCAGTAAGACTTGTTCTAAAGAGGTTAGTCCCAGAAAGCTAATATCCCAAGCATTGCCTTCAGTTGGCCCTGTGTTTCGGATATCCAACTTTCAGACAGTCAATCTTCAGTAAGACTTGTATCCCAGAAGCATTGCCTTCAGTTGGCCCTGTGTTTCGGATATCCATTTTGAAGAAGTTCAGAAATTGCTTATTCAACTAAAGTCATACTTCAATTTCTGTGGGGGCAAGAAGCACGCAGTGCAGCTATGTTCGGCAGAGTTGAAGAAAAGAAACAGTAAAGCATTCAAAAATAAAGCAACTGAAGAAAAAAATTGAGCTACAAGTTCAATAATTCAGTATCGGCAGCCGCCCACAAGCGGAAAATAACAGCTGCCGAAATACGTACATAAGCAAAAAAATAAAACTGCTGTACGACAAGGCAAGCTGAAGCAAAAAACAAGGCAAAAAACTCAGAAAGCGGCAAGTCTAAAGTTAAGCACATGATGAACCGCAAGATTCTGAAGACGACTGCCCGAGTTCCTATGCTTCAGCCGGCGGATCAGACTGATCAGCGTTGAGTCCCATGGTGGCCTCAGCCCCAGCAGAAGAAGAGGCGGGCTTTGCACTTTGCCGAGCCTCCCTTTCCCTCTGCTCAGCTTCCAACTCCAGTCTTTCAGCTTCCTCTTCGGCTTCCTCAGCCTTAAGAATTTCAGCTTCAGCTGGAGTTGCAAACTTCATGTGAGGGTCTTCGGGATTCTGGACCCACTCAGCACATTTAGACCAGTCCAGCTTCGGCTCAGCATGAAGGCAGACTCTTCGGCATACTCGGAATCCGTTTCTGAAACCCATCTCATATTCCTCTTGGGTATAGACACGGACTTTGAGTAAAGCCTCAGCATCAGCCAGCTTCTTCTGGGTCTCCTCCAAGTCTTCCTTGGATTTCTTCAGCTCATCAGCGACTTGGGAGGAGGAGCCTTTCAGCTCATTCAGCTCTTGCTGAATTTGGGAAGCCTTTGTCTGAGCCTGGGCCACTTCAACTTTCTGGATCAGCAGTTGATCCTCAGCCTTTTGGAACTTAGCTCTTTGAGCTCCAGCAGCAGCAGCAGCCTCTGAGAGTTGGACGTCTTTGGCCAGGAGCAACTCTTCAGCAGCCATTCGGCTGGCTTCAAGAGCCTCTAGACGCTGCTGTACTTCAGCTTGTGCAGCAGTTCCTTCTTGAATTCGGCTCTCAATAGCAGCCTTGAATTTGGAGACGTCCACTCCCATATGCTCCTGGAGGAATTTTTCCCCTTCCATCAGTGGGGGAAAAACCTCCATCTCCATAGCATCGCAGAAGGTTTTCAGAGCTTCGGCAGCTTTTTTACCGTACTCCTCAACCTCCTGCTGCTTCTCTTCAGCTGCTGCTTGCTTCAGCTTAGCAAGCTTAACTTCCTCTTCAGCCACCTTCCTTTCGTGCACAGCAGCGTCTACCCTATCTTGTAGGGTATCAATCAGCTCTACAGTGAGAGTCTGATTGTGCACGAACTGAAAACAGGAAGACAAAAAAAAATAAGTAATAAGAAAAAAAATAGAGCTGAATTTCGGAGGAAATGAAGGAAAATTACCTGCATCATCAGCAGTTGGTTAGACCTGGCTGGGTCAGGAACTGATCTACTGGATTCGCCCATCCCAGCAGTGGCCTTCAGCGACCAGATCCTTGCCCTGTCTACTTCGGACATGCCAGCAAAATTGCCGAAGTAGGCTGCAGCTCCTTCTCGGTTTTGACCCCATATGAGGTCCCAGATGTGATCTGGGATTGGAATTCGGGGGGCCGAGAAACCCATTTCTCCAGAATGCAGAGTCTGGAAAGAAGGGAAGGACGACGATGGAGCTTGATTAGCCTTGGTTGTCTCAGCATCGTCCTTCTCAGAGGAGTCAAGTACTATGACCTCCTCTTCTTCAGGGGTGAGGACGAAAGCCTCAACCTCTCTTGCGATATCTGCCGTGAAGCCTTCAGCACTTGACATCACGGCATCTTTATTTTCGTGCTCAGCAGCACTCTCCTTGATTTCTTCTTGGACCCCTCCCTTAGGTTCGGGAGTTCTCTGATCCACCTCCATCTCAGGAGGTGGCGGAGGGGTCTTTTGAGGAGATTGGGGTGTTGGCTGGGGAACCCTCGGCGATCCATTGCCTTCCTCAGGTTCCCTTATTGCGACGCCGATGGTCATCGGCCTCTGCTGAAAGTCATGAGGGCCGATGATGGCCATCCTTCGGCGCCTTTTCAGAAGAGGCTGCTCGTCCATATCTGAGTCTGAAGACTCTTGTATTTGATCTTCGGGACGAACAGGAGCTTTGCCTTCTCTGTGTCTGTTACTCTCTTCAGACTGTAACAGACAGGGGGGAAGAAAAGTGAATAAAAAAAAAAAAAAAATGAAAATGAAAATGAAAAGAAAAAAGTTGTCTGAAGCTCACCGAGGTTTTCAGCAAAGCCTCGTCTTCTTCAGCTGCTCTAGCTGCAGCTTCGGCCTCAGCAGCTCTGGAGGACCCTTCTCCTCCTTCGCAAGCCTCAAGTACCCGTGCAACCTCTTCGGCTGTGCGGGCAGCTTCAGCTTCTTCGTTCAGCAGCTGAAACCAAGGGTCTCTCTTCTTCCACCAAGGCTTCTGCCTCTGATACAGAGCAACAGCCTCAATTTGGAAGTGGGAAGAATCCAGATGAACTTCCCTATGCCTCGGCTCAGTGATAGACGGGGCCCGTTCAGTTACAACTCGCTCTCGGTTAACACCAAGACGAGCGTAGTTAATACCAACGTTGGTCTCGTCCCGCTCTGAAAAAAGGGAAAGGGAAAAAGTTTAGCTCAGATATGTTGGCACAGCATAAAAAAGCAAAGCGAGAGAAGAAAAAGAGGTAGTTAAAAGCCTCGGCCCCAGCCGAAGAAGCTTACCATCCTTAAACTTTCGGCTGAGGCCAACAGCTGCTAGCATATTCTCTTGGAAAACGTAATGCGTATCGGGGAGCCAAGTCTCCGGGATATGCTGCATTCGACCACTCCCCCCGGGTTCGGCAGCTTGCCGAAGATATGTTGCTGATCCAGGTTCGGATCCGCCCCGTTATCTGCGGGGGGACCTAGACTTCCCATTTCGGGATCAGGCTCAGCTAAGTACCGGGGAGCGCTGAAGACGCGAGGGTGGCCCGGATCTATGGGTGCCCTAACCCAAATCCATTGACCTCTCCAGTCCTTGTCTGAAGAGTCATTTGGCCACATGGTCAAGTATTGGGGCCGGGACTCAATCCGATACCACCCAGAACCATGGCTTCCGTGCCCACTCTGAATATTTGGCACTAGCCGATGGAGCTTTCTGAAGCAGTGCAGGTTCGGCACGTATTTGAAGAACTTGCAGACCCATAAGTATGTCATCACCCTTCGGATGCTGGTGGGGGTTAGCTGACATAGGGAAATGTTGTAATGGATCAGCAAGTCTCGGACGAAAACGTCCAAAGGGAACCTCAGCCCATACTGAAGCTGTCTCGTGTACACCCCCACATACCCCGGGGGTGGACGATGGATTCTATCGGATGCTGAGGGCATTCGGCACCAATATCGATCAGCTTCAAAAATGCCGTAGTGCAACTCAATTTGCTCAGCAAATCGATATTGATCGGCGTTCTCTACCCACCATGAGTAGGGGCGGTTCTTTATCATGGCCGAAGCGACTTCGGCATTCTCCCACTCTGAAAACCCAGGGAGGATATCCCAAAGGACAGCGGGAATTTCATCGTCCCGTCCAGAAGCACTCGGCTCATCCGTTCTTTGAGGAGGAGCCGAGGAAAGGGGAGTCGCCCTAATCCCTTCAGCAGGGTCAGACTCCGGCCTTTGACCATTCCAGGTCCCAATCCTATTCCTAGGATCGGGAATCGGCCTTGCTCTTCTTGGAGCACGGGCTCTACCTCTAACTCCTCTTGCCATGGATTATTTCGAAGAGAAAAGTCGAAAGAAAAGGGGAAGGAGTTCGAATTCGAAGAAAAATAAACTGAAATCAAAGGAATTTACCTTAATCTGAAGCGAAAGTTGCCGATTTACGAGTTCGTAGTGGCAAGTCTCAGTTTCTAAGCTCAATGCTCGGGGGAATTTGCGAAGTTTTGATGCGGGTTCTTGGTTTCTCTCTCGAAGAATTCTGGGTTTGTGTTGGTGAATAAGTGAGGAGAATGACGCGCCTCTGTTTATATCTCCAGGTACGGGATACGAAGAGTCTGTGCTTTAATTTCTCTTAAGTACCCACTAAGTAACCATTAAACACATGTCTTGTGATTAAACTGCCCATTATCCGTCCAACTTCCGCAAATCATTAACCGTTGTTATCTCATTAATTACGGTTTAAATTCAAATTTTTGGATCAATTAAATCATTTACTTCCCTCCTTTTCTGAGTTAAATCAAACCCGACCCGTCATTCTTCCAAATCGGGTCTGGGGGGCAAGTTGTTTGGGTCCAATTTAGTCAAAGTTGGGCCTGAGCACTAAATGATCCAATTAAAAGCCCAAGGTCAAGGTTCAACTCTCCAATTGCTCAAAAGTCAAAAGTCAGCCCACAAAGTAAGCCAATTGGGCTAAAGCCCAACCTCTCCAAGTATGATGAGGTATAAAAGCCATCATATTAACACATTCAAAAGGACATCACATATGATCATTGACATTCCAATTCATATGCTCATTCTTGCATTCAGAAATATTCCACAAAAGCCTCAAGCTACAAACTCTCTTGCATAGTGTCTTCCTTCTACACATTGTACTGACTTTAGCATCGGAGGGGCCTTCCTCGGAAACACCCCCGAGGCTAGTTTACGTGTGTTCACTGTGCAGGAAACCTTCGGCCCAACACAACTTGGATCGAATCCAGTCTTCTCCATTTCAGTGGACCTTCGGCAAGGTCCCATTGTTTTCAACCGAAACATCTGGATTTACTAGATTATAAGGGTTTTAGGGTAGATGTTAGGGTTTCAAGTTCATGGGTTGACTTTAAAAACATGAAGTTTTGAACAAATGAGAAAGTTTTACCATATTGTTTGATTTGGTTGTTTGAGAACGTTAAGTTAATGTTGAGTTTTGATTTGAATTTTTACAAAGTAGGAAGAGGATGCACAAAGAAGATGAGTTTGATGGAAGTGGCTACTCTTTTCCAAAATTATGATAAAACTGGTGCATCAGTCCTTGATCTTCAAGGAAGGCTTATGGCTGAAGTTGAGTGGCTTCCTTTATCACTTGTGAAATTGTCAAATTTAACTGAAATTGACATATCGAAGAACGAAATTATGGCTCTTCCATCAGATGTTGGTAACCTCAAGGCGTTGAAGAAGTTTGACATCCACTCGAATCAACTAATAAATCTTCCAAGATCAATTGGAGAGCTCACGAATCTGACTGACCTTGATCTTCATGGGAATAGGCTGAAATCTTTGCCAGCTTCCTTTGAGAAGTTAGTAGGCTTAGTCAATCTTGATTTGAGCTCTAATTTCTTCACTCAATTGCCTGATTCAATTGGCAACCTGAGCTCATTGGAGAAGTTGAATCTTGACAAAAATGAACTCGAAGAGCTCCCTAGTGCAATTGGCTCGTGTATGTCTCTGGTGGTGTTGCAAGTAAATTTCAATCAGTTGAATTCTCTTCCTGAGGCGATTGGGAACCTTGCGAATTTGGGGATTTTGACAGTCCGCTATAATAAAGTGAAGATTCTGCCAGAAACAATGTGCAATCTTCAAAGCTTAGAGGAACTCAATTTGAGCTTTAATGAGCTCGAATCAGTCCCTGACTGCTTATGTTCTATGGCGAGCTTGAAGATATTGAACATTGGGAACAACTTTGTTGATCTCACATCCTTGCCAAGCTCAATTGGAAACTTTGTAATGCTAGAGGAGTTGGACATAAGTTATGATCAAATCAGAGTTTTGCCGGATTCTTTCAGGTTCCTATCAAAGCTGAAGGTGTTTCTTGCTGATGGAACACCACTTGAAATTCCCCCAGAGATTATTAAGCTGGGAGCTCAGGTAAAATTGTTATAGTGTATCTTAATTAAGCGATTCTCTAATAATTGTATTTTGCTCATTCTCTAACATGTTCATCCTTTCTGTTAATCAGGCTGTCGTTCAGTACATGGCTGAACTTGTCGATAAAAGAAACAGGTTTCCAAACCGCATACTGAAGGGAAGAAGGGGATTATGGTCCTGCATCTTGTCTTGTTTTTGCCTTGATGAAGTAATACCAGCGCAAAGGAACTAATCAAGAAAACATTAAACCCTGTACAATAGCCGCTTCCATGTTTATCTGTTTTCCCCTTTTCTTCTGTATATTCAAATGTTTGAACACTTAAAACTAATGCTGTAAATATGTTATAGTGAATAATAAGAGTAAACATGGTGATAAATTCTAATGCATTCCTTATGTCTTCACCCTTTCTGCCTGTTGTCTTCATTAATCTTGCTTTTTCTTGAGCATTTATTTGATGTCTGATTATAAGATAATGTTGCAGGGTAGTGTATGCCATGATATGTCCTTTACATAGTGTTACTCTTTAGAAAGACCCATGTTTGCACATACCCAAAAAAAAATGTGTAGAAAAATAAGTGAAAATTAATTGCCAAACAATTCAATTTAAATGTCACATAAAAATTATTTTAAGTGTATAAGATCAGTAGGCAAAAGCTATACGAAATATTTTAAATACTTATCTAACGTCCGGAGGCGTACTGCAATAACAGCTATAAAAATTATTTTAAGGGTATAAGATCAATATTACGTACCGCAAGAACAGCTATGATTCCCATGTCTGGTAATTTTCTCCTAAAACTCTGGTGTATGATACTGTATTGTCAACTATGTGAATTTCATTGCTGTAAGTCGTCTGTAATATTGCTGATTACATGTTGCTGGATTTGGTCAGGGGTCCGCTTCCTGCCAAGACCATTATTGGAAGATCAGTCTTCCGATATTGGCCTCCTAATAGGATAGGGAGTACAGTTCTTCCAGAAGGCTGTGCTATTGAAAAGCTGGAGAGCCCTTCGCCATCATCATAGAGAGCAATTTCTCTTATTATAAGCCTAAATTTTTCTGAATGGTTCAGCAATTCATTTTGCTATCGGACGGTCGGACCATCCACCTTCTTCAGCCTCCAGAGGCATTGGTTTTTGACAGCTTTGTATGGCAGAAGTAGTGGTGTTTGCTGATCACACTTTGGAGGCCCCATTGGTTGCTTCTTGTCTAAATGTGAGCAACGATAGAATCCTAAGATCATCTAGATAATTTGACTCTGCAGTTGATCTCTTGAATTCATTTCAGTAAATCTGTATCAAGTGTCTCATAGAAGCTGTTATCATGTTCATTTTTACACTATTGTTTGATAATGTAAATTTTGAATCAACTAATGATAGAATTTAGTTGAATTATTTCTACTGACTTCAATCTAAGTTAATACTTTATTGAAGGTGGAACACTCTTGTTATGCCGCATTGGTCCTTGTGTCATGACCTTAGCCAGGCACAACTTTCAGGCTTTGTGTTACGTCTCAATTGAAACCTCAGCCCGCGCCAAAAGCTAAGCTTGTGTCCACTCACATTCTTCGTTAAGGGTTCTTGTGAATGCAATTATGGTGTAACCAAAAAAAGACAAGTGGATTTACATCTTTTGAAACAATGGAACAATCAAAATATTCATATAGTTCAAGGCATCATCATTTACATTGAAATTCATTTGATTATAAACTTAGTATGACTTCTCTCAAGTTCATCGCTCTATACAAGCATGTTCTGCAAGTCTGACAATCCGGGTGTTTTGAGAGCTGATGTTCAAAGAATACCTAACATATCGTTGATGCTTTGTCTTCACCAACTTGCCCACCACCTCTCCTTTCGACCTAATGTCAAAGTCCAATATCAATGGAACACCTTCGGCCTTATCGGAGACCACAAAACCAGCACCAGCCCCATACAAAGGAACCTTCCTTCCTTCGACGTTTACATGCACTGTTCTCCAGCTTTGTTTGGGTTGATAGTACGGATCCAACTATACGTACACCACAAATTAAGTCATGTAAGATATATCTTACGTACAAACAATGGCAAAACTGACTCGTATCCAATCTAGATTACCCGGCCTAAAAACAAGAATCGTTAAACGAAGCAAAGCAATCTCACCTGACCGGAAGCAATAGTGAGATCATAATAACGAAGGTTGATAGTAGCCTAACATGGATGCCGAAAAAAGTAGCAGGGTTATGCACTCTCATTCTCAACGAACAATTAATTGTCAATATCTTGCTTGGTACTCCTGTAAGATCTGATCCTTCCCCAAAATAGAAATTATGTACAGTCACATCCTACATTATGTTTTAACAAGTATTAAAAATATATTAAGATAACAACTATCAAAGCAGTAGATTATGTCAAAGAAATATTTCGTATATACATACTTTCTCTGTCTCTTAAAGTTTACCTCATTTAACTTTTTAAGTCGCCCCTAAAAAATTACCCCATACTAAGTGTATTTTAGCTTATATTATTAACTAGCCTTATTTCAATTACTCGTACCCATACTGTCTTTTAATAATGGCGGTTTAGCCTTATTAGAGAATTAATTAATCCCATAAACTTGCATTGTTTCCTACTAAATTAAATCACGTAAGTTTGTCGCTCAAATTTACGTACCAAGAAAGAATTGTTCTGTATGCAGTAGTATTAGGAAGAAGTAGCTATGTGTTTGGATAGATTAGGGGGGAGGAAAAGAAGGGAAGGGAGGAGAAGGGGTGGGAAGGGAAGGGGAGGAGAGGGAAAATGAAGAGTTTTCCTTTCAAATTCCTTCATTGTTGGAGAGATCAATTTCTTGTAATTCTATCTCTTCATTTTTTCCCCTCCAATTCTCCTCCTTCCTCTTCCTCATTTGCTATTCAAATGAGAGATTATCAATCCCTCAATTTCTCTTCCCTTTCTTTCTCTCTAGTTCCTTCAATCCAAACAAAATGTTAGTGGAGGTAATTAAATCTTTTGGCATTATCGTGTTAATTTTATGTGAGTTTTCTCACCCACTCCCTCTCTTTTCTTTTCTTTGTTTTTTATGAAGTAATAAAGTTTATACTACATAATTTCATGAAATAAAAAGGCGGATGTTTTGTAAACTTAAATTTAGTAATAACATATAGGCCAAAATACACCACTAAATGCTTTTCCATGTCACTCTAATCATCCTTCTTTTTTCTATTTAGGTAAAAAAAAAACACTTTGATTTATTTTACATCAACATTCAAAAGGCACATATCCCCGAAAAAAGAAAGAGAAAAATGATACTCCACACTAAACTTGCCTTTTTACCAAAAACAACATTCACAAATATACAATTTCAATGACGTGATAAACTTGAATCATGTAATATATGTTGGGATTTTGGGAAGGTTCATAAATTTTTTGTTTCATGCAAAATAATTAACTTGCCTAAATCGATATGTTGCTTATAAATTCACACAGAGTATAAAAAAATAAATGATGCATTTTTTAAAATCGATTTTTGATTAAACTTTATTTTCAAATCAACAAATAGTTTTGGATTATTCTTCATAAGATAGATCTTACACGGTTATCAACCTACACACATTAATTAACTTTTTTCTTAATATAAATTTCTCTAACGATCTTGTTAACGAACGCCTTCGGACGTTAGATAAGCATTTAAAATATTTTTTAAAGTGATATAAATTTGGAAATGCATGCCAAAATCACGCGTCGATCGGTGTAATTAATGCTCATTTTAATATAATATTTGGAGACGTTCATTAGCTTTTGCCTTCTCTAAATTGCAATGTACGTCCAAAGCGAATCGACATGACACTTGTCATGTTCTGATTAAAAAATTCCCCACCACTTTCACTTTTTTTTTTTTTTTTTTTTTTTTTTAATCTGCATGCATATTAATTGATATATCCTATAATATCTAACTTTCAATTTGACAACTATATTCTAGGTATATTCTATATGCATTCAATAAAAATATTTTAACATATCTTTCATATATTTTATAATAGGTATTTTCAATAATAAACAACATATACTACGTATATAAGGGAATATTATTAGAACAATATACTACTCCCATACTCTGTATCATTCTACATCGTATTTTTTCATTTGAAAGTTTTTTTTGCTCCAACCAGGATTAACACTATAACTTTTATTATATATATGTTGATTTATTTATAATAATAACACTGCATTTCAATAACTATAAATATAAAATAAAAATAAAAAAAACTTAGCTTGATTATTAATTGTCACAAAAAATAAGTCATTTAATAAATTTGTATAAAACACTTGTGCGGGTTAAAGTATGTTATAAAATATTGTGCCGGTCAAAACATGCCAACAAAATAGGGACATATAGGGATATAACATTACACGGGTTATAAATAACATAAAATTTTATTTTTATATAAAATCCTATAATCATGAAATTTGTGTTTTTTTTAAATGTTTAATGATCAATACGAGTAAGTTTTGATATCAATATAACATAAAATTCAAGTTAGTTTTTTTTTAAGAAATTCAAGTATTTGTTTCAATTAGAAATATTGATTTTTAAAAAAAAATTATTATTAAATTAATATAGTAATTTATAATTAGGTTAAGGAACTTAAACTAGATTTTTATAAATTCCAAAATATAAATGTGGGCTTATTATTTAGGGAGAATATTGAAACTTGTCAAGACGGCAACGTTTAACTATTTCTCCCCATCAACGAACTCCTCGTTATATTTCCACGGTTGAAGTCAGATCAAACTGTTATATTCAGGTGAGCTTTTCTTTTGATTCCACGAATTTATATTCAATACGAGTAATATCTAATTTCAATACTTTGAATTGCTTGAGTTAATTGGTACTTTGCTACTACTCTATTAGGATTATAAGTTTCATTAGTGTTAATTGACTTACTTAATTTGATCCATTTTTTGCTAATTACTTATGAAATTGCTTAATTAATCTCACACTGGCTGCTCCAATTTTTCGCATTATTGGGAGATCATTTTCTATCTAATGCACCAGTATTATGCAAAAAATTGTTACCAAGTTTTCATCTTTCTTTTTTTTTTTTTCAATTTGAGTATAAAAATTCTATTTTTATGCGATTTGGTATCAATATTCCTTTCTAGGTCTTTTTAATTGAACTTATTATAGAAAAATACCCTGAATCTGATTTGAATTATTCTTGGTTTCGTGGGAATCTTTACTTCTGTGTTATTGTGATGAAACAGCTTTTATACAGATATGTTATACTTGGATAATGTTCCCACATCTTATATTAATGCAAGTTGGGATGGCCCATACTTATGACTCAATGACTCATGTTTTAGTAATTTTTATTTTGAGAGTTGTTTGGTTTGCGGAGTGGTATGGGTTTGGAATCATGAATGAAACCCGGGCGATATGGGTTTGGAACCTTGATACCAAATAGGCAAATACCATGTTTTAGCTGAGCTCAAGAATGAATATAACCCCTTAATCTGATACCTAGTGGTTTGAAATGAAGTAATTGGGTATTCTTTGAGTTCCCAAATGTTTGAGTGTATAGCTAAATGACCAAGTGTGTTTCATGAGCATTTATACTTGTTCAATGATTTTTGGCTATTGCTTATGCTTTGAAGTCGATTTCAATTGTGTTACGTTGTGAGGAAGTTGGTTTCCCTATTTTTGTGTTTCAGGTTACAGTGTTGATTCCGCTGGTTTTCGAGAAGTGTCACTATGAGTGATTGTAGTAAAAGTGAGTCTGCTCTTGAAAATGAGAATCATGTTGCTGAAAGTAGTGCTGTTCGGAAAAAGATTGTCTACATATGGGATATGGATGAGACACTGATATTGTTGAAGTCGTTGTTGGATGGTACATATGCAGTAGCATTTAGTGGTGTAAAGGATGTACAGAAGGGCGTTGATATTGGAAAGATGTGGGAAAAATATATTCTTGATGTTTGCGATGATTATTTCTTCTATGAACAAGTATGTTGGCTGCTTTATGACATTGAATGATCATACGATTGTCCATGCTCTTATGGTTCCTTTTTAAAGTCAGTGTTCACTGCTTAGAGGTATCCAAAGAGATACTTGCTGGCGATTTCAGAAAGCTTAATGTAATCTACATTTGCAGATAGAACAATACAATGAGCCTGTGATTGATGCTTTGAGCCCGTACGATGACGGGGTTGATCTCTCTAATTATGATTTTAGCCAAGACAACATTGGTTCTCCAACAGATGACATCAACAAAAGAAAGCTTGCTTATCGTCATAGGATAATAGCCCAGAAGTATAAACAGGTATTCACTATGGACACCTTGGCCTTATTAAATATTCTTCTGGTTTTTGTTTGCTTTCTTCTTCTGTGATAATTTGCTAATTGGTATAGGATATAGCACTTCTGTATTGTTAGATACATGCTTTGTGGCACAATATGTACTTATTTCAGACATTGTGTATCTTTTATGAGCTATTAAGTTGTCTCCTCCTTTTCCTATTACCTCTTAGTTCCTATTCTTCCCATGACTTAATTTCTCTGATTCTTTCAGGGCTTGCATTCTATACTTGACCAGAAGAAATTTGAACTTTGGAATAATCTGTATGAGATTACCGATAGTTACACTGATGGATGGCTTTCCTCTGGTATGTATAATTCTCTGGGTGAAATGCATACTTGGTCACTGCATCCCTCTGCACCGTAAATGAACTGAGAATAAGACGAAAAACATATATATATATATATATATATATATATATATATATATATATACACACACACTATAAAAAATGAAAAAACCTATACTTAGTGTCTGCTAGAGTTTCACTGTTGCTTCATCAGGCTGGGTTACTGGATTAATTTTTTTCCTCGTGAAGGCTTAGTGAACTGACTACACTTGTGGATGATGTAATTAAATAAACCTTCCTCATCCACCCTCTTCCCCTCCACACACCGCAATAAACCTAATATAAGAGCTAATTAATGAGTGAATCACAGAGAGGAAGCTTAAAATTTCTGTTGAATGCCAGAAGATTTTGCATACAAATATAACTTGTGACAGCTGCTATTTATTAACCTTTTGGTGTTACTTGCAAGTTTCTTTTTATAAGCTTTATCATTTGTGATAGAATCATAATTTTTTTTGTATTACTTGTTGAAAATTTGGGTTAATGTCATTTCTCACTGTCTTGGCATGAAGATAGAATTGAAATCTTTTGTGTATGTCATAAGTGGGCACATCCGTGAATTCATTGCATGTTGTAACAATTGCTTCCAATATTTTGCAGTTAAACATTAGTTTACTCTGTATTATTCATGAAGTCATGGTCATTCTGGGCCACTTTTATCTGCAACATGGACATAGAGTATAAGCTAGAGTAGCTAAGAACAAAGAAAAGAAAGAGCTAGGGAAAAGCCATGTTAGCATCAGGTTTTTTTCCTGGGAATATTTTTCTGTAAAGCATACGTGATATAGTTAGTGTAGTAATTGTCTCAAATTTGACTATTGACGTGGATCCTGAAGATTCTTATCTTGAGATTTTTGTTTCTTATGATTTAATGAACCTTCCTTGTTTTGTGAATGTAGTATTATTGTGCTTGCTTGTCTTCACTATTCTACAAACATACCAAATTCTGATTCAAGCATTTTACTAATGAGATGGTTTGATTTAACTTTTTTCTAAAATGAGATAATGGACCGAAACTGTTGTCAAACATATGATCATGCCATTGATGGGAACTTTTATATCTAGTTATTTCTGTAGTCTTGGCCTCTTGGGAATAAATGATACTCTTGTTGCTCAATCACTTGCTGTACTGCTGAAGCACTTTGGTGTCACTGCCTCACTGTTGCATTGCGGACTCCTATTTAATAGTGCTTGCAGGCCTTAACTTCTGACAGCATACATGAAAACATTCTCTTGTTTTGATGCAGCACGGGCCTTGCTGCAGCATTGTTCAGGTGATAGGGAATTGGTAACCACTGGATGTGAAGAGTTCCAATGTATTAATATCTTAGTGACTGCTGGATCACTGATTCCGAGCCTAGTCAAATGTTTACTCTTTAAATTGGACAGCTTGTTAACTTGTGAAAATAGTAAGTTCCCTTCTAACTATCGTTTTGCTCATCATCTTCCAGCTGAAATTATCATCCTCTGTTGGGCCTATAATGCCTCTATGCTATCCTTGCAGTTCTTGATATCTCTGCTATATAGTTTTCCCATAGAATTATACAACTATATAGTGATAGTCAAAAGCTCATTCCTGGAAAATGTCAGATATTGGCTAACAGCTCCTATAAGGCTATGATACTGAGTGGATGAGATAGACAATTTATATATAAATGCTAGTTCCTAGTTTTGGAACCATCTTTATAAGTTTGGCTACGATGTGATCACTAATAATTTCTTAATATGTAAGAAGCATATCTCTTTCTACTGAAAAATATGTAGGAAATTAATCTGGACTTATTAGCATAAACCTGCTTAGTTGCTGCAGAAAATGCCTTGCAGCTAAGAGTCCCTGTACTCTTTTTTCAGCTTGGCAGATGTAATATTAATATAGTAATAATGTGGGTGAACCTTAATGGATCTTTCTCATCCTTTGAAACTAAAGTTATCCATTCTTTCAATAGTTCCATTGTACTTGTTTGCCTACGAGCTCTAAGAAATTTTATAGGACAGAAGTATCATAGGGAAAGTAATAATGACACTAGGAATTTCTCCACACCATTTTTTGTAGTTTCATCGATTATATTGATACCACCTTTATGGGCCTTGGGGATGCCTCTCTGTATAATGCTCTAAATCTACAATAAATCCTTACATTGATTAATGGCTTCAATTATTGAGAAAGTTTAAGTAGTGAAGAAGGATCTTCGAATAAATTCCAGATCTGTTAAGCTTATAAATAATGGAAACTTTGTTAGGGAGAGAGAGAAAGAAGATAAGCCTGATTCCTCTTATTGTTTCCTGGATGCATCCATTTCTCTCCCTCAAGTTGGTCCCATATCCCTTGTTCATACCTGTTTTATGTCTTATCAACACTGATATTGTTGGGGCTTTTACTTAGTCTGAACATCAAATTGTAAAGGTTTCATAGCATAATGCTTCATTTGATGATAGGAATCTTAGCTTTTGTTCACTAGTAGGACCTATCCAGAGTAAGGCTTAAAGCCAGCTCAACTCTGTACGTCGCTAATTATTGTGGATGGCAATGCTTTTTAAAGAGACGGCATTGAAGAGGGTGGAGCCAGATGCTATGTAATGAGAATTATTATGAGATATTCCAGGATGGGATATTTTGAATTTTTTGTTTTTAGAGCAATTCCTATTTGGCAGAGAGAGCAAGATAACATTTTCAAGAGGTAATTCAATGTATCAAAGCCTTTTTGGTTGGGATTTTCGTTCCAATGTCACTTCTCTATATAGATATGCATCATCATCTTCATGAACATGCTAATTGCTGTAAGGGGCCTGTTTAGGTACTAGTTAATCTGCGAAGATGATAAGGTAGGTGAGGAAATCACCTTAGTACAGCTCTCCACTTAGACTAGTACTGTGGAAACTGGAAGGGATGATGAACTGGCCCAGCCCAAAAGCAAGTATTAATGACCAATCAAATGGCTTTTTGCAGGCCGGGCCTCTTAGCATCCGAGTTCCCTGTCGTGTATAGTTTTTCTGAGTCCTTAATTCTCTTCTGCTTCTGTTTGTATGTACTGAGATAAGTACTGATATTGGGTATAATAAAACTTTCCCAGTATATAGTGCATGGGATGTAGGGAAGCTTCGTTGTTTCTCGTGGATCAAGGAGCGTTTTGGTGGACCCGAAGTTCAGTTCTGTGTGATTGGGGATGGATGGGAAGAGTGTGAAGCTGCCGAGTTTCTGAGGTGGCCGTTTGTGAAAATTGACCCAAAACCAGACGGCCTCCACAGGTTTCCTGGCCTCACTAAAGAAACCGTAGGCCATTATCTCTCTGTTGTTTATGGACGTCCTGATGCTGAAACTGAAGATCAAGACACCACATCCTCTACGACGTAGAAAGCTTTTATGAGATCTATTCTTGTATAGATCAGGTCTATATGTTAGCAAATTGTAACAACGTAAGGATTTGATGATTTCGTCGACCAACATTTCTTCATTTTTTCGGTATTCAGCACTTGGTATATTTCCTTTTCCATTGATTTGTTTTGTAACTTCATTTTTTTTTTGTTTTTTTTTTAATTTTATGAAATTGGTCAATTTCTACAAAAAGAAGGAAATCAAGAAATTCAAATGAATATTTATGATTTGATCTTTTAACCTAAATTTTAAATCATACTTCGTATTTGCCAATTTGAGCAAGATGCTTATGACATGTCATAACTGAATGTTATTAAGAGTAATTGAAATTAGCTTTCCAATTTTAAATATTTTTTTTAATGCTCGATACGTTTTGACTCTGTGTGTTCTTTATAAACGACCTACCATTAAAGTTTCATGTTGGACACATTGTCATAACACTATGCATAATTAAAACTACTTAGTATTTTTCAAAACTTATAATTGAAATTATAAATTCTTAAATCACTTACAGTACATATTTTTGCCAAAATTTTGACATTAAACAAATGAAAACTTGTCACCATCTTTGTGCTTGTGTTGGCCACAATTGTGGGCATTCATCCATGTGACTTGGTTGTTCTAAATGGGCCTCTTCACGTGAAATTTCACTGTTTTAAGTTTTATCCGTTAGAGATTTTTTGTTTAGTGCAAATTTAATGAAATATTTCATGTGTTTGACAATTTTCAGTTTGCTTAATGGGGCATAAATGTGGTCTAAAGTTGCTGCAACAACCTTATCAAAAGTTCTTTATTGTTTGTTTTCTCAATTTGAGTTTTTGAGGGCTCCCTTCTTTCAAACAATTTGTCTCAATTTCCGTATTTTAGTTTTGTTATGAGGCCCAATTTTGACAATTACGGTACGAGTATTATTTGGTGATCCTAAAATAAAAATAAAAAATGTTTTTATAGCATACACTAGGATATAACTGGTGCAATGCACGGTTTATATAAAATCTATTTTTGTAATTTGTACATTTTAAAAAAAATGGATAAATATTAATAAGAATTATGCACCTTGTCCAAAAATATTTGTAATTTTAAAATGTTAGATTTTCATCAAAATTATGATATAATACCGGTTCAACATTGGCTAATCATATTTCAATGTAGGAGTCCATTTATTAGTAAGCTATTTATAATTGTTTCATTTTTTTTTTATAATAAATTGATAGGTTGTAGTAGTTGTAATGTAGAAGCTTCTAAGACCATCTCCAATAGTGAGACTTGAAGGATTTTTTTTAGAAGAGAGAGAGTATTTTTTGCAAAGGATACCAATAAGCTGATATCTAAACTAAGCAACTCCAAAGGAAAGTTGCTAAGTTTAGATACTCAGCTTTGAATCTCATTTGACAAAAAGTGTGAGCCCTTTACCAATATTATAATATATTTGTAATTTATTTAAGGTTTTTTTTTTTTTTTTTTTTTTTTTTTTGAAAAACTTATAATACGGATTTGGTGGGCAATAAATTGAAATTGACATTAGTATACTTTAGAGAGTCTAGCCATTGGAAAATTAGACTTCACATGAGTTGCTAAATTGAGAAGTGGATTGGGTACGGTATCAACATTGGAGGTAAAAAACAACTCATTTTGTATTTCAATACTCAAAGTTGAGTCTCACCTAGTCAATCGCTATATTTTACCAAACACTCATACTTAATTGTCTATCTTCATAGCTAACGATTTGTTATTATTGAAGACTAATAGTTACTCTCACAACTAACATCTACTACCACAGGTAACAACCATCACTATATGTTATTGTACAACTACATTTTGCCGAACACGTTGAAGTATATTTCTAGGATAATTTGTTGTCCTTATGTATTGTATTTAGTTTTTCAAATCAAAGTAGCATTAATAAACTTCAATATATCAAAGCATTAAAAAAAGTTCATTTTCATACATAGTGGATACTATTACAAATATCGATATATTGATGTATCCCATAGTCATAAATGAATGTAGCTATCAATTATCACATGTTAAAATAAATCTAACCTTGTTCTTTTTCCGTTTTTGGACTGAATTCTATTCTATTAGTATTCCAATCGTGATTTCTGCACAAACAATTTGACTAGCTCCAAATATTGTACAATTAGAGCCACAATTCGTTAATAGGATTATTATTATCTTATCCAAGGTTTACTCTAATTAAAGCCACAATTATCTTGGCTGCCAGATCTTTACATTATCTTGTAGATAAAGATGGAGAACTAATGTGCTATTGAGTGTCAAATTGATAAACTATAATTTGTCAATATTCAATTTAACTACTCCCAACCCATTTTTAATGCTCTTCTATATTGTGCTCACCTTAATTTTTGTAGAAAATTAGCTTCAAATAAGTTAATAAGTTCGAAAAAAGAAAATTTTAGCTATATACAAGCTCAATTCAAATAATGTAAGCTCGGTCATTCAAATGATAATAGGCTATTTACTATAATTCACAATTAAAATATGTTATATATCCTGTTCAAGAGAGAAAAAAAAAAGTTCAATTAATAAGTCTAGTTTAAGAAAAACAAATTTAAATGGATCGATAAGTTCAATTTCATGTAAATATGTTTTTTTAAGTGTCAGTTTTAGATATTTGATTTTATTTTTTCTTTTAAAGTATTGAAGCTTTACTTTTTGGTACAGTCTATAAAGTATATACTACATTCGATAAGTTCGACTCACTTATTATTCATGTGATCAAAATAAAATAACTTTGACCACATTTTATGAGCTATACAATATAAATAAATTAGCATGTGGGATCATATTAGATTCCCCTTATTATAAATAATCCAAGTATCAACTTTTTACAAATTTCACTTATACCCAACCGAAGTTATTTATGGTCAAAGATGTTCGTTGGAGACCGCGCAATTGTAATGTTATGTTAGAGTTCTACTTTCCTATTATGCCATTTTTATTTTTGAATAGGCTTATTGTGCCATTTTTCCATTAATTTAATGATTTTAATTTTTTTAAAAACTTATTATGATGATTGAGACATGGACTTAAAAATTAAGGTTGAGTAAACACAACTAATTAATAAAAATGTAGAGGGAGCATCAATTTGTTACTTTCATATTATATTTGTATGCCGCAAATATCTTCCTACTTTCTAGTTTCTAGACAAAATACGTTTACCAAAATTTTTTGCTCACACTGTACTCTTGTGTGCTTTACTCTCTAAATTATCACATTGAATTTGTAAGCAATTATGGCATGTCAATAACAATTTTTTCAAACTTCTGAATTGACATAATTAACAATCTTTCTAAAAATAATCTATTAAAGTGATCAATAAGATCTTTGAAAATCATCAAAGTTGAAATATGTATTCAAATTAAACAAAAATATAATTAAGAAGTATAATTACAATAATCAATAATTGTGATGACACCAACAAGTGTTGGTATTGTTCAAGGGAAGAGGTGGACAATGGTGAAAGAATGACGTAGACAATTACATGGGGAGTTTCCAATATGGAAACATCTCGGCGATGTACTTGTAGGTGGTGGTTTTGTTGTTAGATTCACCATTTCATCAGGGTCTACTTGTAGTTTGAATCTTATTTAATGTTGAAAATCATATACGAAGTATATAGTTGTGTATTGTTTGCTTCAATGCATTATTTCATAGGTGCGTGCATTTTAATTAGCGGATTAAAATAACCAATGTTATAACTGTTATGAGCAAGATATTAAGTTTGTCTTGGTCTAGTGATACAGGTTGAACATGATTGAACCTTAGCTACATACTACTAATTAAAGAGAACTCAATATCTTCTCATCGGGTTCACATTGGTTCGAAGATCTCCCTATAACATGATTCAATATCATGTCATGCATACGATGAGATTGGTTTTTGACATTATGTAATGCTAATACTACGTATATAGTTTATGATAATGGCATTTTGTCGATGGACGTTTCTAATAATGCGTAAATAATTGGCAAGAATTTCCAAAAGTAAATTCGATAAATTGGGATAGTGCATAAAAATGTGGGATACAGAGAAAAACGAAAAGTATAATGAAAGTGGACCCTAAGTGTGCATGGCTATATTTACACCACGAGTTTCTCATACGTCTTTCCAAACACTCTTATAGCCCCCCGCTTTGCCATTGCCCATGCTTCCATTTTCTTATTTTAGTTTTTTGTTCTTACTCTCCAATTTTCTCACTATTTTTCCACTTGACTTTATCTTAGATTGCGAATGTTCCGTCTTTCCTTCTCAAATCGACGTGTAATAGCCTATTGATTATTGAATTGATGAATAAAACAAAGTTAACAAAATAAGATAAGCACACAATAAGATAATTCTTTGTTTGGCCTTTTTGGGTGTATAAAGGAGGCTAATGTTGATCAAAACCGATTGATAGCCTATTGATTATTGAATCGGTGAATAAAACATTAAAACAAATTTAATTAACAAAATAATAGGTACATCGTAAGATATTTTTTTTTGGGGGAGCGAGGGAGACTGATGTTGATCAGATTCAATTTTAAATTTTGGATATCAACTATACAACGTAATTAATAACTGATTAACTTAAAAACGGAGGTAGTATTAACATTATAAGAAAACATGTTTAATTTTTGTCGGACATAAAAAAACAATAAAGGTTATAACGATTGATAACTATGGCCATTTGAGAACAACTGCATGGTGTATATATTTTTCTTTAAAATAACATAATGAAGTGTTAGACTGTTAGTGGGACACCGAATGTATTGTAGTTTTAATCTAGGGTTACTGTAAATATAGAGATCATTCTAGCAAGCTAGGTTACCCATGTAACATAACAAAAATAAAATCGTGCAGTAAAAGTCTAGACTTGGCAATCATGACCCAGGCGCGATGACCCGATATTGACTCAAAAATATCGACCCGAACTTGACCCGACTCGACCCGATTTATACCGACTCGAAAATGGAGTTGATCTGATCTTGACCCAACACCCGAACTGACCCGATCTGAAGTTGATCCAACCTGAAATTGATCCGAAATGTTTGACCCGAACATACCCGATACGCGGAATTGACCTGGATAGACCCGATACCCGAAATGTCGCGAACTAAAATTACCTTATAATTGAACTAAAAATGTTTGGTGCCATAAATAACTCAAATTGTTCATCTTCAACCATAACCAAACTCATAAACCGAATTAATAGTTCTTATTATAACAATAACAAAATATAAAATTATTGATTATTTGAGCTTGATCCACAAATGGAACAACTCGAAGATGACTCGACCTGAATATGACCCGTATATACTAAACTTGAAAATGGTTTGACTCGAACATACCCGAAACCCGAAATGACCCGACCGGACCCGTAACTGACCCGAATGTTAACTGACCCAAAATGACCCGACCCGTACCTGACCCGAATAACCCATTTGCTAGGTCTGTAAAACTATATAGGTTCATGGATGTGGAGTCCTGACAGAAATGTCTAAAATGGTTGGGCTACTAGTACCCTAAATGCAGTGCAATTTGCAACAATCAATAAATAAATGTTACCATGTCATATCATATCAAATAATCAATCGATTTATTCATTTCTAATATATTGTGAGGATGACTATATTGTGTTTGCTTTTGTTTCAATTATAAACTTTACCTACTGTTTCGGGTGAAAACAATGGGACCTTGCCGAAGGTCCGCTGAAATGGAGAAGGCTGGATTCGGTCCAAGTTATGTTGGGCCGAAGGTTTCCTGCACAGTAAACACACGTAAACTAGCCTCGGGGGTGTTGCCGAGGAAGGCCCCTCCGATGCTAAAGTCAGTACAATGTGTAAGAAGAAGAAACTATGCAAGAGAGTTTGTTGCTTGAGGCTTTCATGGAATATATCAGAATATATGAATGAACATATGAATCTATGAATGAATCAGAATGAATCTCTCCCTTGAATGTATCAATATGATGGCTTTTATACCTCATCATACATGGAGAGGTTGGGCCTTAGCCCAATTGGCTTGCTTTGTGGGCTGACCTTTGACTTTAGCACAATTGGAGAGTTGAACCTTGACCTTGGGCTTTTGATTGGATCATTTAGTGCTTAGGCCCAATTGGACTAAATTGGACCCAAACAACTTGCCCCCCAGACCCGATTTGGAAGGATGACGGGTCGGGTTTGATTTAATTCAGAAAAGGAGGGATGTAAATGATTTAATTAATCCAAAAATTTGAATTTAAACCGTAATTAATGAGATAACAACGGTTAAGGCAGATGATTGTGGAAGTTGGACGGATAATGGGCAGTTTAATCACAAGATCATGTGTTTAACGGTTACTTAGTGGAGTATTTAAGAGAAATTAAAACGCAGACTCCTCGTATCCCATACCTGGAGATATAAACAGAGGCGCGTCATCTCTCCTCACTTATTCACCAACACAAACCCAGAATTCTCGAGAGAGAAACTAAGAACCCGCATCAAAACTTCGCAAATTCCCCGAGCATTAAGCTTAGAAACTGAGACTTGCCACTACGAACTCGTAAATCGGCAACTTTCGCTTCAGATTAAGGTAAATTCCTTTGATTTCAGTTTATTTTTCTTCGAATTCGAACTCCTTCCCCTTTTCTTTCGACTTTTTTCTTCGAAATAATCAATGGCAAGAGGAGTTAGAGGTAGAGCCCGTGCTCCAAGAAGAGCAAGGCCGATTCCCGATCCTAGGAACAGGATTGGGACCTGGAATGGACAAAGGCCAGAGTCTGACCCTGCTGAAGGGATTAGGGCGACTCCCCTTTCCTCGGCTCCTCCTCAGAGAACGGAGGAGCCGAGCGCTTCTGGACGGGATGATGAAGTTCTCGCTGTCCTTTGGGATATCCTCCCCGGGTTTTCAGAATGGGAGAATGCCGAAGTTGCTTCGGCCATGATAAAGAACCGCCCCTACCCATGGTGGGTGGAGAATGCCGATCAATATCGATTTGCCGAGCAAATTGAGTTGCATTACGGCATTTTTGAAGCTGATGGGTATTGGTGCCGAATGCCCTCGGCATCCGATAGAATCCATCGTCCACCCCCGGGGTATGTGGGGGTGTACACAAGACAGCTTCAGTACGGGCTGAGGTTCCCTTTGGACGTATTCGTCCGAGACTTGCTGATCCATTACAACATCTCTCTATGTCAGTTAACTCCCACCAGCATCCGAAGGGTGATGACATACTTATGGGTCTGCAAGTTCTTCAAGTACGTGCCGAACCTGCACTGCTTCAAAAAGCTCCATCGACTAGTGCCAAATATTCAAAGTGGGCACGGAAGCCATGGTTCTGGGTGGTACCGGATTGAGTCCCGGCCCCAATACCTAACCATGTGGCCAAACGACTCTTCAGACAAGGACTGGAGAGGTCAATGGATTTGGGTTAGGGCACCCACAGATCCGGGCCACCCTTGCGTCTTCAGCGCTCCCCGGTACCTTGCTGAGCCTGATCCCGAAATGGGAAGTCTAGGTCCCCCCGCAGATAACGGGGCGGATCCGAACCTGGATCAGCAACATATCTTCGGCAAGCTGCCGAACCGGGAGGGCAGTGGCCGAATGCAGCATATCCCGGAGACTTGGCTCCCCGATACACATTACGTTTTCCAAGAGAACATGCTAGCAGCTGTTGGCCTCAGCCGAAAGTTTAAGGATGGTAAGCTTCTTCGGCTGGGGCCGAGGCTTTTTAACTATCTCTTTTTCTTCTCTCGCTTCGCTTTTTTATGTTGTGCCAACCTATCTGAACTAACCTTTCCCCTTTCCTTTTTCAGAGCGGGACGAGACCAACGTTGGCATTAACTACGCTCGTCTTGGTGTCAACCGAGAACGAGTTGTAACTGAACGGGCCCCGTCTATCACTGAGCCGAGGCATAGGGAAGTTCATCTAGACTCTTCCCACTTCCAAATTGAGGCTGTTGCTCTGTATCAGAGGCAGAAGCCTTGGTGGAAGAAGAGAGACCCCTGGTTTCAGCTGCTGGACGAAGAAGCTGAAGCTGCCCGCACAGCCGAAGAGGTTGCACGGGTTCTCGAAGCTTGCGAAGGAGGAGAAGGGTCCTCCAGAGCTGCTGAAGCAGAAGCTGCAGCTAGAGCAGCTGAAGAAGACGAGGCTTTGCTGAAGACCTCGGTGAGCTTTCAGACTTAACTTTTTCTTTTTTCTTTTCTTCTTTTTTTTTTTTTTTTTACTCACATTCTTCCTCCCCCCTGTCTGTTACAGTCTGAAGAGAGTAACAGACATAGAGAAGGGAAAGCTCCTGTTCGTCCCGAAGACCAAATACAAGGAGAGTCTTCAGACTCAGATATGGACGAGCAGCCCCTTCTGAAAAGGCGCCGAAGGATGACCATCATCGGCCCTCATGACTTTCAGCGGAGGCCGATGACCATCGGCGTTGCAATAAGGGAACCCGAGGAAGGCAATGGATCGCCGAGGGTTCCCCGGCCACCACCCCAATCACCTCAAAAGACCCCTCCGCCACCTCCTGAGATGGAGGTGGATCAGAGAACTCCCGAATCTAAGGGAGGGGTCCAAGAAGAAATTAAGGAGAGTGCTGCTGAGCACGAAAACAAGGATGACGTGATGTCCAGTGCTGAGGGCTTCACGGCAGACATCGCAAGAGAGGTTGAGGCTTTCGTCCTCACCCCTGAAGAAGAGGAGGTCATAGTAATTGGCTCCTCTGAGAAGGATGATGTTGAGCCATCCAAAGCTAATCAAGCTCCATCGTCATCCTTCCCTTCTTTCCAGACTCTGCAATCTGGAGAAATGGGTTTCTCGGCCCCCCGAATTCCAATCCCAGACCACATCTGGGACCTCATATGGGGTCAGAACCGAGAAGGAGCTGCAGCCTACTTCGGCGATTTTGCTGCCATGTCCGAAGTAGATAGGGCAAGGATCTGGTCGCTGAAGGCCACTGCTGGGATGGGCGAATCCAGCAGATCAGTTCCTGACCCAGCCAGGTCTAACCAACTGCTGATGATGCAGGTAATTTTCCTTGTCTTCATTTCCTCTGAAATTCAGCTCTATATATTTTTTATTTATTTATTTTTTTTTTGTCTTCCTGTTTTCAGTTCGTGCACAATCAGACTCTCACTGTAGAGCTGATAGATACCCTACAAGATAGGGTAGACGCTGCTGTGCACGACAAGAAGGTAGCTGAAGAGGAATTAAAGCTTGCTAAGCTGAAGCAAGCAGCAGCTGAAGAGAAGCAGCAGAAGGGTGAGGAGTATGAGAAAAGAGCTGCTGAAGTCCTCAAAACCTTCTGCGACGCTATGGAGAAGGAAGTTTTTCCCCCACTGATGGAAGGGGAAAAATTCCTCCAGGAGCATATGGGAGTGGACGTCTCCAAATTCAAGGCTGCTGTTGAGAGCCGTATTCAGGAAGGAGCTGTTGCACAAGCTGAAGTGCAGCAACGTCTAGAAGCTCTTGAAGCCAGCCGAATGGCTGCTGAAGAGCTGCTCCAGGCCAAAGATGTCCAACTCTCAGAGGCTGCTGCTGCTGCCGAAGCTCAGAGAGCTAAACTCCATGAGGCTGAGGATCAACTGATGACCCAAAAAGTTGAAGTGGCCCAAGCTCAGACAAAGGCTTCCCAAGTTCAGCAGGAGCTGAATGAGCTGAAAGGTTCCTCCTCCAAGCTCGCTGACGAGCTGAAGAAATCCAAGGAAGACTTGGAGGAGACCCAGAAGAAGCTGGCTGATGCTGAGGCTCTACTCAAAGTCCGTGTCTATACCCAAGAGGAATATGAGATGGGTTTCAGAAACGGGTTCCGAGTATGCCGAAGAGTCTGCCTTCATGCTGAACCGAAGCTGGACTGGTCTAAATGTGCTGAATGGGTCCAGAATCCCGAAGACCCTCATATGAAGTATGCAACTCCAGTCGAAGCTGAAATCCTTAAGGCTGAGGAAGCCGAAGAGGAAGCTGAGAGAATGGAGTTGGAAGCTGAACAGAGGGAAAGGGAGGCTCGGCAGAGTGCAAAGCCCGCTTCTTCTGCTGCTGGGGCTGAGGCCACCATGGGGCTCAACGCTGATCAGTCTGATCCTCAGGCTGAAGCATAGGAACTCGGGCAGTCGTCTTCAGAATCTTGCGGTTCATCATGTGCTTAACTTTAGACTTGCCGCTTTCTGATTTTTTTGCCTTGTCGTACAACAGTTTATTTTTTTTTTTGCTTATGTACGTATTTCGGCAGCTGTTATTTTCCGCTTGTGGGCGGCTGCCGATACAGTTTAATTGAACTTGTAGCTCAATTTCTGAGCATGAATTATTAATCTGATGCTCTTTTCTTCAGTTGCTTTGTTTTTGAATGCTTTACTGTTTCTGTTTCTTCAATTCTGCCGTACATACTTGCACTGAGAGTGCTTCTTGCCCCCCAGAAATTGAAGTATGACTTCAGCGGAATAAGCAATTTCTTCACTTCTTCAAAATGGGTATCCGAAACACAGGGCCAACTGAAGGCAATGCTTCTGGGATACAAGTCTTACTGAAGATTGACTTCATCTGAAAGTTGGATATCCGAAACACAGGGCCAACTGAAGTCAATGCTTTGGATATTAGCTTTCTGGGATACAAGGCTCAGTTAAGGCAATATCCCAGAATTGTCCATGGACTCATGTCTTTGGAGAACAAGTCTTACTGAAGTTTGACTTCAGCTGAAAGAGCAGTGTTCTTTAAAAAGACGCACATCCAAAACACAGGGCCAACTGAAGGCAATGTTTCGAATAATGGCTTTCTGGGATACAAGGCTCAGTTAAGGCAATATCCCAGAATTGTCCATGGACTAATGTCTTTGGAGAACAAGTCTTACTGAAGTTTGACTTCAGCTGAAAGACCAGTGTTCTTTGAAAAGACGAGTTTTGTCAGCCATCTGAAACCCAGTTACCCGAAGGCGAAGGTTTCAGACGAGGCTGATTTAAAAATTTTCAACTGTTGTTGTTATCCTTGATTTTCTGTCTATCTTTGAAAAATGGATACCCGAAACACAGGGCCAACTTAAGGCAATGTTTCGGATAATGGCTCTCTGGGATACAAGGCTCAGTTAAGGCAATATCCCAGAATTGTCCATGGACTCATGTCTTTGGAGAACAAGTCTTACTGAAGTTTGACCTCAGCTGAAAGACCAGTGTTCTTTAAAAAGACGAGTTTTGTCAGCAATCTGAAACCAAGTTACCCGAAGGCGAAGGTTTCAGACGAGGCTGAATAAAAAACCCTTAAAGAGTAGATAGAACAAAGAAAATTTTGAAAGGATAAAAAGTAGACATTTATATAAATGGCTGCTCCCAGGCCTTTCATTAGTTCAAAATGTACTTACAAAGATAGTTCTTCCCCGAAGGGTTCACACATGGTATTTTTTCAGTACATCGGCGTTCCAGTGATTTTTCAACTCAGTTCCATCCAACTGCCGAAGTCGGTATGTCCCTGGCTGAAGCTCATCATAAATTTCATAAGGTCCTTCCCATGCAGCTGAGAGTTTCCCATGGATTCGGCCTTTCTGAACTGCAGCAGCATTCCGAAGGACAAGGTCTCCAATTTTGAGAAGCCTTGCATGGACCCTTCGGTTATAAAATTTGCTGATTCTCTGCTTATAGGCGGCCATTCTATCTCGGGCTGAGTCTCTTACTTCGTCGAGAAAATCGAGAGATTCCCTCATCAGTCGCTCATTCTCAGCCGAGAAGTGGTGCACTCGAAGGCTCTCAGAGCCAATTTCCACTAGAAGGACAGCTTCGGCACCATACACCAGTTCAAAAGGTGAGCGGCCCGTCGCCTCTTTTTCAGTTGTCCGAAGGGACCAAAGGGTTCCAAGGAGCTCCTCTAGCCATTTGGACTTTTGATCTTCCACCCTCTTCTTGAGGGCATTTAAGATCTGTTTATTTGCAGCTTCGGCTTGTCCGTTACTTTGCGGGTGGCATACCGCTGAATATGCCAGTCTGATGCCGAACTGATCTGTATACCGCTTCAGCGGTAAGTTATCAAATTGCCTCCCATGATCGAAGACAAATACTCTCGGGATGCCAAAGCGAGTGATGATATTCTGCCAGATAAATTTTCTGACAGTTTGCTCTGTAATGTTCGAGGCTGCTTCGGCCTCGATCCATTTACTGAAGTAGTCGACACCAACTATCAGCCATTTTTTCTGGTACACAGCCTCTGGAAATGGTCCCAGTATATCCAGTCCCCATTGGGCAAACGGGAGTGGATTAAGGATCTGCTGAAGATCCCTTGCTGGCTGATGGATAACTGGAGCGTATTTTTGACATTTTTTGCATTTCCGAACCAGCTCCTTAGCATCTGCGATCATGGTGGGCCAGTAATATCCAGCCCTCAATGCCTTGTGGGCTAAGGTTCTTCCCCCAATGTGGTTCCCACAGATGCCGAGGTGAATCTCCCGTAGGATATAATCTGCATCTGTTGGTCCCACGCATTTCAGCAATGGGGCTGAGAAGGACTTTTTCAGAAGTTCCCCCCTGAAGACAATGAACCTAGAGCTGGTTCTCTTCATCTTGGAGGCCAAAGCTTTAGAGTTTCTCCCCGAAGCTTGAAAGCTAGGATGGGGTCCATCCAACTAGGCTCTGGGTCAGCGCAGCACACTTCAGGTGCTTCGTCGACACTTCTCTCTCGACGCACTTCTACATATACAGATCTGTTCAGCTCGGTAAAAGATGAACTAGCAAGTTTGGAGAGTGCATCGGCTTGAGTATTCTGACCCCTTGGGATCAGCTGAACCTCAAAAGCCTTCAGCTCTGCAATGACTGATTTGATCTTGGCAAGATAAGCTATCATGGAGGGCTCTTTGGCCTCGTAGCTGCCACTGATCTGATATGCAACTAGCTGAGAGTCTGTTTTTAAGCAGACATGATCGGCTTCCAAGGAGATGCACAATTTTAGGCCGGCGATTGCTGCCTCATACTCGGCTTCATTGTTCGAGGCCTTAAAAGAAAACTTTAGTGCATACTCAAAGGATTTGCCTTCGGGAGAAGTTATCACTACCCCTGCCCCCGAACCGTTTTCGGTGGAAGATCCATCCGTAAACACGGTCCAGACTTTCTTTTCACTGTCTAGCGCTTCTTGGTATGAGCATTCGGCCAAGAAATCTGCTAGAGCTTGAGCCTTAATGGCAGCCCTCGGACGGTAGCTGATGCTGAATTCGGTGAGCTCAAAAGCCCACTTGGCTAGCCTACCAGATTTTTCAACCTTGCCGAGATTTTTTTCCAACGGTTGATCAGTTAAGACCACTATCTGATGGCAATCAAAATAGGGCCTCAGCTTCCGAGCAGCCACTACTACCGCGAAAGCAACTTTCTCGAGTAGAGGATAGCGAGTCTCGGCATCCGTCAGTGTATGACTGACGAAATAGATCGGTTGCTGACTCTTACTCTCTTCCTTCAGCAATACTGCGCTGATGGTGGCTGGGCTAACGGCCACATATAGGTATAAAGTTTCTCCTTCAGCTGGGCTAGCCAGCGTTCGGAGTTGAGCCAGATGCTCCCGAAGCTGTTTAAAGGCGTCTTTTTGCTCTTCCTCCCAAACGAGCTCTTTTGTTTTCGGGAGTTTCAGGGCTTTGAAGAAAGGTAACCCCTTATCCGAAGCTCTGGAAATGAACCTCGAGAGGGCTGCCATTCTTCCGGTGAGCCGCTGAACATCCCGCTTCGTTTTCGGCTCAGGAAGGTCAAGCGCCGCTTTGACTTTAGAGGGATTGGCATCAATCCCCCTTTTGCTGACCATGAACCCAAGGAATTTCCCTGACTTCACGCCGAAGACACACTTCTTCGGATTCAGCTTCATTTGATGCTTTCTCAAGGTGGCGAAAGTTTCAGCCAGGTCCTTTACATGGTCCTCTAGTTTTTTGCTTTTGACGATCGAATCGTCAACATAGACTTCCATGTTTCGGCCCTTTTGATCGGCGAAAACTTGATCCACCAGCCTTTGATAGGTTGCCCCTCGCATTTTTCAATCCGAAGGGCATCATTTTGTAATTGTACACCCCAGCGTTCGTGACGAATGCTGTCTTGGCTCGATCGTCGGGGTGCATAAAGATCTGATGATACCCCGAGAATGCGTCCATGAAACTAAGCAAGGCATGGCCACTTGTCGAATCGACTAGCTGATTGATCCTCGGCAAGGGATAGAAATCCTTTGGACAAGCCTTATTTAGGTCCGTGAAGTCAACGCACATCCTCCAGGTACCATTGGGCTTCTGAACCATCACCACATTTGCCAGCCATTCTGGATATTGGCAAGGTTCGATGAATCCTGCCTCCAATAATTTTTTGACCTCGGCTGCGATGTCTCGGTTCTTATTGGCGGAGTAATTCCGCTTCTTTTGCTTAACTGGTCGACACGTCGGGTCAACATTAAGCTTATGGGAGATGAGGTCTGAACTTATCCCGGGCATATCAGCTGCCGAGAAAGCAAACACATCTCTGTTGTCCCGAAGGAGCTGAATAAGTTCACAACGGGTGTTCGGATCAAGGTCCATCCCAATTGCTACACATTTCTCACCGTCTCCTTCGGCCAACTCAACTGTTTCAGTCTGTTGGTCCATGTCCATTGCCGATGGAATGGACTCTTCAGAATCTGGCCTGCTGCCAATGTCAGCAGGTGTCCCAGTCTTTTTGTTCTTCGGCTGGCTCTCTGAGTCTTGCGGCTCAGCTGAAGAGCTAGCCTTTTCCCTTTCGGGCCCTTTTTCTCTGGGCACAGATCCTTGGGCCGAAGCACTTAGGCCTTTTGGCTTTTTTGTGCTTGGCTCTCTCTCTTTTTCTTTCTCCTCCTCATCCTTGTCGTCATCTGGGCGACTACTGGATGGCTTGAGATAGTTGCACCTTCGGGCGTCCTTTTGGTTGCCCTGTATCCTTTCGGGGAAGCCGGCGTCTGAGACGTAAATCATCAGCTGATGATAAGTTGAGACGACCCCTTGGATCTCGTGAATTATGGGTCTCCCCAAAATCACGTTGTACACTGAAGGAGCGTCGATGACCAAAAATTCAATCATGACGTTCCGGGCTGCCTCATCGCAACCGATGGTGACAGGAAGTGTTACCTTCCCATCTGGATAAGTTGAAGCCCCATTGAACCCGGATACCGGGTAGGGTACCGGCGTAAGGTGCTTGGGCTTCAGCTTAATTTGATTGTACGCCTTTCGGAACAGAATGTTTGCTCCACTGCCACCGTCAACAAGGACCTTACTGACGTCGTGGTTGGCCACCGTGGCGATGATCACCAACGGATCCTCATGAGGGAATGTAATCCCCCGGCAGTCGGCGGCTGTGAACGTCATGTTCGGCACCGGCGACTGGGGAGATTGAATGTCAGCGTTGTTCACCTGGTGAGTCAAAGCTCTAAGGTGGCGCTTGTGCTCCCTCCGAGAGTATATTCCTCCCGAGATAACATTGATCGGAGGGAATTTCCCCTACGGCTTTTTACTGTTTTTCCGGGGGAAGTCGAGGTCCTGCCGAGGGTCCTTTGCTGACCTCTCGGATTCTTTTTTCTCGCGGTGATCCGCGATGTATTTTTTCAAGTATCCCTTCCGGACCATGTCCTCTATCTGGTCCTTCAGTTGGATACACTCCTCAGTGTTGTGTCCCGAAGACTCGTGGAACTCGCACCACTGATTTTTATTTTTTCGCTGATACCACTCTGGGAGTGGTCTCGGCTTTCGGTAACTCTGCTCCTCCTTCGTCACGCTGTAAATTTTGGCGCGTGGAAGAGAGAGCGGAGTGTAGGACTCGTATCTGCCTGTGTATGAGGCAAATCTTTCCTTCTTTGGGTCGTTGGCCAAAGATTGCTCCGGGGCCTTTGACTTTCCCTTTGCCTTATGGCCTTGGCCTTCAGACAAGGGTATTTGCCTCTGTTTCCCTCCCCCGGATTGAGGTTGGGTTTTCGCTTTGTTCCATTCTTCGGCTCGGATGAACTTATCCGAAGCACTAAGAGCTTCCTCCAAGGTCTGCGGGGTATGCATGACCATGAAGTCTAGGAACTTTCCTGGCTGAAGGCCATTCTGCATTGCGAAAACGGCTAGCCCCTGGTCCAGCTGGGAGACGCTTGATGACTCGTTACTGAAACGGGTCAGGTAGTCTCGGAGGCTTTCGGTTTCCCCCTGTTGCAGACTCATGAGCTCTGCGGTAGTCTTCTCTCGGCGGTTTGCCGTGGAAAACTTGCTCCTGAACTTGGAGGACAGATCATCCCACCCTGTTACGGAGCCTTGCCTTACTCCCTTGGAGATCCACGCTTGCGCGACCCCCTTGAGAGTGGTTGGGAAATATTTGCACCAAGTCGCCTCGGATCTGGGGCAAAGATGCATATGAGTCTCATACGAGGCCACGTGATCCTTCGGATCCGTGGTCCCGTCATATGTGATGTGCGACGGTATTTTAACCGTGGGTACGCGCTCTTCCAGTATCCATTGCTCGAATGGTGAACTAGCGGGTAGCATAACGGCCTTGCCCTTGTTCCTGGCCGAAGGGACCGCGCTCCGCCCTCTTAGAGAGGTAGGAGTGGTTTTCGTCCCTAGCTGGGAAGTCTGGGCCTCGGCTGCAGGGAACGAGAGGCGACTACGCACGCTCGGTTCCTGGCCGCCGAGTCGGTCAAGGACGCTTCTGCGAACAGTCTCAGGTTCTCGGTGAATAGATTCTGGCCGAGAAGCTGAGTTGCTGCTCTTATGCGCTTCTGGTCTTGAGGATGAGGATCCTTTTAAAAATTGAGGGTTCTTTTTCCTCTGTTTTTCATTTTTCCAGGAATCCTCCTCCCACTCTTCCAGTTCCCGGAAGGAAGGAAGCTTCCCACCATCATGGTCTAACTTCCTCCGCTGATGCCGGGTATGCGGAGGAGTTCGATCACGAGGTGGTGGCATATTTTGTGCCCTCATCGCCTCCATGAGTACTGCCAGCGCTCTTGCCACCTCTTCCGAGCTGGGCCCCGTCAAAGGGGTCCTCGACCGAGTGTGGGAATGAGGGCGCGCAGCCGATGGTTGGCTTTGGGACACTGAATATGTCCTATGATCGGACTCACCCCTGCTAGACCGAGAGTGGCCCGGCCTATAATGAGAGTCATGAATTACGGGAGATAGGGAATCCTCCTTGTGTGATCCTCCCCTCGAGCCGGCACCCTTGGGAGAGTTCCGGTCCGGCGAGGGCGATGGTGTAGGGGTTTTAGGCTTTTCGCCCGCTCCTTGACGGAGGCTTTTGCTCTTGCGGTTCTTAGCCATTGTTGCTAAGATAATTGCAAGATGATCTTGATTAGGAATTTGGCTTAAAGATTTTTGAAAGCCTTCCCCACAGACGGCGCCAAATTGTTTCGGGTGAAAACAATGGGACCTTGCCGAAGGTCCGCTGAAATGGAGAAGGCTGGATTCGGTCCAAGTTATGTTGGGCCGAAGGTTTCCTGCACAGTAAACACACGTAAACTAGCCTCGGGGGTGTTGCCGAGGAAGGCCCCTCCGATGCTAAAGTCAGTACAATGTGTAAGAAGAAGAAACTATGCAAGAGAGTTTGTTGCTTGAGGCTTTCATGGAATATATCAGAATATATGAATGAACATATGAATCTATGAATGAATCAGAATGAATCTCTCCCTTGAATGTATCAATATGATGGCTTTTATACCTCATCATACATGGAGAGGTTGGGCCTTAGCCCAATTGGCTTGCTTTGTGGGCTGACCTTTGACTTTAGCACAATTGGAGAGTTGAACCTTGACCTTGGGCTTTTGATTGGATCATTTAGTGCTTAGGCCCAATTGGACTAAATTGGACCCAAACACCTACTATTATAGCTAATTTAGTGGATTCTATTTATTGTTTGTGCCCATTGTTTTTTTGCATCCTTGAGATCCCTTGTGCCCATTAATTTTTGCATCCTTAAAACGATTCATTTTAGTTATTGTTACAAGTCGTACTAGTAGATGTCAACAATTTTAAATACTTTGTCTATTTTATAATTAAATTCTCATTTATTTTTAACACGAATTTGCACTAGTATAGAAGAAAGGAGATCAGATATAAATACATGACTTAAGTGGGTCTAACATGTATTTAAATTAGAGAGAAAAAAATTTATTTTGATCACCATCTATACTCATTCAAATCTTTTTTACACTAGAGAAAATTAATGTTTCTATTAAACAAATCGCGTGAACTTGCTACAACTAACTTGATCTTAGAAAATTAATACATTTATAGTTGGTTCTTAAACAAGCAAGATCTCATTTTTCAGAAAGTTTTTTTTCCTTTTTTTTTTTATAAATATCAAAATGCCACTCTTTCTATATGCAATGCTGTTTTACTTTACCTTCATTTATTAACGAACAGAAACTTGTAATTTTTGGTCTCTCAATAGTGTTTGGTTTAAGTACGAAGTATATATCCATTATATGTTGAAATAATGTTGAAATGACTTCTAATTCAATTATTGTTCGCTTTTTCGAAATGTCCAAAAAAAAAAAACTTGTAAGAAATTTTAAGATGTATCAATAAAAAAACCCTGTACTTCATTATATCTCAGGACAACCAACAATAGAGCCCAATTTGTAATTTATGTGCATATATTAATATATATACAAGAGTATTTTGTAGTAACCATATAATGAGATGCAATCTTAAACAAAGTAGCTATATTATGAACATTAGCATATTAATCGAAATAATTGTTTGGAGCACTAGCACCACCATTAGTAGAAATTGTTGGCTGGCAATGTATGTGAAGTTATATATCTGACATTGTTTACACGTAAAATTATCATATAGTTGTATTTTAAATCCTTTTTAGGATTTAAAACCATCTTACCATCTAACAAATTAAAACCTTGCGGTTGTATTTAATTGAAGATTGCTAGGTTGTCAATTAGGTATGGACATATGGGGGAAGATTTTTGATCACTTGAATTTCGCTTATTTGAGCCTACAAAGTACAACTACTTCAATTTTCATCAACTTAGTTTATTCATCTAGCTAATCTCTTACAGTAATTTGTTCTCTACACAAAATTTATTATTGTAAAACTTATTTCAGTTGTGAATTGAGCTTGATCATCCATTATTTCAGACTTGTACTTTACATACTTTCATAAGTTGAGTTGTCTTTCTTCTATTGCCTAAAATTGTACTCCGTATTATGGAGTATTACGCATATGCTAGTATTATACGTAATTATAGTGAAATGGAGGTAGTATTGTAGAGGAAAGGTTGTGGGCCAATAAGAAGAGAGGAGGTGGCCAATAAACCTACAGATTTTGTACTACTTTGCCTCATCAATATATACTACTTCATATATTAAAGATGTGGTCCCATTTAATTTAATACATTGTGAATTTATTTGTCGAAATTAGTAGGTTAGAAAATCAGAAATTATGTACTTCGCTTCTTAAGAAAAAGTACGGTCTAATTGACATTTATATTCACTTTTTTAAAAAAAAAAAATTCGACATTTGCAAAGTTCCCTCAACTTTAAAAAGGAAAATGGAGGCAAAAGGCAAAGTTACTTTATCCGTTATCAATAGGCCAATATGAGCGAAAAGGAGGAAAGATTATTGAGAATATTGCTCCAATTTGATGGCTACCTTGCACCCTAAAATTGTATCGAGGCTACTTAAAACATAAGCAAGGTAGATTCTTATGCAGTCAATACAAATAGTATGTTCCATTGAAATACTTAAAAAGATGGATGTCAACTAGTACAATTAGCTCTTAACAGGTATACTACTAGTCTACTAACTATATCCCTAAATATGACATCAAATTTCCTTATTGATTTAATTATACCTTTTTTTATCCCTACAAACAAATTTGCTTAGAATAATTATAGATTTTAAATCGTATTATGAAAAACAATCATAGTATACTAGTAGAAAGACTATTAACCATATTTCAACTTTTGTTATCTCATTTAACTTAATTAAAATTCGACTTTGAAATAGAATGATTACTAGTATAAAAGTTTGTAAATTATAGTTTATTTTCCTAATTATTGCCACGTAGCGAATTTAGGTAAGAATAACATAACATATCGAGGTTATGTGAAAAGTAACGCCTTTTAATATTAGATCACCCTTCCACCTTTTTATGCCCGACCTTTTTCCCCTCTCCCCTTCAATTCCCCCCTTCCCACTATATGACTCTTGCCCACTTATATCCCCCCTTTCCCTGTCTCCTTCACTCCCCATAACTTCATCAATTCTCTGCTATGCTTTTGCCCCCACACCAACTCAACTCCCACTGCTGCCACACCTCCAAAATCTGTTCTTGATTATTTATGACTCTGTTGATGATGGGTATGTCTATTAATTTTCCTCATGAAGTTATTCCCATGAAAACAATGATGAAAAGTTTTGTAGTTCTTGTCAACACTTGTAATCAATTGTCACGTTACTAGTTCAAACCCCGCAATCAATTAAATCAAAACATATGTTTGCTTTTCTAAGTGCTATGTATCACTCGCATTCTTTCCATTCATGTTACCTCTTTCTTAGGCTTTTTACAGGACAAAAGCTGCCATTTTGTTATTTGTTGTTTGGTGAATTATGCAATTATGTAATTCACCAAACTACTACCCCTACATTTCTTTAGCTTTCACCTTTTTCTTTGTTGTTTTTGTGGTGTGTAGATGTCCAAAAAAGCAGAAATTGTGTACTTTTTCTCTTGAATATTATTCCAAATATAAGCATATATAATCTCATTAAAAGTCATGCCTTATTCTTTATTTATGATGAAAAATTAGCAGGTAAAAATGAAATTCAAACTTCTTTTAATTGAGATTGAAGTTGCTTGAGGAATCAAGGCAAATAAAAGAGAGGAATTGTTTTTATTGTTGAAAAGAAAGAGTAAGAAATCCAAGGATGCCAGTTCCTCTTGCTCCATATCCAACTCCCCCAGTACCTTTCACTCCACCTGCTGCAAATGGTAATTTCTTTAGCTTATAATTATTTACTTAACAATGTGAAATTCTTTTATAGAAATGAATTTTCTTATAAAAATTCTATATAGATTAAATTTTTCATTATAATGAGATTCTTTGAAAAAAAATAAGAAACTATGAAAATCTGTTTCCTTTATATAGATTTGAGAGTCGTGATGATGATATAATTTGAATTGGTAATGTAAAGGAAGTTTATATCGGCTTCCTGACTAGTGTGGTGATGGTTTTCCTACGTAGAAATGAGAATAATTGGGATTGCATATGAAAATAGTGTGATGATGTGAGTGTTGAATGATGGATGAGCAGGAGCACAGAGTCAATTAGTATGCTCAGGATGCAGAAATCTTCTACTATACCCTGCTGGAGCTACTTCAGTGTGTTGTGCTGTGTGCAATGCTGTTACTGCTGTCCCACCCCCTGGTAATTTCTTTTTTCCTTTGTTATTTTCTTATAAGATTAATTTCATGAGCCATTTTAAATTAGGAGCTACTTTCAATTTGACCCATGTGATGCAAAGATGCAATTTTTAAATACTTTTTTCATTGAAACTTTGCAATTATTTTTTTTTGTTAGTAAGGAGAAGAGCTCTATTGAATTGGAACCTCTCACATGTCCTTCTGATCCGAATTAACAGGCTACACACTTTAGGAGTGAGGGAAAAGGATAAAGGAATCCCCACCCCAAAATGCCTCTAATAGGGTTTGATCCCATAACCTCTTAGTTGTAAAATGCAAATTTTCAACATATCATCAACTTAATAGTACTAGGAACGAAGTATGAAGTACAGAATATATTTGAATTTGTAACCAAATCAGAAAAACCTTTTCCTAGTGATCATAGTATAATACGAAGTATGTATTAATGTATCATATGAGAACTTAAATTTTTATTTTTTTGAAGGGAGAAAATAATAAATTTGGAAATTACATATAAATTAATTCTAAGGTGTCTAACTATTATCCACGTGTCACGAACACATGTATGAATACAATATGTCAATATGGGTACAGGGTACTATAATATTTTTTTTTTTAAAGGTAAGACAAATAAGGAAAACGTTAAGAACCCCTTCTAAGGGAATTCCCAGAAAATACCAGTTTATCAAAATAATAAACAAAATTTGTTTATCAAATGGCAAAATTGTAAATAAATTGACAACTTTTTTTTAAATACGGGTCCCACTGTTATTGATATATTTACGAAAATGTCATGCTGACTGGACTTTTATGTTGTTTTATTTACCATTTTGCAATTTGATAAACAAATTTTGTTTATCAAATTGATTAACTGAGGCTTCTTCGGAAAATTCCTAACGCAACAGGGTACTGTAATATGTCGTTGACAAATAGCTTCTAAAAAATTTACAACATACTTTGTATAAGATATGTCATAAAATACGAATGTATGTATCAGATATGTGAATCGCCACCTCTTGAACCATCTAGATACGTCGTATAAGTCAATATGGCTGGCTAAATGTTAGGCAAATATGTTGAATTGATGAAAGTACCTTGATGAAACAGGGACAGAGATGGCTCAATTAGTATGTGCCGGATGCCACACACTACTAATGTACATCCGAGGAGCAACAAGCGTACAATGTTCTTGTTGTCATACCGTTAATCTAGCATTGGAAGGTAAATTGTAAATAAAAATTGAATCAAGTTAATAATTTGATCTTTATTTTTTGATTAATTGCAGGAGTATGGAAATAAAAATTAATATTGCAATTCGTAATTTTTTGTCCTGGTAGCAAATCAAGTGGCACATGTGAATTGCGGGAATTGTAGGATGCTATTGATGTACCAATATGGAGCACGATCGGTAAAATGTGCGGTCTGTAATTTTGTCACTTCAGTTGGGGTAAGTCGATACGATTTTTAATTAACGGTGTAGAAACTAGACACTCGCTTTTTAATCTCGTGCAATTTAAGTGTTGTGTCAAAGATATGATTTAACAACAATGTTGGTTTCTGAAGTTATCGAATTAGCAGTAGTAATTGAAATGAATGGGGTTGTAAGCAAGAGGTTAGAGGGTCAAAATAATTATATAAGCAACAACGTCAAAATTGTGATCATACTCTTCCTCTTTTTCTTGGTAGAATGTAGTATTCACATTATGGATATTATCTTTTTTCACCATCAATTGTGGAACTATGGATCCAATGTGAATTGACTTGCATATTCTACATAATTATTTGAAAATACTTTTGATTCATCATTCCTATATGGCGCCTAGGATTTTTCAAATAAGAGACTTCATATGCAATTTTCAAATGTAGATTAATAAAAATGATGTAAGCCTAAGACATCATAACAAATACTAGTATTAGTTTATCAGAAGTTAAGATTGATACACAAAGTTAAAGAGAGTCTTCTTTTAAAACTATAATCTAACTAATCAGAGAACAACAAAAAAGAAAATTTAGTAATTACAAATGAGTTTAAATTCAAATAAATTTGTTTGAAATGACTTAATGAAACAACATAATCTGCTACTTAATTTGATTCATGACAAGTTTAGGATTAGGAGTAGTGTGTGATACAAATTTATTAAAAAATAATTTTGGCACACTAAAAATTAATATTAACACATATCAAAGTAGAAAAATAGCATTGAAAATTATGCTCTTATAATAGATTGGCCAAAATTAAATTTTGGTGTATCTAACTCAATTTCCAAACTCACAAGAAGATGGATTGATGGCATCATGTCAAGTTTTCCTAGTCAAATCAACTTTTTAGATTACTCATAAGTCATAACATATGACATGTGAAGTCTTTTTTGTTGATCTGTTCCAATCTTATCCTATAGATGAAAATTAAATTAAAACAAAAATATTCAGTGTCAATTTTAAGAGTCACCCTTATTATTTTGATAATTAATTTGAGTGAGGCTTAAGTCATGATGCCGTCATATTGTGATAAGAATTACACCTTTAATTATATCTCTAAATTTTAGTTAGCATAACATTAATGTCACATTAATATGATTATCCAAATTTTGGACAAATTTTCTGCACAAAGTTGTTTTCTTCCAGTTTAGTTGTTGTTTGTACAATCTCATCATCCTCAAATGTTACTTTCAATAATATATGAATCATCAAATCATTATGTCGCTAAGAAACCAACAATTACTAATAACAATTATGCCCCTTGTATTAAAGTTTTTTTCCTATTACATGTCTTCCAAATTACGTCGTATTAAATTTTAATGATTTTAAGTGTAAAAAGGCGCTATTAATTTTAAAATTGATGGTATAGATTTGGAGGAAAATTATATTTATATGTTGTGGATTTGATTTAATTGCTAAATGAAATGCAGGCATCAGCAAGTATTCCAGAACAGAAGTTCAACAACAGCTGATAAAAAAGAGAAAACTACTATGAGTACAAATTTATTTGTATTATTATCCGGCAATTAGGTCTCCATTGGCATAAATCTTCTGGTATATAGAGGTTAATATTCTTTTCCTGTTTTTCCCTTGAGGTTTTTCCAAGAAAAAATAAGCGATTTTCGTCGAATTTCGCCTAGTGGCTAATACCGTTTTGTAAAAGGGTAGATTAAGATAGGTTAAAAGGTGTTAGTCTGTGTGAAAGAAACTTCAATTTCAATGGGTTTGTATTGTCTTTTGATGTGTGATTATAGCTTCCGTTAATACAAATTAATCTTCAACTAGCTCATCATTAGGGTTCAAATCCTTAATACATCATGCTCATTATAGTATGAAATAGTTTCTAGCTATTATTAATAGTATACTTATTATGTTACTCATTTTTCTAACTTGTATTATGTTGCTAAAAAAAGTCACCATCAATAACTCACCATTCTCCCAGTTCTGGATTATGAAATTTACAATCAAATCAAATTATTACGTTCATTCTACAACATGTGTCTTTTTTAAATCATAGGTATTACGTATCAATGTTGCTAGACTCTGTTCTTTTTACCTTACAACAAAGTTTAGAGATAAAACTAAGATAAGTCAAATGTTAGCAACGACATTATTACAAAAATTCAGACAAAGGTTAACAAGTTCGTCATACAAACTAAAAACAAGATTTACTCACTGATTGGAAACCAAGATATTTGTGGGTGGAAAATTAATTGAGAGGTAAGGACTTAATGAAAGAAACATCCAGATTACTGCCAAAACAGGGTCATTTTATCCACAAAACTCTGAAAATGTAGCAAAAAGCAGGACAAAATTTTGTGAGGCCCTCCTTTACCAAGCTTACAGTTACAAAAATAGCGCAACAAAGTCCTTTCTAGACCGATAGTGCTCTATCACAATAAGGACATGAAAAAAATTTCCACTTGACTTGAATGTATTCTTGCATATCTTGCTGCAGATTTGGAAATAGCCAATTCCTCTTGTTTAATCAACTATCAGATAATACTCCATAGTAATAATTCAGGTAGAAAGTGTCCATTTCAGAACACACAGTCCGAAATTTACATCAAGGTGTCTAAACTTGATCTATGTTATTCATACTCTTTAATCCGACCTTTAATATAATGTTTTGGTAGATGGTAATGATGACGGACTGTGGATTAGTAAGAGGATCAATGGTAATGTCCAAGAGAAAGCAACTCTACTCTGATATGTACTTTGCTACTTGTACTCGATTGATCTATGTTACTCGGACTCTTTAATCTTACCCCTTTTGTTTGGTAGATGGTAATGATGATGGACGGTGGATTAGTAGAAAGGTTAATGGTAATGTCCAAGAGCATGCAACTCTACTCTCATATGTACTTTCCTAGTTCATGTTATCTTTCACTCATCACAATTATAGATGTATACCTAATGGTATATAGTATCACAGTATCACTGCGGACTTTAGAATGAGATTTTCCTAGAAGATTTACACAGTTTCATAACCATAACCATAATTAATAACTGTATTCTTAATGGGTTGAAGACTTGAAGTACGCATAACTAACCAATGGGTACAATGTGTCAATCAACTTGACACTTTGAATTACACCACCACATACACATATTGCCTGAAGATAGATGCACACAACCATTAGATCCACGCATATACCTGATGATCCTGATAATTAAGCTCAAGATCAAGTGCAGATTAGCAGATGATGTAAAGTCCTATTTAACGTAACCACGAAATGCAAAGTCAATGGGAAAACTAAGAACAGCAAATGTGATAACAGGGCAATGACTTGCAAATTCTGAACAATTATTCTACAGTTATCAGTAAGCACTTAAGAAGAGCAGGATGCACTTATAAACTACACATGGATTACATCAGAATAACCTATTGTAGAAAAAAAAGAACCCCTAAATTCGATTATCTTTACGCAACAGAGACAGGACTTCCTAATGTCAGTACACAATCCTGATTGTATAAAGACTCTAGACAGTTATCAGTTAAGTGAGCTTGCTGCACTGAAGGTCTGAAGATACACACCTGAGTCCTGAAAGTTGAAAAGTGAGTCAATACTTCATGCCCTTGAATATGTCTTCAGCCCTGAGGAAATGAGGACCTCGTTTATTCATCATCTAAAGCCAACTCCAATGCGTAATCATCCATTTCCTGCACATGATTCATGAGGAGCATTATCGAGCTGTAGAGAGTTGAGGGTCACCAGTTCACCACCACCATTATGGCTTAACATCTCTCTCCCACCATACCCCCAAGATTACAACAATGTAACTTTTGAGTGGCTTATATTTGACAACTTGCAATTGGACCACAAGCAAAATGTCTCCCAAAATGAAGCAATTAGACCTGCAATTATTATACATCTTTCAGTTTAAAGTGCCTCAGTCATTATAAGGGCTTCAACAATAAATAAGCATGAAGCCTAAAGCTACCAATACAGAATTTGAAAAAAAAAATTATAAACACTTGGTTTACATCAAGAATTACACAAATGGGGGGAAGAATGTGGATATAAAATGGATAAATACAAGAAAATACATGTATCATATAGATCCAATGTAGCCTCCTAAATTCTATTAGGAAGTTAAACAGGAATACAGGATAGCTTACAGGATCTTCTCACATTCAGTTAATTACAAACTGGTCCAATCCAGTTATGTTACATTTTAGCTTAATTCATTGTGCCAAAATTATGTACTCATTTGAAATATACAACCAAGTATCAACCCTGCTTCTCGCAATGCCATCAGAATAGCAGCAATTAATCAGAATTTTATCGTAAAAAAGGCTTCTTTATCAGTCAAAATCCATATCTTCACCTTTGATTTGTATCCTGAGAATGATTTTTGCTAGAAATATAATACATTGGATTGATGAGTTCATTAGCTACTAAATGTCCAATTATATAGAAGACCCTCAGCTTGTGGGTTCAATATATAATATTCAAACAGATGTTCTAGTGTACAACATCAAACTTGTTTTAGCTTGACCCAAACTACCTGAGCTTTTAATTCAGCAGATATTCCGAGTGCATAAGGTTGACGGAGTTGTCCAGATTTGACACGGACAACATAGCTAGTACAACAACTTGCAGCACAAAGTATCTATTAAAAGAGCTTGTCAATAGCAAGGGCTGCAATTGCTAACATACTTGCATTGATTCTTCATATATAGGAACAGGTTACGAGCAGGGAAAAATGTCCCACAAATCCAAGAATAATACAAGATTAAAGTACTTAAGAATGTTCAATGGAGCTTCATTCTCCTCTTCTTGCTTGCACTAGTTGCACCCCTCCTCGACCAAATCCCAACCATGTGTCCATGTCAACCATTTCCCAAAAGGGGAAAAAAAGGAACCCAACATACCATTAATAGCATAATAACTCAGATTATGACGAAAAAGGGTACACAAACCCCTTATATTATTAACTATACCTGTAGTTAAGAGAAATATATGTATTAGAAAAGAAAGGCTTCTTAAATTAGATAAACGTATATAGAGTGAGGCATGTTAAGTCACTCTGTGTCTCATTTAAGTCAGCTGATCTTGTTCAGGTCTATGAGGTCACACATGAAACTTAAACCTCATATATACTCGTATTAGTCGTATATGAATATATCACCTTAATCTCATAGTTCACTCAATAAATACAAGGCCGGATTGCTAAAAATGTATGGAGTACATAAAAGCGTTCCAAGGGACAGTAAAGGAAGTACATTATAATGTAGAAAAGCTATTTTAAGCTTACATCTCCAACTGAACCAATTTAATTTTTACCAAAGTGAGGCATACTAATTCAAAAGAAACAAAAAATGCTATACTTTCTTACCAAAGTGAGGCATCATATTAATAAACCAATCTCTAAGATTTGATTTAATGAGACAATAATGACCAAGACAATACTCCATCTTTAGTTACCTATCCACCTAACTTGTTTTTAGTCTATCTGATTGTGTTTTGTCTTTTAAAGCACTAAGGAATAATTTGTTGCCGATTCAATGTCAGACTGTGTCATTTACCTAATTAAGTAGTAATGAATATCAAGGCAACAACTAAAATAATATTAATGTAGACAGTACACTTAATAAGAAATAGAAAAGACGTCAAATATATACCAAGTACTAGGTTTATTATCCTGAAATGCAAAGCAATCAGGTATGTAAAATGAGAACAATAACGTGCAACTTTGGAAAACATGGAAAATGGATGTACTATTTAACACTCCCTCATCCAGTGAAATGCAGTATGAACTATGAAGTATCACCTGGAAATGATTAATTTATGTATTACCATATAATCTCCAAGACAAGCGCTTTATTACATGCATTTGGCATAAAAAACAAATCTATAAAGCTTTCCTCTTGTGACTTTATCAAATGCTTTACTATCTGTAAATTTCAAACAATTAAACAAGAATCCCATACAAAAAATGTGATCAAATACATTGTCAACGATGAATCTCATGATTTCATTTGTACTGTGAGCCTGTGAGGTTGATTTCAACTCGAACAAAATCTTATTTACGCAATCAAATCAAAAGGTAAGTGAACAACTAACATCATATGCAAAAGATTATTAATTAATTCCAATATAACAAACACATAAACTGATGGATTACATTATCTTCGTACATTACAATGTTAATAAATTCCTACTCGTATTAAATTAAAAACAAGTAATTAAACAAAAATAATACGGAGTACTACCGTGCGCCCATGCCAGCAAGCGAAAGGAATGCTTGTGTATATTATTCCGCAATTATATTATTTAATTAAAGTCGGTCAAGTCACCATTCTTCTTTGGCATTCCATTGAAAAACGTTTTCCAGCTCAAAACTTCTGACTTTCTCTCTCCTTAATCTTCCTTCATCTTCCCACAGCTTTAGTGAGAGAGAAGGAGAGGTCCAAATTCTTAAATTAATTCGTTTTTCTTAAAATTATAAATATAAATGAAAAAGTGTTAACCCGAATTCACATACCCTATTTGAATCAAAAATATTTGAAACACCCCTTTCCTTGTTTTTCTCCTCTCAAAACCTTCCACACCCACAAAAAAATTGTTGTCGAAAAAAAAACCCGTATCTAAAGGGCTAAAGCTAAACCTATTTAACCCAACAACCAAAATAAATTTGTTGGTATATTACATATTTTCATCATCTCCTCGCCGCCATGAACTACTCCATTTTATCTGAAATTTGGGGTGTTCTTAAGTTGGCGACTCCATATTTGGCAACATTACTCGCATTAATAATTCTAATCGAGCAAATCGTGTACTTAAGGAAGAAATCAAGGTTACCAGGGCCAACCCTGGTACTCCCATTTCTCGGTAATGTCGTCGGGTTAGTTCGGGATCCGGAGAAGTTCTGGGACGAGCAAGCGGACTACGCCAAATCAACCCCTCTCGGAATATCCGTCAATTACATCATCGGAAAGTTTTTCGTTTTCATTCGAAACTCCGAGATGAGTCACAAGATATTCGCCAATGTCCGGCCTAATGCATTCCAACTAGTAGGCCACCCATTTGGGAAGAAGCTATTTGGTGAGCACAACATGATCTATTTATACGGTCAAGAACACAAAGATCTTCGGCGTCGGATTGCTCCGAACTTCACCCCGAAGGCGTTGGCTACTTACTCGAATATCCAGCAAGTAGTGATCCTCAAGCATCTAATTTCTTGGAGTGAAAATCAGTCGCATTGTCCGGTAGGGTTGCGGCTTTTGGCTCGTGAGATGAATCTAGAAACTTCTCAGAATGTTTTCGCGGGGCCGTATTTAGGGAAGGAAGCGCGTGAGAGGTTTAAGGTTGATTATAACTACTTCAATGTTGGTGTTATTGCTCTTCCACTTGATTTCCCGGGTTTCGCGTTTCGAAACGCGAGGCTCGCGGTGGATCGACTCGTCGAAACGCTTACGGGTTGCGTTGAGGAGAGTAAGAAGAAGATGGAGAAGAATGAAGAGCCTGAGTGTTTGGTTGATTTTTGGATGCAGGAAATGGTGAGGGAGGAGAGAGAAATGGAACAACCGCCGCATTCTCCGCCGCCGAATTGCAGCAACCGTGAGATCGGAGCTCATGTGTTTGACTTTCTATTCGCGGCGCAAGATGCGTCGACGTCGTCGCTATTGTGGGCCGTCGCTTTGTTGGATTCACACCCGGAAGTTCTGAAGAAGGTCCGAGAAGAAGTTGAGTCAATATGGAATATTGAATTGAATTCATTCATTACACCTGATCAGCTAATTTCAATGAAATACACGCAAGCTGTGGCGCGTGAGGTCGTGAGGTACCGCGCCCCCGCTACGCTCGTTCCACACGTGGCGTGCGAGGAGTTTCAAATTTCAGAAGATTATACTGTTCCTAAGGGTACAATCGTCTTTCCTTCCGTTTACGAGTCTTCTTTTCAAGGGTTTTCCGAAGCGGACCGATTTGACCCGGACCGCTTCTATTCCGAGGAAAGGAGGGAAGAGCAGCTATTCAAGAGGAATTTTTTAGTGTTTGGCGCGGGGGCTCACCAATGCGTAGGGCAAAAGTACGCGCTCAACTTGCTCGTGGTGTTCATCGCGATGTTCGCCACGTTGATGGACTTTAAACGACACCGTACTGACGGCTGCGATGGTCTCAATTTCTGTCCCACTATTTGCCCTAAGGATGATTGTTTGGTTTCTCTCTCTAAAAGGTGTTCCAAATTCCCTATGCTTTCGCTCTCCCTTGACCAAGACTAGTGAATGGACATTATTACCCTCGTATGATTCTTTTTTCCTTGATTATTTTTTAAAGAAGATTCAATGTTTTTTTTAGATAATTCTAAGAACATTATGTCATTAGATTCAGTCTCTACATAATAGTAGTCAAGTACTAATTAGCATTTAAATTGATTATTAATGTGTAAAAATATTATTATTGAGACTGTAAGTGACGTTTTGTATTTTTTTTTTTATTTTTTTAACTTTTTTATATTTTATATGGAACAGTTGGATGTCTTTTGGTGTATGTCATTTTGCTCTTTTAAAGAGTGCTCTTTGCTTTTATTTTATTTTTTTCTTCTTTTTTCGCTTAATTATTGGAAATTGAGTCTGTATTTTTTGGAATTATATTGCTGTTTTTTGGGGGCAATTTTTATTTTGAATGTTAATAATGTAATGAACATTATTTCCCGCCAAGTCATTTTTGTATACTAACCACTAGATAAATTTTTATTTATTTAGTGGTTTAGTCCTTTTCAGTACATATGGCACTTGATTGGCATTACTCTCACTTTTTTTTTAATGCTTTTTGAAAAGTTCATTTTCTTTTTGACAACCATATCTTCTTACAACTTTACAAGTGTGTATTGTGAATGATTGTGTGATGAATCTGATGATAGAGGATTGTGATTGTACAATTGTACTTGATATAATTAAATAGTTGTTACATATATGATATATGTATCATAATTTATAACTGTACAAGTAATATCATTATAGAAATAGTCGTAGTTTTAACATGAATAAGGTCATTCTTTAATTAAAGTCGTGTCATTTTTGTTTTCAATTAATTTATAAAAATTATTTTGCATGTAATAACCTTTATTTACATACTGATGGCTTGGACGTGTGCCTATGCTTAGAAATTACATAGAAAGTATTTGACACCAATTCTATTCTCTGTTCTTAGTCTGTAGTTTGGGGCTTTAATATCATCTTAGGGGTAATTTCTAAATTATTTGGTAATTTTGAATCCTGCTAGTCTTTAATCTTCTCTAATCATGTGTGTTTAGAAGGTGATAGGGATGAAGAGGAGTTGAATGATGTGCTAGATCTTATTATGCATTTTGAGGTCTTGAAGACATTTTACCCATGTACGTGAATTTGAAAGATGAGGGTAATCTATTTTCTAAGTGAAAAATGTTTGATAAAACTTTATCTTAAGTTAAATCCACCAAAATCTTATGTTTTGCTTCATTGGTAGTAAGGACGAGGAAACCTTAAATTGTGAGCTTGCCACTTCCCTAAAGTTTAACCTTGCTTTGTGTTCTATTAAACTTGATATGTTTGCTATAGTAATGGAGGTCTGCACTTTTGTGTTGGAATTTGATCCCAGAAATGTGTGAGTGTTATAGAAAAGCTTTAAGTTTAAAGTAGATGAATTAGTTCGAGAAGGCCATGAAAGACTTAGTTTATGCAGCTAAGTGCGATCCTCATAATTCTGATATTCTGCATGAGTTTAACGTTATAAATGAGTTGATAGTGAGGGAGTCAAAAGGAAGAACCAAGGCTAGAAAATCACATTTGACAGAGGATAGAAAAGGGAAAAGCATTAAATCATCTATGTAGGGGAGTTCTTTGTCTAATCATGCTTTGTTGAGTGACGGTTCAAGTACTCCAATTAGCCTAGGTGTTGGACTACCTCCCCCCGTGTAAGTTTCAGGACAAAGATAACGAAAATGGCTAGACTCTATTTCCATTAGAATCTTTCAAGATTCCAAATGTGACAAACAATAGATAACGGAGAGATGAGTACGAAAAAAACAATGTGATGCAAATCTGAACAATTTTAATTACAATTGTCATTAAGCACTTTAATAAGAACAGAACATGCAATTATAAGTTACACATGGATTACATCAGTGTTGTGGAAAGAGGACCTCTAAATATCGATTTTCTTTTATGCACTGGAGACAGCAAGACAGGAAATCCTAATATCATTACACATACAATCCTGATAGTATGAAGGCTCTAAGCATTTGTGTGAACTTGCTGAACTGTAGGTCAGATGATATCACACACCTGCAAGTTGATAAGGGAGTTAATACTTGAGGAATGTCACCAGCCCTGAGGAGACTAGGACCCCTTCTATTCATCAGCCAAGGCCAACTCCAATGCATAATCATCCCTTTCCTGCACATGAATCACGAGGAGTATTATCGAGCTGTAGAAAGTTGAGGATCGCTACCACCATTATGGCTTTACATTTCTCCCCCACCACACCCCCAAGTATATGACAATGTAATAATGAATTATATTTGACAACTTACAATTGGACCACGGGCAAAATATCTCCCAAACTGAAGCCAATATACCTGTGGTTATGATATATATATTTCAGTCAAATCTGTCTCAGTAATTACCAAGGCTTCAGCAATAAACAAGCATGAAGCCTAAAGCTACCAATACAAAATATATACACCCCTGTTAACACTTGGTTTACATATAAAATTGTACAAGTGGGTGAGGAATGTGGAAGTAAAATGGATAGGTACAAGAAAAAAAGGACAATTACAAGTAAGAAACGGAAGGACAAAGATTGTAAAGTATAGTCTTCCTGAATTATTGCCCCTTACCTCATCCTCGTCCTGTGTTTCTACTTCAAGATCGGATGATGGGAAGCCCACACACAGAAGTGCATAGCCCTGAGACAAAAGGAGGAAAATATGAAGGATCCAAAAGCAAATCATTCTTTTGGCTCAATGACTGAGTAACAACAGACAAGTTACTGTGGGGTTTGTCATATAATTCCAACGTAGGCTAATAAATTCAATCAGGAAGTTAAGAGTTAAGCTTGGAGCTTCTAGTACTTAGTTATATCTAGACTGGCCTAAGCCAAAAAAAGTAATATACTAGCTGAATTCATTGTGCCAAAAATAAGTATAATATATACTATCAAGTATCAACCCTGCTTCTAACAAAGCCATCAGAATATGATTGAAAGAAATTATTCAGAAATTGATTGGGATTCTTTCATATATTAATTTTATGGCTTCTTATCAGTCAAAGGAACCATAACTTCACCTCAAACTTATACCCTGACAATGATTTTACGGTTTTACCAGATATATAACATCATCTGTATATAAGTTTTCACCTACTAATTTTCCACTTATATAGAAAGCCTACAGCCTGTCATGGATTCAATGTATTCAGTTCAGCGATGTTGACGTGAAATTCCACGCAGACAGATGTACAAGTGTACAGCAATGAACTTGTTTTAGCTTGACATACTACCTGAGATTTTAATTCAGCAGATATTCCAAGTGCCTCAGGTTGACGGAGTTGTCCAGATTTGACACGGACAGCACAGCTAGTACAACAACCTGCAACAGAAGTATTTAATAAATGTGCTTGTCAGTAGCAAGGGCTACAATAACTGAGATTATAACGGACAAGTGCGTCAAATCTGTAACCCCCTTCTACTATAATCTAATCCTTAAGAAAAGAATAAGAAAGGCTTCTTGTATAAGATCAAACTATAATAAGGCACCTCAAGTAGTTGCACCCTGTTTCATTGATAGTCTTCAGCCAGTCTTATACAGGTCTGTGAGATCACACATCTTACCATACCTCATTAAAATATCACCTCGATCTTACGGTTCACTAGTTTTATTCAAGGCTTGCTAAAAAAGAATATGTTGGGTACAATGACCAAGACAATCCTCCCTCCATCTTTAATCACCTATTTATTTGACTAGTTTTTGGTTTTTCTTATTTTTATGTTTTGTCTATTAAAATATCAATGCATTATATGTTTTCAATTCAAATTACAAATGTGACATTACTTGTTAGTCATGAATACGGGCGGCAACAACTAATAATTTCTTAACATATATGCGCTTTATTTTAAAAGATACTCTGTGCTTAATAAGGAAAGGATAGATGTCAATTAAATTGTAGGTTTTGCAAAGCAATCAAGAATGTAAAATGAGAACAATAACTTAAACTTAAGGAAGCATAAAAAGTGGAAGTACTGTTAACACTCCCTCATTCACATAGCCTAGTTAATTGATTAAGTAGTAACAACTACATAAACTTCTAGTAGATGGCTTTTTAAACATTTTCATAGAAGAATACAAGAATAGTTGCATTTTGACTCCTCGCTTTTATAGAATCCCTATTAGTCTGCAATCCAACGCGGCACACACATTTTTTATGCTACAGCATGGTTTTTCATTGAACATTACATTGCCACAATGGAGGTTGCCCATCCAGTGAAGATTAGTAATGCATAAATAGTAATGAAATATCACCTTGAAATGAGTAAAGATTGAAAAGTTTATATATTTGATGTATTATTAACCGTAGAATCTCCAAGACAAACACTTTATTACATGATTTGGCAGGGAAAGCTTTATTTATCGACTTTGTCAAATGCTTAACTAGCTTTAATGTCCAATCAACAGGACAAGACAATTCCCACAAGTGTGATGAAAGTGTTAATTTATTGGCAACGGATTACAGGGTGTGTGTGTGTGTGTGTGTTTTTCTGCTGAGGTCTCAACTGACACATAATTCAATACTTCATCTAACCAAAGTAAAATTAAACAGCTGCTGATGTCAAAGACAATTTATCCCAGTATGACATACACATAAACAGATTTACAACATGTACGCAGTAACGTAACTCTAAGGGCTAATTACGAAGCATAAGACTTGAATGGTACTTGTGGCAAAATCACATGACTAATGTTTACTTTAGGCCGAATGTTCTTCTTAATAGCTTCTTATAGTTCACAATTTCACACTCATTTCCAGAGAATCACATGAAAGCTCCTAATTATAAACAATACTACTTCGTATAATTTATTAATTTTATCCAAAATTCGTGAAAAACACCTAAAATTTGCAACATTTCATCAGAATTACTGCAATAATCAATGCTAATTCCTATTAATTCAAGCAATTAACAAATTAGACTAAAAAATGGAGATAAATGATTTCATTGAAAAAAAAGAAAAAAAACACAATACCGTGCCTGCAAGCGAAGGGAAGCCTAATGTCCTGATCTTCTGCAGTATGCAATATATATTGATCCTGCAAAATTAAATTCACAAAATAAAAATAAATCCAATATTCAATATTTACTTATTTTTACTTGAATTTTGTTGATTATGGATTTATAGGTTAGTCAGTTACCTCGGGAACGAAGAACTCGTGAGTTAACCCGCGTTGCCGGTCATGGACAGTGATTTTGTGACTCGGAATTGACGCAGACGTTGAGCTGCTTCCGGTGAACTGCGGCGGCGCTTGAAGCTCCGACGTCGTTTTGAGGCAGCGAAAGCGAGAGAATTGGTGGTAGAATGCCGGTTTCCGGTGGAGTGGGGCCCGGAAAGTGGGGAGTAGAGCTTGAAGTTCCATCTCTTCTTCAAGTGTGTGGGTGAACGATTGCGCTAAGATAACTGTAACGGATTCTCTATCCTAGCTTTTTTATTTTTTTTATTTTTTGGGGTGCCCAAAACTTAAAATTAATAGTTGGGCTGTTGTATGGGCTGGTGCTCAATTGACCGACTTGTCCGTTTAAGTTAAGAACGTTTGTTGGATCCAACAAGATTAAACTTCCAAATGTTATACCCAAATATCCAATAAGAGAGGATACATACGACACCATTGAGTAGTAGATATTGAAATGAATCTAATAAAATGTTATTTATATCCTGCTTTATAATAATTGAAACACCTTGATTTTATTTATTTATTTTTCTTTCTCACTATTTTGACCATAGAATTTGAGTAATGTATGAAAAGTGATTAGTATGTAGAATATTTTTAGATAGATGTAAACGTTAAGTTTAATAAGGAATAATTCAAACTTATTAATAATTTTTACTAATGTTTAATTATATGTAGATGGTCAAACTCATTCATTAAAATGTGTGTCAATTATAATGAAGCCGGGATAATACAAGTGTTTATTACGGAGTAATTCCTAAAAACAGAAAACCACAGCAATACCAAACAAACCCTAAAATAGATGGAATGGATTCTAATTTCATTGCAACCCGTTCCAAATGATCCAACCAAACGCCCCTTATTAAAACATGGAGGGAATAATCTAATCTAACACATAGAAATAAAGTAGGCATTTTTGGAGAGCATTTGGAGCGCCACATAAGAAATATACTTATTTCGACCAATAAGGAGAAAGATTTGTATTTTATTTTTGAATTAAAAAATTATGTCGTCACCTAGATAAAAGTAACGAATTAGATTTGATATATCTAAAATTGTAATGCCACGTAGATTATAATCCACGAATTAAATTATTTTAATGAAAAAAATAACGTAAAAATATAGGAAAAAAGATAAATTTATTAATTCAATACTACGAGTATAAGAAATCCAAAAAAAAATATACTAAAAAATATTTAAATGATAAACGCTTATAATAAAGTTTGATACCTATCGATAAATTTTTATAATATTTATGATAAGAAATACTAATTGTTCGTTAATTATAATTAAATTAAAATTTGTGATACCTACCATTATAAATTGACACATCATACGACACAAACAAAATTTCGTATCTATAAAAAACCCCATCAAGCGATTTTGTGTTAGTAATTTTGTGTTAATTTTTGGTCATCAATGGCCGGGTAATTTTTAGCTTAATTTTTAAAATCTTATGTTTAAATTAGTATTTCTAATTATTACTTACATTGTATTAATTTGGGATACTCAACGATTATATGTGGTTTTTTAAACCCACCGGTGAGATACACACGAAAGACGAGGCCTCGGACTCTCTAGACTCCTCTGGTCTCTATCGACCGCCAACTACCGGTATTACACCATCGCTTCTGTAACTAATGTATCCCCTTCATTAATGATTTCTCCATAATGACCATGAACTG